>NW_026593628.1:0-30927 GCF_907164565.1 Psammomys obesus | reverse complement strand
GAAACTAGCTAACTCAGCTGTAGCTAGGTATCTGGGCAGTATTTCCCACATTATCATACATCTGGTTTCTCCAAAGTAAACAGAAAAGGCCATTTCCTCCTTGTGCCCATGAGATTTCTTCCTGTTCTCCAGCTTTATAAAGGGAGCAAATGACCATCCTTTACTATATCTCAAACCACCTTTACGGGCCATCATGAATCCAGTGACACAAACTGGCACACTGCTCATCTTGACTTTATCTTTTCTCTGCACCGTGGAGGGTAAGTTTCCACAAAGGGAGTGGATGGAGGTCTCAGGCATGCTATTCTCTAAACCTCTGCCGTCCAGTCTCACTTGCCAGTCATGTGAAGGCATTGCCAGTCAAACTTGAAGACTTAGTACAGTCTGAGGCCCTGGGCAGCAGAGAGATCACTTGCACTATAATTGCAGAGAAACAGGACAGGAATATTCAGACCTTCAGTTCTTGATTTTCACTATTCATCTGTTCCCATTTTATTTCCCTTTTTTAAAAAACTGGTATGTGGTATTTAACACAACACTCCTTCCCTTTCGTTTTTCTGGCTACTTTTTCTCCATAAATTTGACAGTACATGGGGGCTTTTGTGGGACATATCTGGTTGCAATAAACATCACATCGGTTTATGTTGAATGATACTTACGTGATGGGACAGAGTAGGCTGTAAAGATAGATTTTCTGTAGAACCAGGAAGAAAGTGAGGTGGAGCAGATGGCTGACCACATTGTCAGTAGAAGGCAGTTGTTAACTGAACCTATGATGAAATAACATTATCTTGAGAACATTAACTTGAGAACAGCAAAGTAAAAGACCTCTTTCAGATCTGAAAAGCATACAGGATATTATCAGTAGGTCATGCCTGCTTTCTGAGAGGATTCCACCCTTTCCAAATTCTCAAGCCTCATGTTTGCTTCCTTTGACATCATAATTTGGAATTTAGGTACTTAAAACATATACCTGAGCATGGAGGTGCACAGCTTTAATCCCAGTCTGCAGGGAACAGACTCAGGCAGATCTCTGTGAGTTCTTGGCTAGCCTGGTCCACTTATCAAGGTCCAGGACAGTCAAGACCCTCTCTCAAAACAACAGCAACAAGGAAACAAATACATCAAGGATGGGGACAAAATCAAACTATTATGCACTAGTGGTGGTAATGTAAACTAGTCCATCCACTGTGGAAGCTGGTATGGAAATTTCTTTAAAAAAAACCTAAAAATAATCCTTCCATAACATTCAGCTTTCTATCATTTCTCGATCTTTACTCAATGGACTCCAACTCAGCGTGTTCCCAAGTCATTATTTACTTCAGTGTTAGTCACAGTAGTCATGTCAAGGGACCAATCTAGATGTCCAATAACGGGGGAATGGTTAAGACTGTGTGTGTGTGTGTGTGTGTGTGTGTGTGTGTGTGTGTGTGTACAATATAGATTTTTTTTAGTCATAAAGAAGAGTGAGTATTGTTTGCTGGGAAATGCATGTACCGAAGTTCATTATATTAAGTGAATTCAACCAGTCCTAGGAAGATGAAAAAAAAAAAAAAAACCCTTATGGAAAGACAAGAAGCACGTGTTTATCATTCAAAAAAGGAGACTTAACTACTGTCTCAAAATCAAGATATCTCTGGTTGGAAATAAGTACATACTGCAAATAAATACACAAAGGACATACACTGTGGCAGGTGATAAAAGAGTGCCTACCGAGTTGAGTTTGTAATCAATGGAAATCTCCTTTATAAGTTTATGCTCCACACACATACACATATTTATAAACACTCAGTATTGAAGCACTATTATTAAGAGCAGGGAGGTTGCAACCAGAATTAAGTTTTTATTTAAAATCTTACCATAAAGCCTTGCCTAAATCAGTTTCTTTTTTATTGCCTGTAAAAGAGGAGACAAAGTTCTATCACATTAAAAGGAAATTTAATGATTAGATAAGTTAATATATGTAAGGCACAATAACTTGTTTATTTTGTGCACTCTATTCCTTAGACATTAGCCTTAATATGTTCAACTTTCAGGAGCAGGAACAGGGACAGGGACAGAAAATGCTGAGTTTGCATGAGTCTTCACATTTAAACATTAAACATTTCCAGGTTTCATAGCTCTGAAGTCCATGACCTTGTAGATTATAAATAATATCTCCAGAAATATTTTTTACTTTCAATTGTATCTGTTAATTCTTATATATTGAACTATTTTAAATATCTTTAAGCCCTTTTTCCAGGTATAAACGAGATGTATAATTAAGCTCCATTCTATTTTTTTTAGATTTTTTTTATTTTATTATTTTTCTTTTTACACTTTATTCACTTTGTATCCCCCCATAAGACCCTCCCTCCTCCCCTCCTGATCCCACCCTTCCTCCCCCTTCTTCACCCATGCACCTCCCCAAGTTCACTGATAGGGGAGGTCCTCCTCTCCTTCCTTCTGATCTTAGTCTATCAGGAGTGGCTGCATTGTCCTCCTCTGTGGCCTGGTAAGGGTGGTCCCACCTCAGGGGGAGGTGATCAAAGAGCAGGCCAATCAGATTGTGTCAAAGGCAGTCCCTCTTCCCATTACTATGTAACCCACTTAGACACTAAACTGCCATGGATTACATTTGCGCAGGGGTTCTAGGTTATCTCCATGCCTGGTACTTAGTTGGAGTATGGATCTCTGGGAAGACCCCTGTGTTCAAATCTGCTGGTTCTGCTGCTCTCCTTGCGGGGTTCCTGTCCTCTCTATAACCTACTATTTCCCATTTCTTACATAAGATTCCATGCACTCTGCCCAACAGTTGGCCATAAAGTCTCAGCATCTGCTTTGATAGTCTTCAGGGCAGAGTCTTTCAGAGGCCCTCTGTGGCAGGTTCCTAGTTTCTTTCCTGCTTTCTTCTTCTGATGTCCACCCTCTTTGCCTTTCGAGATGGGGATTGAGCATTTTAGTCAGGGTTAGTTTGATTAGTTTCTTTAGATGTACAGATTTTAGTAGGTTTATCCTATAAGTCTATATGAGTGAGTATATACCGTGTGTGTGTGTTTCTGCTTTGGGGACAGCTCACTCAGCCTTTCCAGGTCCCACCATTTACCTGCAAATTTCATGATTTCCTTATTTTTCATTGCAGAGTAATAATCCATTGTGTAGATGTACCACAATTTCTGCATCCATTCTTCAGTTGAGGTGCATCTGGGCTGTTTCTAGCTTCTGGCTATTACAAATAAGGCTGCTATTGTGTACTTGAGCCTCTTTTGGATATATGCCTGGGAGTGGTATGGCTGGATCTTGAGGAAGCGCTATTTATTCCTATTTGTCTGAGAAAGCATCAAATTGATTTCCAGAGTGGTTGTACAAGTTTACATTCCCACCAGCAGTGGAGGAGGGTTCCCCTTCATTCTTAAATTATATCGATATTGTGATATTCAAGACTAAGTTGAGAACGCTGTGTTCAATGCTTGTCTCAGTCACCACTCTATAACTAGTATAAAAAATGATGATTCTGATGATGTTAGAAAGAAAAATTATGGTTAGTTAATCATCATCATGTAAACATTATTACTATTAAAAAATAATTTCAAATGATTTTCCTAAAGATTCAAGTTCTTAAAAGGAAGAAAAGTCAGCATTGACACAGTTCTCTCTCATCACTAAATGAAGGGCTAATATCCAATATTTCTACTTTTTAAATGTATTTGAAGTTGAATGGCCTTTGTATTTTTTTTTATATTTTTTTAATTTTTTATTTAACTTTTATTAATTACCTTTGTATTTTATTCCTCCACTGATACTAAGAAAGCAGTAAACCGTAAAATTATTACAGAAAATGTAGGACTGTTCTTTTACAAATTTGGGAAAGATTTTATTTTAGTATAACTCAAAAACCTAGAGTTCCTAAAATAAAAGGCCACATGAATTTGAAACAAAGCAAGGTAGGCTATATGGGAGGGTTTGAAAAAGGAAAGGAAGGGGTAAATAATTATAATACGTAGTAATGATATAAATACTTAAGTAAATAAAAATAAACACTTTAAAAAAATTCTCATTGGAAAAAAAAGAAGTCAATTCACACCCTGGATGAAAATCTAGTGTCCCTAATGTACAATGAGTTCATGTAAAAAAAATCTTTAAAAAGACACTAAGAATCAAATAGAGAAATAGGTTAAAGACATGAATTTCATCATATAGTAAAAACAAATAGCTACTAAATAGAAAAAAGTGCTCAATCTAATTCACTATAAATAAGAGAAGTACAAATTAAAAGAATCCAGCAGACTGTCATTATTCAGAAACATAAAACATGGTACAGTATCCCAATGGTGGTAAGACAGGAATTTTTCTAAAAAATGATAATGAGATTATACATACATCCTTTCCCTGTAGATTGATTTTAACCAAGTATATCAAAATGAAAAATATTCTTTAAAATCCAGAAATTCTAGTTATATAAAATTATTTTACAAATAAAACCACACACAAATAAAATTATAATGAACATATTATATTGCAATGAAAAGTGATCAACATTATTTTTGTTTGCAGGTGATAATAAAAATACAAATAAGTATAAGGCCTTAAATAAAGCATGCTACAAAGCTACAATAGAATATTTTGATTACACCATACATTGTTCAAAAGAAATCAGAGTACAAAGTATGTGTAACCATTTCACTGTATTAGAGCAGGAAACTCACTCCAGGTCTGCTCCTGATATCAAATCTATTAATGCTCAAGTCCCTGATATAAAATTATACTGCTTGCCTCTAACCTGTACACATCTTTCTGTATGCCTAAATCATCTTTACTTATAAGTGCACAAACTCTCAGCTCATGCACTTCTATTTGTCCTAAGATTTTACTAGCAATATTTTTGAGAGTAGTCTCAGGGAAACAGGAAGAATAGAATGACTTAGAGCCCTCAGTCTTATTTTTCAACTCAAATCCTCAGCTAGAGAAATCCTACCTCCTCAGCCCAACAGAATCTGTCTGTTGTACAATTTATCCTATTGAATACATATGTATGTATAAATAATCTGTCTATTGTACAATTTATCCTATTGAATATATATATATATACACACACATACACACAAATACACACACACGCACACACACGGGTCCTTGGAAGCTGTACTGTTGGCAGAGAAATGATCTATAAGAGACAAAAAGGAAATCCAGTTCAGCAAGACTTACTTTGCCCTTTGCCCAGCTGATTCAAACTTCTAGAGTCTGACCCTGAGATGTTTAATTTTTATATGTTTAAGCACAGTACAACCTTGGGGAAAAGGTTTTTTCCTGACAGTTATCAGAATAAAACTTAAGAAATGACTACGTGGAAGCAAAGTGCATGTCTTTTGCGAAGTACCTGTAATCTCTTCCATAGAACGGATTCTATAGACTGAATCTGGGGGATTTTACTCAGGTAATGCCTGGCTCTACAGAACCACAAAGATAAGCAGGCAACCAAAAACATACACCAGGCCTTCTCGGTAGAAAGCAGGGGTACTTCTCTTCTCCTAAAGAAAGAAGCCTGTGTGTATAACACTCCTGGTATCTCTAATGTTTATCTGTGAGCAGGAGGACCTCTGGCTTTCCTAGAGTTGATTTTGTCATTTACCTGCAGCATTTTTCTGTTTCAGTTTTGCCTGGATGACGTGTCTATTGGAAAGAGTGGGGTATTAATGTCACTAACTGTCATGGTGTGAGGGTTAATAAGTGATTTAAGCTGCAGTAGTGTTCATTTTATCAACTTGGAAGCCCTTATGTTTGGTGCATAAATGTTTTCAATTACAACATACTCTTGGTTGATTTGTCACTTATGAGTATTTAGTGTCCTTTTTGTAAGTTGACAAATGTAATCCACTATATAAACAAAATTAAAGGGAAAAAACATATTAGATGTGGAAATGGCCTTTAACAAACTCCAACATGATAAAAGTCCTGGAGAGTAGGGGTACAGGGAACATACCTGAATGCAATAAAGAAAAATGTAGTAAATGCCAACATACCAGTTGGCAGCAAGCTCATATCAAAGTCAACCTAAATGAGAGAAATGCAAAATAATTTCAGGGAAATCGGGAACAAGAAAAGGTTGTCCACTATCTCCATATCAATTCAATACAGGACTTGAAATCTTTGCTACTGCAAAAAGAAAGCTATCAAGAGGATACAAATTGGAAAGGTATAATTCAAAGTATCTGCATTTGCAGGTGCTATTAGATATAAGTGACTCTTAAAATTCTACCAGTAAGTTCTTATAAGTGACAAACACTTTCAGCAAAGCATATAGATACAAAACTATCTCAAAAAAAAAATCACTAGCCCTCCTATATATGAATGACAAACTGAATGAGGAATAAATCAAGGAAAAAACAACTTTTCAAAAGCCTCAAATAATATAAAATATCTTGGTGAAAAATTAAGCAAGAAAATAAAATACTTGTATGATAAATCCTTGAGATATTGAAGAAAGAAATAATAGATGACACTATAAGATAGAAAGATCTCCCATGCGCGTGTATCAGTATGATTGATATAGTAAAAAAATGGCAATCCTATCAAAAGCAGTCTACATATTCAAGGTCATTCCCATCACAATTATTGACACATCTTGAAAGGATCATTTTCAATATTGTATGAAAGCACACAAAAAACCAAAATGATCAAAACAACCATGAATTATAAAGGAAGTGCTGGAGGTATCACCAACCCAGATTTTAAGTTGTTCTATAGTGCCATACTAATAAAAACAGCATGGTATTGGCACAAAACCAAAAACATTTTTTCAGTGGAGTTATTTATTAACTTAACTGGCATGAAGCTTCCAGTGCTGGGAATGGGTTACAACAAACTGAGTTGTTAGCTAAAGGGGTCTCTTGGGAATCCCCAAACCACCCAGGTCGTTGCCTATATTATATACCATGCTCTCCACAAACTGACATCAAGGCCCCATTGCTTAAGACAGCTCATTGAACATGCAGAAGTTGACCAGGTGTCTACACAGAGCCTTCACGCCTCTGTTCTAGAGTCTTCAGTAAGGCACTCAAAAGAGGAAAGCATACATCAACCCAGGCGCAAACACTTTGGTCTACATAAGTGTCTTGCCTGCAAGATACCCGTGAAGTAATAGGGAAAGCGACCTTGTATGTGTAACCATACAGTGTCTGATTTGACTTGAAGCCCACTTCACAGGATGAGACTCATATTTGAGCCTTAATTACCAAGAACCTGAGAACAGAGATCCTGGGGACCAAGAGTAAAACCAAACACAACAGTTCCCCAAAGAATTATACAATTAAAAAAAAAAAAACACAGCAATAAAAAATATTCCTGGTGTCATTTCTGTTGTAGTCATAGATCAGTGCCTTGCTTACTTACCAACAGAGGAAGCTTATTGTAGATGATGGACTTACAGAGACCCACACAGCCACATATTATGTATGCAGAGAGTGAGATACCTTGGAACACTCAGCCATAAATAGCATGTCTCCATTAAAGACCTGCCCTCAGGGCTCAGGAAACTCTGAGGAAGAGGAGGCAGAGAGTATGTAGAAGCCAGAAGGGGTGGAGGACACCAAGAAAACAATTTCTAAATCAACATGAGCAAGGCTCCTATGAACTCACAGAGGCTGTGGGGACATGTACAGGGCCTGCATAAGGTGCAGGAGCATTTTGTGTATGTATTATGGCTTCCAGTTTCACTTCTTTATTGTATTCTTGAGAGTGCCTCTTTCTTCTGGGCTCTATTGCTGTTGTTTGTTTGCTTTCTCCAATTTTTATGCATTAGTTTTTGTATTATTATATATTATTGTATTTTTGTTAATTTATTTATTTTATTATTATCCCTTGAAAACCTGCTTGTTTTCTAAAGGAAGATAGAATGGGAGTGGATCTGGGTGGGAAGAACTGAAAGAAACTGATAGATTAGAAGTCTTACCAGGATCTACTATTTTTTAAAACTCTATTTTCTTTTTTTTATATTAATTATAGTTTCTTCACTTTGTATCCCAGCTGTATCCCCCTTCCTCATTCCCTTCCAATCCTATCCTTCCTTCCTCATCTCCTCCCATTCTGCTTTCCAAGTCCACTGATAGGGGAGGTCCTCCCCCCATTCCATCTGAACCTAGCTTATCAGGTCTCATCAGGACTTGCTGCATTGTTCTCCTCTGTGGCCTGGTAAGGGTGGTCCCACTTCAGGGGGTAGGTGGTCAAAGATCTTGCCCCTGAGTTCATGTCAGAGACAGTCTCTGTTTCCCTTACTAGGACACCCACTTGGATACTGAGCTGTCATGGGCTACATCTGAGCAGGGACTCTAGGTTATCTCCATGAACAGTCCTTGGTTGGAGAATCATTCTCAGAAAAGACCCATGTGCCCAGATATCTTGATTCCGTTGCTCTGCTTGTAGAGCTCCTGTTCTCCCCAGGTCTTACTATCCTACCTCCCGCTTCTTTCATATGATTCCCTGTACTATTCCCAAAGTTTGGTTATGAGTCTCAGCCTCTGTTTTGATACCCTGCAGGGTAGAGTCTTTCAGGGGCACTCTATGGTAGCCTCTGTACTGTTTCCTGTTTTCTCCTTCTTCCAATGTCCATCCGGTTTGTCTTTCTGAGTGAGGATTGATCACCTTACCCAGGGACCTCCTTCTTTCTTAGCTTCTTTAGGTGTACAGATATTAGTATGTTTATCCTATAATATAGGTCTAGTATCCACTTATAAGTGAGTATATATCGTGTGAGTCTTTCTTCTTCTGGGATACCTCACTCAGAATGATCTTCTAATTCCCACCATTTGCCTGCAAATTTCATGATTTCCTTGTTTTGAATTGCTGAATAGTATTTCACTGTGTAAATATACCAAAATTTCTGTATCCATTCCTCCACTGAGGGAAATCTGGGTTGAGTCCAGGTTTTGGCTATTACGAATAAAGCTGCTATAAACATGGTTGAACAAATGTCTTTGTTGTGTACGTGAGCATATTTTGGATATATGCCTAGGAGTGGTATAGCTGGATCTTGAGGAAGTGCTATTCCTAATTTTCTGATAAAGTGTCAGATTGATTCCAAAGTGGTTGTACAAGTTTACATTCCCATCAACAATGGAAGAGAGTTCCCCTTTCTCCATCTCCTCTCCAGCATTAATTGTCACTTGAGTTTTTTTTTATCTTAGCCATTCTGATAAGTATAAGGTGAAATCTCAGGATCATTTTGATTTGCATCTTCCTGATGACTAAGGATTTTGAGCATTTCTTCAAGTGTTTCTCTGCCATTCTATATTCCTCTACAGAGAATACTTTCTTTAGCTCTGTATGCCATTTTTTAATTGGATTACTTGATTTGTTGCTCTCAATATAAAACCAGACACACTAAATCTGTTAGAAGAAAAAGTGGGGAAGAGCCTGGAATTATTGACACAGGAGACAACTTCCTAAACAGAACACCAATAGCACAGGCTCTAAGATCAACAATCAATAAATGTAACCTCATGAAACTGAAAAGCTTATGTAAAGTAATGGACACTGTCCTCAGAAGAAAATGACAGCCTACAGATTGGGAAAGGATCTTCACCAACTCTATATCTGACAGAGGGCTAATATCCAGTATATATAAAGAACACAAGAAGTTAAAAAACAACAAATCAAGTAATCAAATTAAAAAACGGGGAAGAGAGCTAAACAGAGAATTCTCAATAGAGGAATATCAAATGGCTAAAAAGTACTTAAAGAAATGCTCAATGTCCTTAGTTATCAGAGAAATGCAAATCAAATCAACCCTGAGATTTCACTTTACACCCACCAGAATGGCTAAGATTAAAAAACTCAAGTGACAACACATGCTGGAGAGGTTCTGGAGAAAGGGGAACCCTCCTCTACTGCTGGTGGGAACGTAAACTTGTACAACCACTCTGGAAGTCAATCCTGCACTTTCTCAGACAAGTAGCAATAACACTTCCTCAAGATCCAGCTATACAACTCCTAGGCATATATCCAAAAGAGGCTTAAGTACACAATAAGGACATTTGCTCACCCATGTTTGTAACAGCTTTATTTGTAATAGCCAGAAGCTGGAAATAGCCCAGATGCCCCTTAACTAAGGAATGGATACAGAAATTGTGGTACATCTACACAATAGAATACTACTCAGCAATAAAAAACAAGAAAATCATGAAATTTTCAGGTAAATAGTGGTAACTGGAAAGGATCATCCTGAGTGAGCTATCCCAGAAGCAGAAAGATACACACGGTATATACTCACTCATATAGACATATAATATAGGACAAACCTACTAAAATCTGTACATCTAAAGAAACTAATCAAGAGAGAGGACTAAAATGCTCAATCCCCATCCAGAAAGGAAAAGAGGATGGACATCAGAAGAAGAAGAAAATAGGAAACAAGTTAGGAACCTGACACAGAGGCCCCCTGAAAGGCTCTGCCCTGCAGACTATCAAAGCAGATGCTGAGAGTTATGGCCAACATTTGGGCAGGATGCAGGGAATCTTATGAAATAAGTGGAAAATAGTAAGATCTGAGGAGGAGGGTTGCTCCACGAGGAGAGCAACAGAACCAAAAATCTGAGCACAGAGGTCTTTCCTGAGGCTGATACTCCACCCAAGTATCATGCATGGAGATAACCTAGAACCCCAGCACAGATGTAGCCCATGGCAGTTCAGTGTCCAAGTGGGTTCCATAGTAATGGGAACACAGACTATCTCTGACATGAACTGATTGGCCTGCTCTTTGATCACCTCCCCCCTGAGGGGGGAGCAGCATTACCAGGCCACAGAGGAAGACAATGCAGCCAGTCCTAATGAGACCTAATAGACTAGAATCAGAAGGAAGGAAAAGAAGACCACCACTATTAGTGGACTTGGAGAGGAGCATGTGTGGAGAAGGGGAGGAAGGGAGGGATTGGGAAGGGAGGAGGGAGGTACGGGAGGGTACAAAGTGAATAAAGTGTAAACAACCTCGGAACCTGCTACAGAGGGCCTCTGAAAGCCAGAAGAAAACAGGAAACAACCTTGAAACCTGCCACAGAGGGCCTCTGAAAGCTTCTGCAGTATAGACTGTCAAAGCAGATGCTGAGCCTGATGGCCAACTGATGGGCAGAGTGAATGGAATTTTATGTAAGAAGTGGGAAATAGTAAGAGCTGGAGGGGACGGGAACTCCACAAGCAGAGCAACAGAACAAGATAATTTGAACACAGGGAACTTCCCAGAAAATCATACTCCAACCAAGGACTATTCGTGGAGATGACCTGGAACCCCTGCACAGGTGTAGCCCATGGCAGTTCAGTGTCCAAGTGGGTTACATAGTAATGGGAAGAGGGACTGCCTCTGACATAATCTGATTGGCCTGCTCGTTGATCACTTCCCTCTGAGGAGGGAGCAGCCTTACCAGGCCACAGTAGAGGACAATGCAGCCACTTTTGAAGAGAACTGATAGACTAAGATCAGAAAGAAGAGGAGAACCTCCCCTATCAGTGGACTTGGGGAATGGCATGCATGCAGAAAGGGGAGGGAGGGTGGGATTGGCAGGGGAGGAGGGAGGGGCTTATGGGGGGATACAAAATGAATAAAGTGTTATTAATAAAAAATTTAAAAAAAATTAAAAAAACTTCTTTCAGTCTTTATATATTCTGGATTTAGCTCTCTGTCAGATATAGGGTTGGTGAAGATCCTTTCCCAATCTGTAGGCTGTCATTTTGTTCTGAGGACAGTGTCCTTTGCTTTACATAAGCCTTTCCGTTTCATGAGGTCCCATTTATTGATTGTTGATCTTATAGCCTGAGCTGTTGGTGTTCTGATCAGGAAGTTGTCTCCTGTGCCTATGGGTTCTAGGCTATTCCCTACTTTTTCTTCTAACTGATTTAGTATGTCTGGTTTTATGTTGAAAAACAACTCTATTTTCAATAAAAGGAAAATTAAAATAAAATTTCCGTATCTTATTTTACATAAATGAAAAAGGTCAAAATATTTTTTAAATTTTAATATTTTTCTTCACAATTTTTCATTATATATCCCGATGGAAACCCCCTCCCTCAACTCTCCCTACACACTCTTCCTCCCTCTTCTTCCCATCCCCTTCCCCTAGTCAACTGAAAGGGGGAGTTCTCCACTATTGCCATCTGCACATAGCTTGTTAACTCTCATCAGAACTGCCTGAATCCTCTACCTCCACGGCCTTGCCCCTCCACATCATCAGGGTCCAGTGATCAAAGATCAGTCCACTGAGTTCATTATAGAGGCAGCCTCCACTCCCTTCACTCAGAGACCTACATGGAGACAGAGCTGCCAATCAACCACTTCTGAGCAGGGGGTCTAGGTCCTCTTTATGTATGGAATCCAAAATATTTTTAAAGACGATATTTTTTAAAAATTTAAATAAAAAGAATTTTCTGTGCCTTTGACCTGAGTTTCTTCTCCTTCCTATGTTCCTATTATTTGTAGATTAGGTCATTTCACCGTCTCCCAGATTTTATGGATGTTTTGTGCATGTGTTGTTTTTTTAGATTTAACATTTTCTTTGAACAAAGTATCCATTTCTTTTATCTTTTCTTCAATATCTGAAATTCTCTCTTCCATCTCTTATATTCTGTTGGTGAGGCTTGCCTCTGTGGTTTCTACATTCTTCATTTCCAGTTAACCCTCAATTTGTGTTTTCTTTGTTGATTCTATTCTCCTTTCATGTCTTGAACTGTTTTCATTTTACTTCATTGTTTGTCATTTCAGAGATTTCATAAATTTTTATATCCTCTTCGAGTTCTTTGAACATATTCATAATAGCTGTTTTAAAGTCCTTCTGTTGTGTGTCAGGTATTATATTTCTCAGAGCCTACTGTAGTACAGTTGCCGATCTCTAGTGGAGACATATTTTTCTGGTCGTTATTGATTGTGATTTTAATGCTTGTGTCTAATCATCTGTGTTTGGGATGGTTGCCATTCTAGGTTTTGTTATCTGTCTGGTTTGTGTTTTGTGGGTGAATGTTCCATTCATTGGTTTCTGTTGCCCTGTCTGCTTCTTAGGAGTGTGTGGTGGCTGTGTATTTCTTGGTTAAAAAAAAAAAAAAAAGCTCCTAAAATCCTCTCAGAAGTGGCCACTGGGGGTCCAGGGATGAATGTGTTTCTGGTAACTGAGAGCTGAGACTAAAGAATAAAAATGGTCTAGAAAGTGGGGCAGGAGTCTTTGATAAGGTCCACAGGAGACAGAAAATTGAGTGTGCCACCAGGATCTGCTTCCACTCCTGGGTATGGGGGCAGAGAGCACAGAGTTCGTAGTAGGTGTTTTGCTACAAGCTACGGAAAAGATTAAGAACTGGAGTTGGAGGACGGAGGGCAATACAGATTGTCTCCCTGATCACTTGGTTGAAGGCTAAAGGATTTCTAAGGAGTGCCTCCTGGAGACAAAGGGCCGGGGTAGTGGAGGAAAACTTTAGAGAAGATCTGCACCTGAAGGGGAATTCCTAAGACAAATTTCAACTGGTACTTTTTTAGTATTGATTTCTTAAGTGCATTAAAAATGAATGCTAGTAAGTTTGTCACCTTTGTTTTTTTTATTGATTGAGAATTTCATACATGCATATACATTTTTATCACACCCACTTTGTTCCCTCTCCATTTTCTTTCACTTCTATTCCTATCAATTTTTTTCCTCTCGGCTCTCCTTGCTTTGTATGTAAGTGTTTCTGGTCCACATAACACTGACTATTTGTGCATTGGTGTAATGCCATCTACTAGAACATGGATAGTTTCTTTGTGAACACATTTCTGAAGAAAACCTGTCCCTACATTAAATTAACAATTGCTTCCAAGCTAAAAGTGAAACTTCAGTACCCCACTGTCATCCATGCTAGGAACTTAGATGATGTAATCATGTGTACTTTTTTCATATAGGTACAGTCTTTGTGAGTTCCTGTGTGCAAAGACACTACCATGTCTGGCAAATAGTCTTTTGTTGTAGTGGCCGCTACTCACAGCTTGTAAGCTTTCAGGAACTTCTGTAATGATTCCTGAGCCTTATAAGGTAACAGACATATCACTTGCAGTTGAACATGCCACACTCTCTTATTCTCTGCACGTTTACCAGTTTTGAGTCTATGCTGACTGCCATTTATTGAAAACGTAAGTTTCTCTGGTAAATGTTAAGATATTCACTAATTTATTTGTATAATTTTGATAACCCAGAGCACAGTTTATTACTATGTTCATTTAGCAAAACAATGTTAGGTTCTTCCTGGGGCCTATAATCCACCCAGTCACAAACTTTTGACTTGTTGAATAGTAGTGGGCATGATTTCTGTTCTGTGGGCCTTACACGCAGTCAGAAAACGCTATGCTACTCTCTGCTGCTCTTTTCTACGAGGATCTCAGGACAATAGGAGAGTGCCTGCTGCTTCTGCCAGGACTCTCTTTGCTGTTGGGCTTCCTGCAAGGTGAGATCCTGGAATTTAGGAGCCAGTGCTAAGGGGAAGATAACTGATTATCCCAGTGTGTTGTACTTTGAGGAGATAAGCAGAAGGAGGAGATAGGACCTGACTCTATTTAGATGTGATCCCTGAATCCTTCATGCCCTTACTCGCACATTCCCCTTGTTCCCCTGCCTCTGATGTGAAGACTACAGCTCTTTGCTTTTCCTCCTATTTCTTATTTTCCTGGTCTTGGTCCTTCCTTGAGTTAGTTGCCTTCCTCCTCTTCAATTCACTTCTTTCATACTGAAACATTTCCAATTTCTCAAGCTTAATTGTTCATGACCCTAATTGTATGTTGAAAGTACGGCAAGCAACTTTCTTAACAGGATTATAACAATGAGAAAATGGGAGGATCTGTCCGACCCTGTGTGCTTGGCTCAAGCAGCCTGCACCACATCTTGGTTACCATCCTTCTAATCTGTCCATTACCAGGACTTAGGGTAGTATTTCAGGATTTTTGCCACCTTGAAGCCATCCCTTTCTAGAGTCCTGAAGGCATTAGCACAGCACATGGCCCAAACCATCTCTGGTCATTGTTTCTTCTTCGGAGTCACAGCACAATGCTTCAATCTGACGCTGAATGAACCTTTTATACACTGTTTTGCAGTTTCAGCTGTGACATGTATCCAGTGTGCACATTTTGGACCTTCCAAGAAATGTGATGAACCAGAAACCTACTGTGAGACTGATGAAATAACCAAGTGTTCCTTACTGACCGTCTTTGCAAGTATGTGAGATCTTTGAGGTTTCAGGAGAATCATGCTTGCCTTCCTCAGATTCATGAGCAAAGATGGAGAGTGTGGGAGAATGCGTAGGAAAAGGCTCCTTTGATTTTGGTATTGCTTGCCAATTATGGTAGTTCAGACAAATAAAGCAATTAAGATAAAACTAAGCTTGGAATGTTCTCTAGGATCGCCGAATATTTATCTGTGAGTAACATTAGGGGTGAAAAGATTTGTACATTAACATTTCACCTAACGACTTTGTGACAAGAGTACTACTTCTGTGTAAAATTACCTAACAAATGATTGACAGTCTACATGGGATTGTGTAGTGTTCTCATTGGCACAGCCACAGATTCTATCCAAAATATTCACGTTTAGCTTTGTGTCTTTCTTCTTCAGATAATACACTTAGATATGGTGTCCAGAAGTGTTGGAAGTACTGTCTCAACGTTACACTGACCAGTGGAAGATCGGAATCACACTATACATGCTGCGATTCCCACTCTTATTGTAACAAGCTTTAAAGGCCTGGCCTTGCTCTCCTGTTTGACTTAGGTAAGCCCTTATGCCTTCCCTGCACACGTGTAACCTCACAACTCTGGGACATCAATGTCAAGCACTGCCAAGACCCTAACCGCTGCCTTCAGATGGCATCAGGCACTGAGCTATTGACAGTTGTGTTGTCACTCTCCACTTCTAGGATTCTGATTCCCTCCATTTCGCCACCATCCTTTCAGCATCGACTAACATAGAACACAATCTCCTGCTCCTCTCTTGATTACACATGTCCTGACTGAGAACTGCTGCAGTCAGGGTCTGCTCTCCCTGTGAATATGACAGACCTGATGCCTACCTTCAATTAAGCTTCACTTCAGTGATGCTTCTCCTGCCAGGCTGGCCAGCACACAAAAGCTCCAGCATCTTACTTCACTCTTATTCAGAGAATGTAGGGCATATGTTAGTAGATCCTCACTGCTGTAACTGAGTAAAACAAGGAAATGAGTAAGGATTCATTTTATCTCAAGATTTCAGAGGTTTCCTCCATCATGGTGGGAGGATACAGTAGAACAGAGCTTTGAAAGTCATGGCCTGTTTGAAGCACAGCCCATTAAAATAGGAAGGGACCAAGACAAGATTTATCTCCCAAAGAAACATCCCAGTTATCTACTTCCTCCAATGAGACTCTCCCCAAAGAAACATTTCCCATCTCTCAACATCTATCAAGTATTAAAATGCCATTAATGTTCTAAACTATGGATTAGGTCAGAGACCTCACATGCTAATCATCTCAGGAAATGTCCTCACAGAAACACCCAGAGCTGAGCTTGTGGAACCCCTTAGACATCCTCAGGACCATCAAGTGACTGGGAAGAGACATCACGGGTGAAGATGCTCCTGCACCACAGTGTCCATCTCCACTGTGTGTTCACAGGCGCATGCGCTTCATGTCCTTCTGGAAAGATCTGCAGTCTAGCTTTGCTTACAGCATATTTCACAGTTTTTGAAGTTGAGGTTGTTTGGGATATTTATTTTTATATTTTCAAATATATTTTATGTTCAACCTAGAAAATACAGAGAGCTCTGTCCAGAGAAAACACTGCTAGTGAGCCCATCCTCAAGACACAGCTTGTTTACATTTTCACATGAACGTTTCAAAGCTTTAGAGACATGAACAAGTCATGAAATGGGTTTGTGTGTATTAACACAATCATTTGTTTATTACAAGCATTGAAAATCTTTCTTTTTCTTTCAGATCTGTTCAGTGAATCATAGCCCTGGAGCATGTCATCAAGCCTTCTCCTACCTAATGATATCTCCAACCCCACATCTTGCTTTCTATGTAAAGTAGTTTGGATATTGTTCCTATTCTATCACTACACCTATACTGGGTGTTCTGAAGTACATTGAATGCCCTATGAAATTGATTTCACTGTCCAGTGTGCTTTCTTAGATCATGCTCAATTAAAATTTGTTTTACACTTATTATTTGTTTGCAGCCATGCATTGTCAACAGCCCACACGGATTGGTCAGAGGTAAAATTGCAGGAGCCAATGGCAAATTGATGTTAGTAGAAAGGCTTAGAAGGCAGTCACATACACAAAGCTCTCCATTTTTTTAAGTGTTTGTTTGTTTTTGAGACAGAGTTTCTCTGTGTAGCTTTGGCTGTCCTGGACTCACTTTGTAGACCAGGCTGGCCTCAGACTCACAGAGTTTGCCTCTGCCTCCTGAGTGCTAGGATTACAGCCACCACACCCAGCTCAGTCCTCCATTTTTAAAATGATAACTAGGTGGCCAATATATGACTCATTGGATAAAAATACTTGCCACCAGTTCTGAAAGACTGAGTTCAATCCCCAGGTCCCACGTAAAGGGAGAAGAGAACTGACTTCTGCAAATTTACCTCTGATTTCCACAAAACTGAAGTACCAATTCTGTACTCTCTCTCTAAATACATGCGCAGTCACTTAATATGCTAAAAATAAAATGAAAGCAGCTTATCACAGTATCATTTACACACAGAAAATATTATGGATTTCTAGCCCCACCATGTTCTACAACTCAGCATGTATAAGCCTACTCCTAACTATACCATTAGATTCAGAGTATTTACATCATCTCCAGAAATACCTTTGTTTCTTTACCACCATGGAATTATGCTCTCACTGTCAGCACCTTGAAAACACCACCTTTCCAATCTGGTTATAATATTGGATTTATATGGTAGGTTTCCCCTTTTATGTCGGCTGTGACTTTCTATTCTTGCATATCTTATAATTATGACTTTCATTTCATTTCTAAGGTAGTATTTCTTTTCCTTTTATACATTTTTAATTTTAAAAATTTAAAGTGTAATTATATAATTTCCCACTTCCTTCTCCTTTTTCTCATTCCTACTGTGTACTCCCAGCTCTACTCCCGCATGAAATTATGGCCTCATTTTCTTTATTTATTGTTACATACATATAAAAGCACCTAAATATATAAGCAAAATTTGTTCAATCTGTTTAGTGTTATTTATATGTACATGATATCAGGGTTGACCAATTTTATCATATAACCAATTAGGGTCTAAGTCCCGAAAAAGAGAAGATGATTTATCTGACTCTTAGCATCCCTTATTGCCTTAATTCTTCATCTGTGAATATGGCCAGGTGAAATTTCTCTGTTAGCATATTTATGCATACTATATTTTCTCAACTAATCTTGTGAAGACATTTTCTCAACTGAGGCACTCTCTTTCCAAATGAGTACTTTGTGTCAAACAGACATAAAACTAGCCAGAATACCTATTATTGAAAGGTTAGAGCTGATCTGTAGCTTTTACAAAATCATTTTTATTTTTATTAATTACAATTTATTCACTTTGTATCCCCCCTGTACCTCCCTTCCTCCTCCCTTCACAATCCCACCCTCTCTTTCTCTTCCCCAACCATACCCCTCCCCCAGCCCACTGATAAGGGAGGTCTTTCTCTCCTTCCCTCTGATCCTAGTCAATCAAGTCTCATCTGGAGTGGCTGCATTGTCTTCCACTGTGGCCTGGTAAGGATGTTTCCCCCTTGGGAGGAGGGGGAGGTGATCAAAGAGCAGGCCAATCAATTCCTGTCAGAGACAGTCCATGTCCCCATTACTATGGAACCCACTTGGACACTGAACTGCCATGGGCTACCTCTATGCCTGGGTTCCAGGCCATCTCCATGAGTGGTCCTTTGCTAAAGTATCAGTCTCAGAAAAGAACTCTGTGCCCAGACTTTCCGGATCTGTTGTTCTCCTTGTGGAGGTCCTGTCTTCTCCAGGTCTTACTATCTCCCACTTCTTTCATAAGATTCCCTGCACTCTGCCCAAAGTTTTGCTATGAATCTCAGCATCTGCCTCGACACCCTGCAGGGTAGAGTCTTTCAGAGGCCCTCTGTGGTAGGCTTCTGTCCTATTCCGTGTTTTCTCCCTCCTCCAATGTCGATCCTCTTTACCTTTCTGAATGGAGATTGAGCACCTTAGCCAGAGTCTCCCTTCTTGACTAGCTTCCTCAGGTGTACAGATTTTAGTAACTTTATCCAATATTATATGCCTAATATCTGCTTATGAGTGATATGTACCCCGAGTGTCTTTATGCTTCTGGGATAGCTCACTCAGAATGATCTTTTCCAGTTTCCAACATTTACCTGCAAATTACATAATTTCCTTGTTTTTTAATCGCTGAGTAATATTCCTCTGTGCAGATGTACCTCAATTTCTGTATCCATTCCTCAGTTGAGGGGCATGTGGGCTGTTTCGAGCTTCCGGTTATTACAAATAAAGCTGCTACAAGCATGGCTGAGCCGATGTCCTTGTTGAACATCTTTTGGATATATGCCTAGAAGTGGTAAAGCTGGATCTTGGGGAAGCACTATTCCTAATTGTCTGAGAAAGGGCCATATTGACTTCCAGACCTACTTGGATACTAAACTGCCATGGGCTACATCTGTGCAGGGGTCTTAGGTTATCTCCATGCATAGTCCTTGGTTGGAGTTTCAGTCTCAGGAAAGACCCCTGTGCTCAGATTTTTTGGTTCTGTTGTTCTCCTTGTGGAGTTCCTGTCCTCTCCAGATCTTACTGTTTCCCACTTCTTTCATAAGATTCCCTGCACTCTGCCAAAGGTTGCCCATAAGTCTCAGCCTCTGCATTGATAGTCTGCAGGACAGAGCCTTTCAGAGGGCCTGTGTGTCAGGCTCCTGACTTGTTCCCTCTTTTCTCCTTCTTTTGATGTCCATCCTCTTTGCCTTTCTGGATAGGAATAGGAATCGAGCATTTTAGCAAGAGTCCTCCCTCTTGATTAGTTTCTTTAGGTGTACAGATTTTAGTAGCTCTATCCTATATTATATGTCTATATGAGTGAGTATATACCGTGTGCATTTTTCTGCTTCTGGGATAGCACACTCAGGATGATCAGGTAAATGGTGGGATCTGGAAAAGATCATCTTTAAGTGTTTTTCAGCCATTCAATATTCCTCTATTTAGAATTCTCTGTTTAGCTCTCTACTCCATTTTTTTTTTAAACTTGGGTTACTTGATTTGTTGCTGTTTAATCTCTTAAGTTCTTTATATATTCTGGATATTAGCCCTCTATCAGATATAGGGTTGGTGAAGATCATTTTCCAATCTGTAGGCAGTCGTTTTGTTTTGACGACAGTGTCCTTTGCTTTACATAAGCTTTTTCATTTCATGAGGTTCCATTTATTGATTGTTGTTCTTAGAGCCTGTGCTATTGTTGTTCTGTTCAGGAAGCTGTCTCCTGTGTCAATGAGTTCCAAGCTCTTACCCACTTTTTCTTCTAACCGATTTAATGTGTCTGGTTTTATTTTGAGGTCTTTCATCGACTTGGACTTTAGTTTTGTGCAGGGTGATAAGTATGGATCTATTTGCATTTTTCTACATGTAGACATCCAGTTTGACCAGCACCATTTGTTAAAGATGCTATCTTTTTTCCATTGGATGGTTTTGGCATCTTTGTCAAAAATCAGGTGTCCATAAGTGTGTGGGTTTATTTCTGGGTCTTCTATTCAGTTCCATTGATCCACCATTCCATTTCTCTGTCAATACCATGGAGGTTTTTTACGGTTACTCTATAGTACAGCTTGAGATCAGGGATGGAGATACCTCCAGAAGATCTTTTATTGTAGAGGATTGTTTTAGCAGTTCTGGGTTTCATGTTATTCCATATGAAGTTAAGAATTTTTCTTTCAAGTTCTGTAAAGAATTGTGTTGGTAATTTTATGGGAATTTCGTTGAATCTGTAGATAGCTTTTGGTAAGTTGGCCATTTTTACTATGTTAATCCTGCCAAGCCATGAGCATCAGAGATCTTTCCATCTTCTGACATCTCCTCCAATTCTCTGATCTGTAGATTTAACTCTAGTAGTATAGGATGTTATAATTTAGTTCATATCCATTACAGTTTTATAGAACTATTGAAGCTCCTGATACTATAAAGCTATTCCTCAGACAGGAGGTTTAAGTCAGATCCAGCTTGTGTCCCATGTTTCTTGTGTCTGAAGTTAATGATGTCTTCAATAATAGGGACATACTTTACACATCTGGGAGGCAATTAAGTATAACAGCTATATTGTTTGGATCTTAGGAAGGCATTTTCTAAACTAATCTTCTGGAGACATTTTCTCAGCCGAGGTTCTCTCAGATGACTGATTTATGCCAAACTGGTATAAAACTGGCCAGCATGCTTACTACTGCAAGGTTGGAACTAATCTGTAACTTTAACTCTAGTATTATGCTGTTTATGAAGCTCAGTGCACCAGAGTTTGGTACATTTATGGTTAGAATAATAATGTCTTCCTGCTTAATTGTTCCTATGGTTAGAATGAAATGCCCTTAATCTTGTCTCATTAGTTTAGTTTGAAGTCTACTTTTTTTTCTTTCTTTTTATTGCTTTTATGTCCAAGTTGTAGCTCCATCCCTCTTCCCCTCTCTGTCCCACCTTACTACCCTTCCCCATCTGCCTTTGCCTATTTCTCAGAAAAGGAGCTCTCCCTTTCCCATCCATCCCATCTCATGACATTTCATCACGACTGAGTGTGTTCTCCTCCCCTGTGGCCTGGCAAGGCAGTACCTACCGGGGAAGTGATCAAAAAGCTAGCAAGTGGGTCCATGTCCAATGCAGTCCCACTCCCCTTACTAGAGGACCCACATGAAGCCTAAGCTGCCCCTCTGCTACATCTGTGTGAGGGAGGAGGGCTAGATTCAGTTCATGCATGGTCCTTGATTGATGCTTCCATCTCAGCGAGCCCCTCTGGATCCTGGTTAGTTGGCTCTGTTGGTCTTCTTGTGGAGCTCCTGTCACCTCCAGGTCCTTTTCTCTCTCCTCCCACTTTACCACAAGTGCCCCCACCCATCACCTAATGGTTGTGAGTCTCAGCATCTGTTTCGTGGTGTTTCATGGTAGCGTCCCTCAGAAGACAACTCTGACAAGCTTCTGTCTGGAAGCTTAACAGAGTATTGTTCATAGTGTCAGGGGTTGGTGCTCTCTGATAAGGTGGTTCTTTGGTTGTGCCAGGCATTGGTTGGGTGTTCCCTCAATCTCTGCTCTAACTGTTCTATTTTTATCCCTGCACATCTTGTAGGCAGGGTAAATTTGGGGTTGAAGTTTTTGTGGGTGGGTTTCCTCCCTCTAATAGGAAACTAGTCTAGTTAGAGGTTGTCCTCTTCAGTCTCTGTGGCCTCTGCTACTAGCAGTTTCTGCTGAATACCCCTCATATCCTTCCAGGAGCCTACCCTGACTTAGATCTCTAGCTTGTCACTGAGATACCACCACCCTCAGTTTCTCTTCTCTCCTGGTCTTCTATCTGGTCTTCTCTTTCTTTCCGCAGGTCTGATATCCACCCTCTTAACTCTCTACATCCACTCTCCTACCTTGTTCCCTTTCTTCAACCACTACCTCTGTCTATTCTGTCTCCCCTTCCAAGTGAGATTTGTCCATCCTCCCATAACCCTCCTTGTTATTTATCTTTTTTTGGGTCTGTGCCTTAAAGACTATTTTTCTAGCAGGAAAATCTCTGTGAGCTCCAGACCAGTCTAGTCTCTGTATAGAGTTCCAGGCCAGATAGGTCTACATAGTCAGACCCTGTCTTAAAAAAGAAAATAAAAAGACTACTAAAGTAGTGTTGAGGGTATTAGAATTGTTAGTTCTATGTTGGGCTTATGGTAACTCTTTATTGCTAGCACCTTTAGTGGTTTCTATGCATGCTCAACACTGCCGGAAGTAGGTCATTAGACAGGTCTTTCACTCATACATAGAATCATTGAGCAGGGAACCTGTCAGCCAACTAGCCCTTTTGTAAGTAAATGACCTGGCTGCTTTGGGGTCTCTACAGTCACCACAGACTATCTCTACAGCCATGATTGTAGATGTGCTTTATCATTCTGAATATCCTTGAAAAGCAGAGGGGATTTCTGTTAACGCTCCTTATGCAGCAGCTCTTCATACCCCAACACAAGGGAAGACCCTCTCTAGGTGTCCCTGAAGAACCCCTGTTTGGTGCTGAGGACTGTGCCATGAATAGTGCCAGCATAGTCCTTTCTTTAAAACAACTACATGCACACACCCTTGTCAAACTAACCTCTGACTAGACAGGCAAGTTGCTCTGTTCATTTTCCAACCATCCAGGTGACCCCCCTTTTATTCTGCCCCCACGTGTTACAATTCAGCCTCAATAAAAGCCTTCCCACAATGTTTTTCCTTGTCTACTTTTGATCTCTAGCATTAGCAGGGGAGGCTGAGCTGGTGGCACAGAGAAAGGAAGAGAAACAAGGGCCCAGTATGTGCTGCTGATAGTAAGATTACCTGGTAGGTTGTGTATGTGAGAGAGGAATAAGGAAAGAAATGTCACAAAAAGGAATTTGGTATATCGCCAAGTGGGAGGAGATTATTTTAGATCAGCTTCAGCTCTGTCTTGTACCCACTGTCCCTTATTTTTTTTTTTTTTGCCTGAGTGAATTGTAGATTCACTAGAGTCTGGTCTTTTCTGTAAACCATCTCTGATCATCAGCTGTCTAGCACTAAACAGCCTGCTGCAAGAATCTGCTTAGGAGAAATGGAAAACCTACTGAAGCTGTGTCTTTTTCTTCTCAGCTTTGAACCCAGTAAGTATTGCCTGCAGGTTGCTCCCTACTCTGCTTAAGGGAGGAAAGTAAATCAGCTCTTATCCCACCAGGGTTTCTCTGTGGTGTTGACTAGAGCATAGCTCTTAGCCAAAACATTGGTACAGCCAAGCTATCCAGAGTTCAGATGACCTATGCTCTCATTGGGAAGGAACAGTGATTCTTCTTCTCTAAGCAAACTTTGCCTTTTCAGGTTTTACTCTACAATGTGTACTGCATCAGTCGTACAAAAAATGGCAAATGTGTTCAAGGGAAGCAGACATGCACTACACAACCTGGTAAAACTTGTATAGTCAGTACAACTTGCTATGCACCTGAAAGTATGTTCTCTGTGATTTGTAGAATTTCTTTTTCCCCTTTCAAAGGTCAAACCACTGTCTCTAAGACATTGTACCTGAAGAAAGTGTCAACTGCTAATCAGATATGATATATGGAGCCTAGTGCTGAGGTCATAATTGGAGAATGCTAAAGCAAAGCCTTACCTTGAGTGAATCAGGCATCTTCCATTGTTTATTGAAGTTTGATCACAACATCTCTGCTATCTAGGGTCTGTCTTAGTTACTTTGCTATTGCCATGACAAAAAGACATGTTCAAGGAAACTTATTTTTTTAAGTATTTAGTTTGGAGCTGGATCAAAGTTCCAGGTGAGTAAAGTTTATGACCATCACTATGGAGCTCACAGCAGTCAACAGATGGGCATGGAACTTCAGTAGTACTAGAGAGCTTACATGTTGAGATATATTTATGAGGCAGAGAGAGACTTGGAATGTCCTGTGCTTTGTAAACCTCAAGCTTACCCCAGTAATAAACATGTTCAAACAAGACCATATCTCCTAACTTTTCCAACAGTCCCACCAGCTGGGGACCAAACATTCAAATATACAAGTGATCAGGGGCATTCTTATTCAAACTACCACAGGGTCCAAAGGCTATAAACTATCCAGTGTCATTTCTCACACTCTGTTCTGGTGACTTTTGCTTTTATATTGTCTTTTCTGAGACTGATACTGCAACCAAGGACCATTCATGGAGATAACCTAGAACTCCTGCATAGGTGTAGCCCATGGCAGCTCAGTCTCCAAATGGGCTCCCCAGTAAGGGAAACAAGGGCTGTATCTGACATGAACTCAGTGGATGGCTCTTTGATCACCTCCCCCTGAAGGGTGGCAGCCTTACCAGGCTGCAGAGGAAAACAATGTAGACAGTCCTGATGAGACCTGATAGGCTAAGGTCAGATGGAAGGGAAGGAGAACCTCCCCTATCAGTGGACTGGGGAAGGAGCATGGGAGTAGAAGAGGGAGGGAGGGCAGGATTGAAAGAGGAGGAGGGTGGGGGCTACAGCTGGGATACAATGTGAATAAACTGTAAGGAATAAAAAGTGAATAAAAGAATAAAGAAGCAGTTATCACAAAAGAAAAGGAAAGAAGAAGAAGAAAAAGAAGAGGAAAGGAGGAGGAGGAAGAGGAGGAGAAGGAAGAGAAGGAGGAGAAGGAGGAAGAAGAAATACCCTTGCACTCTACCACTGAACCAAACTCCAACCCCTTAAAAACTGTATAGCCCAGGCTGGCCTCGAACTCATGTGATCCTCCTGTCTTTGCCTCCTTCAGCAAATTCTCCTTCAGCACGTGCCACCACAACCTACCAGAATTTCTTTGCGTCTCACAGCTATGACTCCCCGTTTGAAAGTTAGTAAAAAGCTGTCAGAAAGATCTTCCTGGGCCACTAGGAGGTTGAGCAGAGGCATACAAAGCAATCTGGCTCCCAAAAGTCCCCAGTCCATCTGTTGACTGGAGAGCTCACTGACTGCTTGGATTATATGTAAAGTGGCTCTGCCGAGGTTGGGATCTGAGTGCTCTGTCCTCTCTGATTGTCTTTGTAATTGTAGAAAATCAAAGCAACTGAATTGATATTAATAGATTTGCTTAGAAGACATTAAATCACATAACAGAATTTCAGTAAGGGATCACTGCCCCCAACTCCCAATATTCCAAAGGTACGTAGTATGAGAAGCAGGCCTGTTAGAGATGAATGTAATTTAGGATGCTAAAAGGTTAATGGTTATTCACTAGGATTGTCCAACCATTATGCTCCATTCCCATAACAAATAGATCATCTAAAGGGCAATTCAAGGAGGAGGCACAGCTATCATTAATTTCAGGGTATCATTAAGCCTCCCCATTCTTATAGAGAAAAGCATAATTCTGTCACCTGGCAAGAGGATCCTATGTGACAAATATTCACAAAAACAAACAAAAGGCCAACACTGGTGCCTTTAAGAAATAACACTGTCAATACCTTTGTGTGTAAATCTCCCTTCTGTGCAAGTGGCCAGCTTTGCAGTCTGCTTTCTCTATTTTTTTTCAAAGTGTAACAGAGGCCAGAACCTAAAAGACGTTTATGGATAACAGCATATGTAAGATGCATGAGCCAAGGTAAATGTAAGGTAGTGAAGCCTTCTACTCGAGGCTGCCTTTCATTTGGGCCCTCCCCACAGCCATCCATGCATTCGAGGGAAAAGTTTCCTTCATGTCTAAGTGTGTGGAGTGCCTACTCATGGAGAAGATGTATTACTTCTCTAACACCAGGACTCCACTTCAATGAGATGGCACCTCCTCCTGCTCCTGCTGGTTTTCTTTCCTTCTGTCCTTCTCCTGGCTGGTGCACTTGTGGAAAGGTGAGAGATTCTGCGGTTACTGCAGCTGGTGCTGGTGGAAAGATGCCCTGATTGTCACAAATTGCTGTGCTTGAGGGGGGTGAAGAGCAGCAATTAGGACCTTATCACGTTCAGAGGTGATCCCTAAATCCCTCATTCTTGTGACTCCATATCTCTTTTTTTCCCTTGCCTCTGCTTTTCCGAACTGAGCTTTCTTTCTCTTCACCCTCACAAACCAGGTACCCTTCCTATAATTTCTTGTCTATTCTTCATTCTCTATTCTCCATTATTTGCCTCCAACTTCTGTCTAAAGCCTAATCCCCAACATCCTCAGTTATTTAAGCTTATTTTTGCATGGTCTTACATTTGGATTAGATTCTAGGCAAAGAAGATTCTGGAAAGAATGAAGTCAGTGAAATAATGTGAAGAGTTTCCCAGTCCTGTGTTGTCAGCTCAGTACTCCCCAGGACTCTTCTATTTTCCTCCTACTCACTGTCTTGTCTATTCTAAACATTTGGGCTGAAAAGTATTCTTGTCTGCCTCAAATCATTCCTTTCAGGAGTTCAAGTCTTGAGCTTTCCTAAAGGAATCAGCTCAGCATTCATTTATCTCCTTCCTGACCATTGTTTCATACCCATGAATCATAACCATTGACTTAGCTTCTGTCTGATGCTTAAATCTTAGCCCAGAGTGAACTTCATACACTTGCTTGTACATTTTTATCTCTGACGTGTATTTGGTGATAATTTCAAATCTTAGGGGATTTGTGAGAAAGAGGAGACTCCAGTGAGGTTTAAGGTAGCCAGGAGTGTGAATTATGGGTAATCTCTGCAGGTCTATAGACCCGAGGCATCGCAGGATGATGCTTCTCACCTCTCAAACACTCCCAGATTTTTAGAGAAAAGCAGAAAATGTGAAAGGATGTGTTTCCTTGTACCCATGAGGAAAACCTCCATTGTATCTACATGGGTTGCTCCTGGCCCTTAGTCAGACCAACAGATCATGAAGAGAAATGGAATGACCTTTGAAGAGTCTCTTGGTGGTCCTCGGCAGACTTGTGGATAGATATACTAACGGACAACAGGATGTGATTTCTAAGGGTCCACTTAGACCTTTTAGCAATTTGAGTTGTGCCTGTTGGCAAGACTGGGGTTTGAGGAATGAAGGTGCACAGAAGCCACCTTGGGCATCTCAGCGTGGCTGGTGGACATTCTACCTGGGAACCTTGACTTGGCCATTTACTCAGTCACTGATTCTTTCCGCAGGTATTTGTCTCTTGCCCTACTTCACTAGGGGACAGGATACAGTTTGCTTTACAGAATTGTGCACATGGATGATTGAGTGAGAGTGTCAAAAGTGAAATGTTTTGAAGGAATGTGTATGCATTATCAAAGCAAGTCTTTCTGTAACTGACTTGAGAAGTCTTGCTAGTTTCCCTGCTCTACTTTAGGTAAGCACTCAGCACCTCCTTGTCCTCCTGTAGCCTCCAAACTCTTGACCACTTATTTCCAAGCCTTGACACCTGCCTGTCCTCATCCTCTGAGAGTGTTGATGTTTCAATGGATCAAATATGAACAGAGGGATGATGTCTGCTTCATTCTCTCCATGATTCTCTCCATTTTCTCAGATTCTGTCCTTTCTTGACATACACAAATTAATTTCTATTTGAAAAGCCTTTTAACAATTCTAGATGCAATATAGTTAATGTGCCTATTTTTAATGTGTTAGCTCTGATTAAGTCTAGAGGTTCAAAATGAAGAATATAAATCCAAACCACTGACCCTGTGTTGGAAAGGTTAAAGAAGAGAACAAAAACAAAAAGAACACCAGTATCAAGTGCTGGCATGGACATGCAGCAATTAAAATGAAAATGCAATGTAATGTGACCAGCTTGGCAGAGAGTCTGACAGTGTCCCATGAATCCAAACACTCATTTACAATTGGGAACGGTAGTGGCTTTAATGAGAATGGACCCATAGGCTCATAGATTTGAATGCTTGGTCCCCAGTCACTGGAACTTTTGGGGAAGGACTACAAGATATGGCCTTGTTGGAGTAGCTGTGGCCTTGTTGGTTGGGGGTGTCTCGTTGGGGATGGTCTTTCAGGCTTCAAAAGCCCAAGCCAGGCTCCATCTTGCTTGTCCTCTGCCTCCATCTTGTGTATCAGATGTAAGCTCTCAGCTACTGCTTCAAGTACCATGTCTGCCTGCCAGCTGCCATCCTCCCCAACACAGTTATCATAAGCTAACACTCTGAAGCTGCAAGCAAGCCCCAAATTAAGTGTGTTCTGATGTCTAATCACAACAATAGAGTAGTAACATACAGCAGTATTTGTCCAAGAGAATTGGAAACACACCACAGAAAGAACTGCAGATACTCCATAACCTCTGATGAAGTGTGGGCCAATAAATCCATCCTAGTTGAAAACCACAATTGATTCTCCCAACTAATCAAACACCATAGCTGAGTCTGGCCTACCTTAAAGAGCCTGAACTATATCACCCTACACTAGAGAAACTCATGGAACATAGGGGCCATTTTATGTACAATAACCAACAGATCATGTATCTGACTTGAGGCTGGGGCACTGTACCTGCTCAGCAGCCTAACACAGTTTTACAGTACTTACTGCAAGCCAGATAGGAGAAAAAAATGAATTATTTCAATTTATTTTGTATCTGTTGAGGCTTGCTTTGTGACCAACTACATGGTCGATTTTTTGAGAACTTTCCACAGGGTGTAGAGAAGAAGACATATTCTTTTGTGTTTGGGTGGAAAGTTGTGCAGATATCTGTTATAAATGTTTGATTCATGACATCTGTTAGTTTCATTATTTCTCTGTTTAATTTTTGTCTCAGTGACCTGTCCATTGGTAAGACTGGGATGTTGAAGTCTCCCACTATTAATGGAGAGGCTTGATTTGGTATTTAAACTTTAGTAATATTTTTATGAAAGAGGAGACGCTTGCATTTGGGGAATAGATGTTCAGAACTGAGATGTCTTCTTGGTGGGTTCTGTCCTTTGATAAGTATGAAGTGCTTTCCCATCACTCCTGTTTAATTTCAGTTGAAAGCCTATTTTATTAGATACTAAAATTACTACTCCAGCTTACTTCTTAAGTCCATTTGCTTGGGAAACCTTTGTCCAGCCCTTTACTGTGAGATAATGTCAGTCTTTGTTGCTGATGTGTGTTTCTTGTTTGCGGTAGAGAGATGGATCCTGTTTTCTCATCTACTCTGTTAGCCTGTGTCTTTTGATTGGGGAATTGGGTCCATTGATGTTGAAGGTTACTAACGACCAATGATTGTTAATTCCAGTTATTTTGATGTTGGATGGTGGTGGTGGTGGAGGGTGTGTGTGTGTTTGTTTGTGTGTGCGCGTGCATGCGCGCGCGTGTATGGCATGCGTGTGTTTCCCTTCTTTTGGGTTTCCTAAAGTGGGATTATTTTTTTCCTATGTTTTCCTGGGTTTAGTTAGCTTCCTTTGGTTGGAGGTTTTCTTCTAGAATCTTCTGTAGGGCAAGATTTATGGGAAGATACTAAATTTGGGTTTTTTGAATATAATTTTTATGTTAATTAGTTTTTTAACTTTGTGTACTAAATTTGTTTTTGTTATGGAACATCTTGTTTTCTCCACTTATGGTGATTAAAAGTTTTGCTGGTACATGAATCTGGGTTGATACCTGTGTTCTTTTAGATTTTGTAAGATATCTTTCCAGGCCCTTCTTGCATTTAGAGTCTCTGTGAAGTGGGCTGTGATTCTAAATGGTCTGCCTTTAAATGTTACTTGGCCTTTTTCTTTTGCAGCTTTTAATATTCTTTCTTTTTTCTGTACATTTGGTGCTTTCCTTGTTACGTGGTAGGAGGATTTTCTTTTTAGGTTCAGTCTATTTAGTGTTTCATAGGCTTCTTATATGTTTATAGCCATCTCTTTCTTTACGTTGGGAAATTTTTTGTTTTTCTATGACTTTGTTGAAAACATTTTCTGGGCCTTGGAAGTGGGAGTCTTTTACACTCTTATTATTCTTGGGTTCAGTCCTTTTATAGTGCCATAGATTCTTTAAAGGTTCTGTGTCCGGAAAATTTTAGATTTCACATTTTCTTTGAAGATTATATCTTTTCCTTAATTTGTATCTTCTACACCTGAGATTCTTTCTTCCCTCTCTTGTATGTTATTGGTCATGCTTGTGTCTGTAGTTCCTGTTCTCTTCCCTAAGTTTTCCATCTCCAGTATTGCCTCAGTTTGTGCTTTCTTTATTGTTCAATTTCAATTTTCAGGTCTTGGACAGTTTTATTCATTTCCTGCACAAATTTAAATGTATTTTTCTATATTTCATTATGGGATTTATTCATTTCTCTTACCTGTTGTATTTTCCTACAATTCTTTAAAGGATTTGTTCATATCCTTTGTTAAGGCCTCTCTCAAGTTTATAAAGTTGAGTTT
>NW_026593627.1:0-6124 GCF_907164565.1 Psammomys obesus | reverse complement strand
ACCCGGAACAGGGAAGGCGGGAAGGCAGTGGGTGGAGTCACGCACCCGGAACAGGGAAGGCGGGAAGGCAGATGTGGGTAGAGTCACGTACCCGGTTCTTATCCAGAGTGTTTTAGGCGCCCAACCGCAGCAGATATCCTGCTGCTGGGCATCTGTCCCGCCTTGCCTCTGACCCTGCACTGCTCCAGTCTTGTAAAATAGTGTTGACAGTATTATGCTAGGGCTTTATTCTTTCATTCCCCCATTTTTCTTCTAGCTTAGAATGGAATCCTTCATTCTACGGGTCTAGGGAGAGTCAATCTCCGTCTCCAGCTGCTTGAGTTGATGATACTGCTGGGTTAGCACTAACGTCTGTATGACGGAGAGCCGGTCCTTCATAAACTGAACTAGCCGATTTAGGATACAAGGCCCAACTAGTAGAATCAGGAGAATTATGATTAGGGGACCCATAATGGAGGACGTCAGGGTGGTAATCCAGGGGGACCGACTAAACCATCTCTCGTACCAGCTCTGTCCTGACTCAAAGAATTGCTGTCTCTGTCTGAGTCTTTCTCTGAGTTTAGCCATATTATCCCTTATCAATCCAGTATGGTCAGCATAAAAGCAACATTTATCCTTTTAAAGCTGCACACAGTCCTCTTTCTTGTAAGAGGAGGATATCTAGCCCCCTTTTGTTCTGCAAGACTACTTATAAACCTATTAGGGCCCCCCCCCCCCGAGTCAGTCTTATCTTTAGTGGATTTTGGGTGCGATGGAGTTTCCATGAGGACGCTGGAGTCTGATCTTGCTTTGCGTCGCGATGAGCCGCCTTGGCATGGGAGGCGTGCACCCACGCTGCGATACCGTTGACCTTGAGTGCCTTCGGGGTTGTCAGCAACACAGTATATGGTCCTTTTCAGCGGGGTTCTAAGTTCTTGGTTTGAGGTCGGCGGACCCAAACTGTGTCTCCGATCTGGAACGGATGCGGCACCACCGGTCGGTTTAGCTGTTCCTGGTATGCAGCGGCGATGGGTTTTTAGACTTTTTTCTGGACAATCTGCATTTCCTGCAAATGAGCTTTTAGAGAGGGGCTGTCAGCAAAGGAGGCTATATAGGGATCAAAGAAATTAACGACTGGTGGTGGGGCTCCATATAGGATCTCGAAAGGAGTGAGTCCATGGGGGCCCAGGGTGTTCCGGGCCCGGTATAGGGCCAGTGGGAGGAGGACCACCCAGTACTAAAATGGACTTGATTAAAGCAGTGAGTCTAGAGGGGTACCTAGAGAAAGGGGGGGTTATTATTATTATTTTTTAGGGTCTCTCTAGGCTTTTAGCCCAGTTGCTGTAATATTAGTTTTTATTTCAGCTAAGCAGATGTTTAAGATAATAGCTAATGCCAGGGAGCCACTTTTGACTTAGCATTTCAGCCTGCTAGGGGGGATTTGGGCGAAGATCCGTCTTCTGTAGCTTCTTCGATGCTGACCGTTGGACCGTAGGCATCAGGAGCTAGGGAGGCTGAAATGCCAGTCAAAGGCTGGGCAACAAATAGGGCAGTCCCAAGCATCTGGTTAGTTGATCCACCCGAAGAGGCAGGGAGCAATCAGGTCAGTTTTCAGGAAGTCCAGATCTCAGCTTGCAGTCTACAGCTGATCCCGGAACAGAGTTAAACAGGTGAAAATCTGCTGAGACAAATTCAGACTGGAGACAGAAGTTAAAATTTATCTATTAAATGGGAAAGATCAGGGAAAATCTCATCTGCGATCCTTTTGAGCTATGCCAGATCTAGGTCACATCTTGAAACTCATATGCATTTTTTTAGTACACAAAAGGAAATATATAATTTTAAACACTCAGAAAAGTAACATATCAGCAAATTGAACATTTTGAGAGTAACAGGTAAAACTGCATCCCACTGAATAAGTATCAGCTGTTTGTTTTATAACCTTTATACACAACTTAAGTGTGTCCAGTGTTAGACCCTGGATGTTTAAATTTTTTTTTATAAAGTAACTAGAAGGAATAGGTTTAAGCTATTCCTGTGTCAAAATCTACCCCAGAAATGGCAAATATACTAAAAGCTATGACTTTTGGGTCAGATATACACATTAAACAGATGTTTTTAACATGATGAGAAGTACCTTTAAGTCTATCTCCAGAAGCCAACCAAAGGAAATTAAAATCTCAACCTGGTAACTGAATACTAAGCAGTCAGTGCTCCATCAACTTATCAGGAACTCTATTGATTAATGTCAAAACTCTGAACTTCTGAAATCTCATAACATAAGCACAACAGTAGCAAAGAGGGGGGAGAGATCTAAAGTATCTCTCATTTTAACATGTTTTAAATTATTTTTATATTATTATAACTTATAATTATATATCTTAAAACATTAACTTAGACACTCTAATTTTTTTTTGTATTTATCAACCCTGAAACATTTTTTTTCAGACTAAATAACAACACTCTAGATTTTTACAACCTAAACTCCTATATCCTCAGACTCTACATAGGCTCCGTATTTTTTAATCTAGCTATATGTCTTAGGACACAGATAACTAACATGAATTCTGTGAGCAAGGCAAACCTGTTTTTTTTTTTTTTTTCTAAATAAGAGATCTAGTACCTAGTAGTTTTAGCTAATGGACTAACAGTGGATTTAATTGTCTTCTCTCTAGCTGCAAAGCTACCGTAAGCTTAGCATAGCCATCAAGGTGTTCAGAGACCTGAGAAGGATAAATTATAAGCTAAATAAATATACCAATCTATGTGTCAATCAAAATGACAGAGGTGACTACTTAGTCCATCACCTAGGCAGTGTCCTTAGCTCTTGTCTCTCATGGCATCCTGAACAGAGGCTGTCCAGCCAGGCACAGAAGGTGAGAGACTGCTTTTACTGCTTCTGTGGAAAGAGGAACAGAAGAGATTGACCTCACCTCGCCTCTCACAATGTGAGACAATGGCTCTTCAGATGTCCCCGGCTTTGTCCACAGCTTAGGCTGGGCCCTAGCAGTGGGCCAGTTGAGGCAATATTGCCCAGTGGTTAGCATACCACAATCCAGAGTCGCAGTCATCTGTCGTTGTGCCCAAATCTTCTCGGAGACCTTGGGGGAGCTACTGCCAGGATTTCGGGACTTTCTGTCACAATAAGCTCACACAGTTAAAATGCCATATTCATCAGATCTCTGACAAGCTTGAGGGCCAGCATATCTGAGTTATTTCTTGTCTATCTTTATTATCTGTTCTAAACTGTGTAAAAGAAAAACTAAACAAAGACACTAGGTATAACCAACTGCAATTGTTAGTATAACTTTAAATCTGCTCTTTCTGAACTAAAATCATAGCAAATCTTTTAATCAGATACAGTTCATAGAGAGCCTAGCAAATCTTGCTGCTCCTACCACTTGCATTAAAATTGAACAGTAAAAAGCTTTGCATTTAGCACTAATCAGATGACTGAACATAACTGAGATACCTGAACAAAAATGATCACAAACTCATGGCTCCACCCTCTTCCTCTCTGGACTAGCGTGGCGGCTGACCACGTGTAACTGAACTCAGCTGGAAGCCCTAAACAGATATGGCAGCAAAAATACAGCTTCACGTGCTCTCTATCCCTGAAGATCATGGCGGCTAGCCACGTGTTAGGCTACCACAGGCTGCGACTGACAATACCAAACATAGCCATTAGGTGCTGATGATGATACAGCAAACATTGTGGAGCATTTACAATCTCCCACAGCCAACATTTTTAACTTAGTGATTAAATAAGTTTTAGAACCAACTGCATAACATTACAGTACAGAACAATTTTAAACTGTATGAATTATTCTAGCCATACCAAACCTATCAGCCAGAATTTTTTTTCCCTAAAAGAGCATAAGAAAACATTTTGTAATGAGGAATCACCAGCCTTTTAAATGAACTATAACATATTTAAAATACAGTTTTTTTTTTAAATCATATTAACTCTCTGGCTTTTTATAATATGTCCACTAACCTTTTGCAACATCCTATATACCTTCAGGTTCCTAGCTTCCTTTTTTCTGGCTTAACCAGACATTCTTACTTTTTTTCTCTCTCTTGCTTTTTAGACAACCTACAAACTCTCATCAAAATCTTTTTTATCCTAACATGATCCTGCTGGAGCCCTGCGTCCACAATTTGCTTTTTATAGGCAAAGCAAAAACAAGTTTCATTACTACAAAGAGGAGTTCTGAAACTGCCAAATTTTTTCTCTAAAATTACTTTCCTGTAGCAGACAAGATGGTCCAAGGTCACATAAACTCTAAGGAACTTAGAACAAGCTTTAAGGAACTTGTTGAAACTTCCTTTTTTTTTTTTTTTGAAGGGTGGTAACATGTTTTTCTATAAACAAAACAGCTTAACAAACAAACAGCTCTCCATAAAATACATTCTAAAAACTGCAATTTTGTTCAATTAGCACAAACCATACGTCTGGGTTTTATTTAATAAAATTGATAAAATAAATATCAAAGTATTTTTATTCTTCCCCAAAGGGTCGAGAAACTTTTAAATTTTGTCAGATTACCCAAGATCATTGTCATACCCAAATGCCTGATAAACTTTAAATATTTTATAGCCTTAAACATTTAAACAATTTTTTAAAACCCGTTTTTGTAATATCAAAATAAAGTACCCCTTTTGTAGGAGAGAAGTCATAAGTTATAACCATAGTCTTTAAAAGTCAAAACCAGATTTTACAACCAGCATTTACCAGTGTAAACAATGTAATTTTTAAAACCAATATCAATCTAAAACAACTTATCCCTTTAACCTAGAAGGAAATGAGAATTATTTGACCAAGGTTTTTTTTTTTTTTTTTTATCCACACCAAGATGGAGGTCACACCACAACCCACATGGCAAAGGCAAGATGGCGGCGAGGCACTGAGGCACTTTACATACCACGTGATACACTATACATATGCATTCATAGATCTAATGAACACATAGGCACACATTTTAAACAAGTTTTGTGAGGCCTTTCAGAACAGAAAACAGAAGGTAAACACGAGCAAATGCTGCACAGAGACATTGAGACAAAAAAACACCCAACAGCTGACCAAATTTCCCGGGACCAAAACTGAGGCCTTACAGAAATTCCTCCAGGACGAGCACCCAGGCCCAAGTCCCTTTCTGGGTAAGGTACTGTAAAAACAGACCTTCAGATTCCCACTCTGGCTCCTCTGCCACAGAAGCCCGAGTGGTGGGTGGTTCTAGACCACCTCCGGATACTGATGAAGTTGGGGGACGTCTCTCATGGTTTCAGAGAGACTAACACCGAACACAAACCCGACGAACAATAGACAGTGACACAAACACAGCGCGCGACACGATTCTGGCGCCAAACCGAAAACAAAACTTCAGATGGAGACTGCGAAGAGGGTCCGGATCCCTCGTCTCCCAGAAGAGACATATAGCCCTCGGACAGGGGCGTAGCCCCAAAAGGTCCGGGTCGGCTCGTGCCTCCAAACAGATGGGAGCTGAAAAATCGGCTCCCTACCAGAAGAGGGACTCGAACCCTCACAACAAACCGGAGCCAAAACTTAGCTCCCCAGACCCCCTGAGACGGCTCCCAGGGGTGCGGAAGGGAAGTCCGAGCCCGTCGGCTCCTTCTGGCTTCCGCCCTAATACGGATGACTTGGCCAAGCCTCAGAGTCGGATGCAAACACTTAAGACAGAAACCAACTGACACACAGACAAACAAGTTCTGCCGGCAATCTTACCTCCCGAATTTGGGTCGGTGGTCCCTGGGCGGGGGTCTCAAATCTCGGTGGGACCTCCAAATGAAAGACTCCCGTTGAGCCTCTCTAGATGGGGAGACCCCGCTTCCCAAGGAACAGCGAAACCAGCCTTCGGATGCAAGCCGCAAGAGGTTTATTTCGATACGCGGGTACCCGGGGCGACAAAGCCTTTCGGAAGACTTGCGCGCCTCTCGGTTGGGGTGACGGGTTTTTATAGGGCTTGGGAGCAAGAAGCGCGATTACAGAAGCGAGAAGCATAGTTACAGGGATCTGATTGGGCGGTTTGAACAAAGCCATTGTTAAGTCACGTACCCGGAACAGGGAAGGCGGGAAGGCAGTGGGTGGAGTCACGCACCCGGAACAGGGAAGGCGGGAAGGCAG
>NW_026593626.1:0-10825 GCF_907164565.1 Psammomys obesus | reverse complement strand
GATATATTGTATGAGAAAATAATCTATTTTCAATGAGAGAAAAAAAATCCAGTGCTCACTGGGGCCACATGGTATATAAGAATTGTGTTATGTTATTATGTATATTTGAATTTGGTAAACAAATAAGAAACTGAAAATGTAAGGTATGTATATTAACTATGCTTCTGAAGGGTTGTTATTTGCATGTACAAAAATTATTGAATGAAAAAGGCTAATGGTTGGCCAACTCCTTAGAGAGCTGTGGTAGGAATTACTATGTAGGGGCTAGAAAATTGAGTTGGGAGCGAAAACATTCAGACTGGTGATGGAGAGTTTTTTTCTTTTCTTTCACAAGTGCTCAGAATTCTCACATGATACCATTCTTTGACTGTGTTTCAAAAACACTGAGTGGCTTAAGTAAAAGAAATATATTACCTCACAGTAAAAGAGACAAAATTTCCAGAAGCGTGGCATTAGCACAGTTGCTTTCTTCTTTAGTCTCTGATGGAGGGATACATTCTAGGATTGGTTTTTAGGTAACTCGTATCTTTATGTCTGTATTTCAAATTATCCTTTTTCAAGTTATATTAGAACCTACACTAATGACCTCATTTTAATTTAATTACTCCTGTAAAAACCCTGATTGCTTGTATGTTCACATTTTGATTAATTAAAGTGTTGTATTTGTGTGTAGAGTGTGTGTGAAGGGATCAGTTGTGCTGGTTAGTTTTGTCAACTTAACACAAAATAGAGTTATCTGAAAAGAGAAAACCCATTCAGAAATTGCTTCCATTAAACTAATTTGTGGGCCTGTATGTGGAACCTTTTCTTGATTAATGATTGATGTGGGAGGCTCCAGCCCATTGTTGATAGAATAAGCCTTGAGCAGGTGATCCTGGATGTAAAAGTAAACAAGTTGAGCAAGCCATAGAGATCAAGCCAGTAGGTAGCTTTCCATGCTTCCTCCCTCTACTCCTGCTTGAGTTCCTACCCTGAATCCCAACTTCTCTCAATGATCAATTATGGTTGTGGCATGAAAACCAAATAAACCTTTTCCTCTCCAATTTACTTTTGCTGCTGATGACAGCTATAGAAAGAAAACAGAGATAATGTGTGTCTACAAATGTGTGCATATGTATGTTGTGATATAAATATGGAGGTCAGAAGACAACTTTTGAGTGTCAGTTCTCTCCTTCCACAATATGGGTCATGGGAAATGAACTCACATCATTAGGTACAATAGTAAATGTCTTCACTTAGTCATCTCACTAGCTTATAATATTCTTTTCTCACATTAGTGCATCATATGGCCTAAGGACTTTCCACTTAGCCTCACTTCTTAACAATTCCATGATTTCCTAATATTTCCACCCTGTAGATCAACCTCAGAATGGGGACCATTTGGCAAGATACAATTAATCCATACAAATCTCTAGCATATTTTAATTCCTTAATAAAAAATGAAAAATTATTAAAATGAAGGTGCTAAATGAAAAAGAAAGAAAGAGAGAGAAAGAAAGAAAATTGAAGGTACTGCAAAATCTCAGTAAGTATCTCATTAGAAGGCAAGATAGCAGTGGTATGTGCTATATGCTACCTCTCAGCACCACATCCACACATATTATGTCTCAAATGATAGCTAAATATTACATCAGGCTACAGACTTACTCAAAACTTACTAGTTCTTTCTTAGTTCGATCCATCCAAAATAGGTTTTACCACCTGAATCCATGTGTCAACCATAGTTCCCAGGAAATGACTACAGATTTTACCTGGCCTTTTATGTTCTATTTCACTTATTTGGCATACTGTACAAAGAAAACAAATAGTGTTTATAATTTTATGTCATTACTGTTATATTTATTTCAATATGTTCTTGACTCACAGGTATTCTTGAGATGATATTGTATTGCTAAATAGCATAGTGTCTCTTTCCAACCTTCCCCCCAAAGACTGACTATACATATTGTAATTTGGTGGCTCAGAAATTCTCTACAGTATGTTTTGACTCCATTGTCCATGTTGGGATCCATTAGCAGGCATCTCTACTGCCAGCTCTGAGGGACCTGACAAATGGTACATCAGGCATCTGTGGGGACTTTGGGGACCACCTGAAACCACCTGCATATGCCCTAAGTCACCTTATAACAGAACTCGCACCCCCCTCTCTTGTCCTACCCAGAGACAGTCTCTGTGACCATTACCCCTTCCCTTAATAGACCTTCCACATGGAACTAGTCTCGTGACGTGATTTGTGAACCCATTGTGTGAATTTGCTGTACAGTCTTAACACTGTTGTTTTTGGCCAGGAATAGGCACTTTCAGTGGCCATGCTGTATGATAGTTACTTTTGGCTCCAGCACCCCACCAAATCTGCCCACAACCCACTTTCTGGCAACCAGATATCCTGCATGCAACACTGGCTAGATTGGTGAGTTCCCCTCACTGGTCAGCACAAACGCTTCTCTTGTTAGGGGAAGTATGACCACTGAGCATCCAGCAACTTCCTACTATCTTTTGAGATCCAGGAACCCCCAACCAAAGTCATCACTGGCCATGGCTGACCTTTTTGCTGACCTCCTGTTTCCCTTGGGTGAGATTTTTTTCCCCCTGGATCCCCCTGCCCCCTCACTCGTTTATGAAAATCCTAGTCCTAGGTAAATCATGTCTCCTATGGGCAGCTGTACCCTTGGTCTCTGGCCAACACTGACGAATTGTTAGATTAGGTAGGGCCATAATACTCTACTGAGTCAATCCTTGCCTTTGGGACTCCTCTGGAAGGTCACTGACTCCTACCCTCCAAATGGGAAATGCCCATTTGTCCGTTCCTCCAGCATCCCCATTGGGATGTCTTCTGGAGAATTTTAAAACCCTACACATGGAGACTGAGTTAAAGGCCTCTAAGTTTTACAAAAAAAAAACTTGGCCTACATATTCCTTACATAATGGTTCAAATTGACTGATTAATGGCACATTGAATCCCAATATTTTACAGGCTCTTTTTTTTTTAATTTTATTTTTCTTTTTAGTTACATTTTGTTAAATATGTGTCCCAGCTGTATCCCACTCCCTCATTCCCTCCCCAACCCCACACTCCCTCCCTGGTCTCCTCCCTGCCCCTTTCCAAGTCCACTGATAGGGGAGGACCACCTCCCCTTTCATTTGACCCTGTTTTATCAGGTATCTTCAGGGCTGGCTGCAAAGTCCTCCTCTGTGGCCTAACAGGACTGCTCCTCCCCTGGGGGTGGAGCAAAGAGCCTGCCCTTGAGATGCTGTTAGAAATAGTCCTTGCTCCCCTTACTTGGGAAACTACTTGGTTACTGAGATACTACGGGCCACATCCAAGCAGAAGTTCTAGGTTATATCCATAGATGGTCCTTGGTTGAGTGTCAGTCTCAGAAAAGAACCTGTGCCCGGATATATTTGGTCTTTGTAGAGCTCCTATCCTTTCCATATCATACTAACTCCCCTTCTTTCATATGATTCCCTCAACTCTGCCGAGGATTTGGATATGAGTCTTAGTGTCTGCTTTGAAACACTGCTAGGTACAGTCTTTCAGATGCCTTTTGTGGTAGACTCCTGCCATACGTTCAATGCACATCCCATTTTTCTTTCTAAATGAGGATTGATCATCCTCACCTGTGTCCACTTTCTTGATTATCTTCTTTAGGTGTATAGATTTCATTATGTTTATCATATCTTGTAAGTCTATATAAGCAGGTATATACCATGTTTGTCTTTCTCCTTCTGGGATACTTCACTCAGAATGATCTTTTCTAGATCCCACCACTTGCCTGCAAATTTCATACTTTCCTCCTTTTTGATTGCTGAGTAGTATTCCATTGTGGAAAAAATACCACAATTACTGTATCCATTCCTGCGTTGATGGACATGTGTGTTGTTTCCAAGTTCTGGCTATTACAAATAAAGCTGCTACAAACATGGTTGAACAAATGTCCTTGTTGTGTACTTGAGCAAATTTTGGGTATATACTTAGGAGTGGTATAGCTGGGTCTTGAGGTAGCACTACTCCTAGTTGTCTGAGAAAGTGCCAGATTGATTTCCAAAGAGGTTGTACCAGTTTACATTCCCACCAGCAATGGAGGAGGGTTCCTCTTTCTCCACAACCTCTCCAGCATGTGCTATCACTTGAGTTTTTCATCTTGGCCATTTTGATGGATGTAAGGTGAAATCTCAGGGTCGTTTTGATTTGCATTTCCCTAATGGCTAATGAGGTTGAGCATTTCTTTAAGTGTTTCTCTGCCATTCGATATTCCTCTTTCGAGAATTCTCTGTTTAGCTCTGTTCCCCATTTTTTAATTGGATTACTTGGTTTGTTGCTTTTCTGCTTCTTTATATATACTGGATATTAGCCCTCTGTCAGATAAAGGGTTGGTGAAGATTCTTTCCCAATCTGTAGGCTATCTTTTTGTTTTGATGACAGTGTCTTTTGCTTTACAGAAGCTTTTGAGTTTCATGAGGTCCCATTTATTGACTGTTGCTCTTAGAGCCTGTGCTGTTGGTGTTCTGTTCAGGAAGTTGTCTCCTGTGCCAATGAGTTCTAGGCTGTTCCCCACTTTTTTTTTCAACTGATTTAGAGTATCTGGTTTTATGTTGAGGTTCTTGATCCCCTTGGACTTTAGTTTTGTGCAGGGTGATAAATATAGATCTATTTTCATTTTTCTACATGTAGACATCCAGTTGGTCCAGCACCATTTGTTGAAGATGCTGTCTTTTTTCCATTGAATGGATTTGGCTTCTTTGTCAAATATTGAGTATTCATAGGTGTGTGGGTTTATTTCTGGGTCTTCTATGCGGTTCCATTGATCCTCCGTTCTGTTTCTATGCCAATAACATGCCGTTTTTATTACTGTTGCCCTGTAGTACAGCTTGAGATCGGGGATGGAGATACCTCCAGATGATCTGTTGTTGTACAGGATCGTTTTGGAGATTCTGGGTTTTTTGTTTCTCCATATGAAGCTGAGAATCTTTTTTTCAAGGTCTGTATAGATTTGAGTTGGTTTTTTGATGGGAATTGCATTGAATCTGTAGATTGCTTTTGGCAGAATGGCCATTTTCACAATGTTAATCCTACCAATCCATGAGCACGGGAGATCTTTCCATCTTCTGAGATGTTCTTCAATTTCTTTCTTCAGAGACTTGAAATTTTTCTCAAACAGGTCTTTCACTTGCTTGGTTAGTGTCACCCCAAGGTACTTTATGTTATTAGTGGCTATTGTGAAGGGTGTTGTTTCCCTAATTTCTTTCTCAGCCTTTTTGTCTTTGGTATACAGGAGGGCTTCTGATTTTTTTGAGTTGATTTTGTATCCTGCTACTTTGGTGAAGGTGTTTATCAGCTGAAGGAGTTCTCTGGTTGAATTTTTGGGGTCGCTCATGTATACTATCATATCATCTGCAAATAGTGACACTTTGACCTCTTCCTTTCCGATTTGTATCCCCTTGGTCTCCTTTAGCTGTCTTATTGCTCTGGTAGGACTTCACGTACTATGTTGAAGAGATATGGAGACAATGGGCAGCCTTGTCTTGTCCCTGATTTCAGTGGGATTGATTTAAGTTTCTCTCCATTGAGTTTGATGTTGGCTATAGGCTTGCTGTATATTGCCTTTACTATCTTTAGTTATGTGCCTTGTATCCCTGATCTCTCCAAGACTTTAAACATGAATGGGTGTTGGACTTTGTCAAATGCTTTTTCAGCATCTAAGGAGATGATCATGTGGTTTTTCTCCTTAAGTTTGTTTGTGTGGTGGATTACATTGATGGATTTCTGTATGTTGAACCACTCTTGCATGCCTGGGATGAAGCCTACTTGGTCTTGGTGGATGATATCTTTGATGTGTTCTTGGATTCGTTTGCAAGTATTTTATTGAGTATTTTTGCATCAATGTTCATAAGAGAGATAGGTTTGAAGTTCACTTTTTTGTTGGATATTTGTTTGGTTTAGGTATCAAGGTGACTGTAGCGTCATAGAAAGAGTTTGGTAGTGTTCCCTCTGTTTCTATTTTGTGGAATAGTTTGAGGAGAATTGGTGTTAGCACTTCTTTGAAGGTCTGGTAGAATTTTGTGCTGAAGCCATCTGGTCCAGGGCTTTTTTGGAGGGGAGACTGTCAATGATTGCTTCAATTTCCTTGGGAGATATAGGGCTATTCAGTCTTTCTACCTGATCTTGATTCAATTTTGGTAGATGGAATCTGTCAAGAAAGTTATCCATTTCATTTATATTTTCTAATTTTGTTGCATATAGGCTTTTGTAGTATGACCTAATAATCGTTTGGATTTCCTCAGTGTCTGTAGTTATGTTCCCATTTTCCTTTCTGATTTTGCTGATTTGGATAGTTTCTCTCTGCTTTTTAGTTAGTTTGGCTAAGGGTTTTTCTATCTTATTGATTTTCTCAAAGAACCAGCTTTTTGTTTCATTGATTCTTTGGATAGTTTTATTTGTTTCTAATTGATTGATTTCAGCCCTTAGTTTGATTATTTTCAGCTGTCTGCTCCTCTTGGGTGTGTCTGCTTATTTTTTTTCTAGGTTTTTCAGTTGGGCCATTAAGTTGTTAGTATGTGATGTTACGGATTTCTTCTTGTAGGCATTTAGTGTTATAAATTTTCCTCTGAGCTCTGCTTTCAATGTGTCCCATAAATTTGGGTATGTTGTGCCTTCATTTTCATTGAATTCTATTAAGTCTTTAATTTCTTTCTTTATTTCTTTCTTAACCCAGCTGTCATTGAGTAGTAAGTTGTTCAGTTTCCATGTGCGTGTCGGCTTTTTGTTGTTTCTGTTGTTGTTGATGTCCAGCTTTAGTCCATGGTGGTCAGATAGTATACAAGGGATTATTTCAATCCTTTTGTATCTGTTGAGGCTTGCTTTGTGAACCACTATATGGTCTATTTTGGAGAAGGTTCCATGTGGTGCTGAAAAGAACGTGTACTCTTTTGAGTTTGGGTGAAAAGATCTGTAGATGTCTATTAGGTCCCTTTGATTTAGGGATTCTGTGAGTGCTTTTATTTCCCTATTTGGTGTCTGTCTGGTTGATCTGTCCCTTGGTGAGAGTGGAGTGTTGAAGTCTCCCACTATTAGGGTATTAGGATCAATATATGATTTAATCTTTAATAATGTTTCCTTTACGAATGTTGGTGCTCTTGTATTCGGGGCATAGATATTCAAGATTGTGATGTCCTCTTGGTGGATTTTTCCTTTGATGAGAATATAGTGGCCCTCCTTATCTTTTTTGATTAACTTTCGATGAAAGTCTATTTTATTAGGTATTAGGATGGCTACTCCAGCTTGTTTTCTGGAACCATTTGCTTGAAAAACATTTTTCCAGCCCTTTACTCTGAAGTAGTGTTTATCTTTGTTGCATAGGTGTGTTTCTTGGATGCAACAGAATGTTGGATCCTGTTTCCACAACCATTCTGTTAGTCTGTGTCTTGTATTGGTGATTTGAGTCCATTGATATTGATAGATAATATTGACCAATTCATGTTAGTTCTTTTTTTAATGGAGTTAGTGATCTCACCCTGTTTCATTGCTTGTTTTCTTTTCATTTTTGTTAGGATATTATCTATATGCCCTGTTTTCTTGGGTGAATTCATTTTCATTCGATTGGAGTTTTCTTTCTAGTATCTTCTGTAGGGTTGGTTTGCTGTATAGATATTGCGTAAGTTTAGTTTTGTCATGGAATATTTTGTTTTCTCCATCTATGTTGATTGAAAGCTTTGCAGGGTATAGTAGTCTTGGTTGACATTTGTGATCTCTTAGAGTCTCCATGATACTTGCCCAGGCCCTTCTGGCTTTCATAGTTTCTGATGAGAAGTCCGGTGTGATTCTGATAGGTCTACCTTCATATGTTACTTGACCTTTTTCCCTGGCTGCTTTTAATATCTTTTCTTTCTTCTGTAGATTTAGTGTTTTGACTATGATGTGACGTGATGTGTTTCTTTTCTGGTCTAGTCTATTTGGTGTTCTGTAGGACTCTTGTATATTTATGGACATCTATTTCTTTAAGTTGGGAAAATTTTCTTCTATGATTTTCTTGAAAATATTTTCTCGACCTTGGAACCTAGGGTCTTATTTTTTTTTCATTAAATCCTATTATTCTTAGATTTTGTCTTTTCATAGCATCCTTGATTTCTTGGATATTTTGTGATTGGAACTTTTCTGATTTTACTTTTTCTTTGAGAGAAGTATCAATTTCTGCAAGTGTGTCTTCAGCTCCAGAGATTGTCTCTTCCATGTCTTGTATTCTGTTGGTGATGCTTACTTTTGTGGTCCCTGATCTTTTCTCCAAGTTCTCCAGCTCAAGGGTTTTCTCATTTTGTGTTTTCTTTATTGATTCTAATTCTGTTTTCATTCCTTACACCATTTCTTTCATGTGTTTGAATTTGGATTTCTGTCTCTCTACGATGGACTCTATTTCTTTGTTCATTTCCTTTTTATATGCCACTAATTTTTTCTCTACTTGTGCCTCTATTTGTTTGGCTATGTTTGCCTGTGTTTTTTTTAAGGGTTTTGTCTATTTCTTCTTTCTTTACCTCCAATTGACTGGCCAACTCTTTGAAAGATTTGTTCATTTCCTCCTTATGAGCCTCAAATAATTGAGCAAGCATGGCTTTAAGGTCATTTTCCTGTGCTTCTGATGAATTAGAGTATCCATCGATTTTGGGGTTTGCTGGTGAAGTCATGATGTCCTGATTTATGTTGGAAGTGTGCTTTCGCCTACCCCTGGCCATTGGCTTATCTGAGACCTTCCCTGTTTGTTTTTGGATTCTGCAGATCAGACCTGTACTGTCTCTCTCTGGAGTCTGGAGATTTCTTCAATAAGCTGAGAGAGGTCCCTTGTCCTTAGCGTGTGCTGAGGACTAGCTGTACCTGTGGGAGAAAAGTAAGCAGGTGCAAACGGGGCAAATGCAAGCATGTGTGTGTGTGTGTGTGTATATGTGTGTGTGTGTGTAAGTGTGCGTGGGCGTGTGTCTCGAGGGACAGAGTGATGGCTAATATTGAACCCTTGAGTGTGTGGGAAGGGCTCTGCACTGTATATGTTGCAGGCGCTAGTGATGATCGCAGTGCAATTTCTGGCATTAACTGCCTTAACTCCTCAATTAGACCCACAGAGCAGGAACTTCAATGTCCCTAGTGCCCCTCTGTTTCCCAATGTGGGTATATGGGTGGGAGGGGGTTCGATGCCTGGCTTCTGTTTTTTGAAGGATCCAGGATCTGGGGATCTGCAGATTCTCATGGGTGCACTCACTTACAGGCAGGTCACTTGGCAGAGATCAGGGTATCTGGGCTCTCTGCTCTCTGGTTTGGCCGTGCTTCTTTGATGTGCTCTGCCAGTTCCGTGCTGCTGTCACTGCCGGTTATGAGGTCTTGCTGCAGCTGGAGATTTCAGGGTGGTCATGTCAATAGGGATTGGGGTAAGCAGGCTCTCTGTTCTCTGGTTTGGCCCTGGTTAGTCTTAAACTGGAGGGCTGATATGCCCCACCAGCTCAGTGCTGCTCTGCCGCCAGGTTAGAAAGTCCCGCTGTAACTGGAGACTGGGTTGCTAGTCCAGATGCTTTCTGGGAAGTCCTGGGGTCTCTTCACTGTGCTCTCCAAGCTTGGGAGCCCCAGCACCTGTTGTGTCTAGCTTGTAAGGCGTTTCTGCCTGGTTTTGGTGAGTATATAGCGTATTTTCTGTCACTGTGGTATTGGGCGGGCCGTACTGTCAATGATCATGCTCCTGTGGAGCTAGTATGGCATCTAGCAGACTCGCGCCCTGGGAGGATGGTGCAGCTGCTGTGCAAATCTGGGACTCTAAGACACGTACTGCTGGCCTTTGCTGATAAAGGGCTTGGGGCTCCACCTCAGTGGCTGCAGGCCCCAGGCAGTTAGGTCTGTGCTGAGCTGAGAATGACAATTCTGCTGTGCCAGGAGGAGGGAGGTCTGGGGGAGGGGAGTGCAGCGAGATCAAAGGATTGTTTCTCACCTTCCCCAAACAAGTCCCTGGGTGACCTGAGACCAACGTTTTCACCTCCTGCGATGTTCGCTGTTGTTTAGAAAGTCTCTCCGTCGTTTCCTTGGCTTCAGAAGTTCTTCCACTCCCCAACTCAGAACTTTATCTCTTCCACAGCTCAGAAACTGTGTGTGCTAGTCTCCATCTTGGCTCCTCCCCTTAGGAGCTCTTTTTAATTACTGTCAGTGATCTAGTAAATGGAAGGAGATATCTTATGTTCAAACTTTCTTCTCTCCTCAAAACTCTCTCTCTGTCTTCCTGTTCTCCTACCCAACTTCTTCTAGCTATAAAGTCTCAACCTCAAGTGTTCTCTACCTTTGACCCTACAGATGAACCTCCACCTCCCCATTCTCAATCTCCAGCTTCTTCTCAACCTCCGTCTTCCCCCTCCTCTTTGGCTTCTCCAGCATCCTCAACCACCTGTGGAGCCCCTTTCCCAGCAACAGGTTGTCCTAGTCATCCTACTTTGGAACTTGCTTTCACCCCACCAATAGCTGTTAGCTTCCATGCTACCCACTCTCCATCTATAGCGAAGCCACCTTCTTCTTCTACTCAGTATAAACCAGCCTCAAATCTTCTCTTGCTGGAGGTGGCCAGTATGGATGGCTTAGTTAAGGTGCAGGTTCCCTTCTCATTAACTGAACTTTCTCAAGTAGAAAAGAGACTAGCATTCAATACCTCTAATCCTTCTACTTTCATTAAAGAATTTCAATATCTCACTCAGTCTTATAGTCTTACCTTCCATGACATATATATATATATATATATGAATATATATATGAATATATATGAATATATATATATATATATATATATATATATATATATATATATATATA
>NW_026593625.1:0-10827 GCF_907164565.1 Psammomys obesus | reverse complement strand
GATATATTGTATGAGAAAATAATCTATTTTCAATGAGAGAAAAAAAAATCCAGTGCTCACTGGGGCCACATGGTATATAAGAATTGTGTTATGTTATTATGTATATTTGAATTTGGTAAACAAATAAGAAACTGAAAATGTAAGGTATGTATATTAACTATGCTTCTGAAGGGTTGTTATTTGCATGTACAAAAATTATTGAATGAAAAAGGCTAATGGTTGGCCAACTCCTTAGAGAGCTGTGGTAGGAATTACTATGTAGGGGCTAGAAAATTGAGTTGGGAGCGAAAACATTCAGACTGGTGATGGAGAGTTTTTTTCTTTTCTTTCACAAGTGCTCAGAATTCTCACATGATACCATTCTTTGACTGTGTTTCAAAAACACTGAGTGGCTTAAGTAAAAGAAATATATTACCTCACAGTAAAAGAGACAAAATTTCCAGAAGCGTGGCATTAGCACAGTTGCTTTCTTCTTTAGTCTCTGATGGAGGGATACATTCTAGGATTGGTTTTTAGGTAACTCGTATCTTTATGTCTGTATTTCAAATTATCCTTTTTCAAGTTATATTAGAACCTACACTAATGACCTCATTTTAATTTAATTACTCCTGTAAAAACCCTGATTGCTTGTATGTTCACATTTTGATTAATTAAAGTGTTGTATTTGTGTGTAGAGTGTGTGTGAAGGGATCAGTTGTGCTGGTTAGTTTTGTCAACTTAACACAAAATAGAGTTATCTGAAAAGAGAAAACCCATTCAGAAATTGCTTCCATTAAACTAATTTGTGGGCCTGTATGTGGAACCTTTTCTTGATTAATGATTGATGTGGGAGGCTCCAGCCCATTGTTGATAGAATAAGCCTTGAGCAGGTGATCCTGGATGTAAAAGTAAACAAGTTGAGCAAGCCATAGAGATCAAGCCAGTAGGTAGCTTTCCATGCTTCCTCCCTCTACTCCTGCTTGAGTTCCTACCCTGAATCCCAACTTCTCTCAATGATCAATTATGGTTGTGGCATGAAAACCAAATAAACCTTTTCCTCTCCAATTTACTTTTGCTGCTGATGACAGCTATAGAAAGAAAACAGAGATAATGTGTGTCTACAAATGTGTGCATATGTATGTTGTGATATAAATATGGAGGTCAGAAGACAACTTTTGAGTGTCAGTTCTCTCCTTCCACAATATGGGTCATGGGAAATGAACTCACATCATTAGGTACAATAGTAAATGTCTTCACTTAGTCATCTCACTAGCTTATAATATTCTTTTCTCACATTAGTGCATCATATGGCCTAAGGACTTTCCACTTAGCCTCACTTCTTAACAATTCCATGATTTCCTAATATTTCCACCCTGTAGATCAACCTCAGAATGGGGACCATTTGGCAAGATACAATTAATCCATACAAATCTCTAGCATATTTTAATTCCTTAATAAAAAATGAAAAATTATTAAAATGAAGGTGCTAAATGAAAAAGAAAGAAAGAGAGAGAAAGAAAGAAAATTGAAGGTACTGCAAAATCTCAGTAAGTATCTCATTAGAAGGCAAGATAGCAGTGGTATGTGCTATATGCTACCTCTCAGCACCACATCCACACATATTATGTCTCAAATGATAGCTAAATATTACATCAGGCTACAGACTTACTCAAAACTTACTAGTTCTTTCTTAGTTCGATCCATCCAAAATAGGTTTTACCACCTGAATCCATGTGTCAACCATAGTTCCCAGGAAATGACTACAGATTTTACCTGGCCTTTTATGTTCTATTTCACTTATTTGGCATACTGTACAAAGAAAACAAATAGTGTTTATAATTTTATGTCATTACTGTTATATTTATTTCAATATGTTCTTGACTCACAGGTATTCTTGAGATGATATTGTATTGCTAAATAGCATAGTGTCTCTTTCCAACCTTCCCCCCCAAAGACTGACTATACATATTGTAATTTGGTGGCTCAGAAATTCTCTACAGTATGTTTTGACTCCATTGTCCATGTTGGGATCCATTAGCAGGCATCTCTACTGCCAGCTCTGAGGGACCTGACAAATGGTACATCAGGCATCTGTGGGGACTTTGGGGACCACCTGAAACCACCTGCATATGCCCTAAGTCACCTTATAACAGAACTCGCACCCCCCTCTCTTGTCCTACCCAGAGACAGTCTCTGTGACCATTACCCCTTCCCTTAATAGACCTTCCACATGGAACTAGTCTCGTGACGTGATTTGTGAACCCATTGTGTGAATTTGCTGTACAGTCTTAACACTGTTGTTTTTGGCCAGGAATAGGCACTTTCAGTGGCCATGCTGTATGATAGTTACTTTTGGCTCCAGCACCCCACCAAATCTGCCCACAACCCACTTTCTGGCAACCAGATATCCTGCATGCAACACTGGCTAGATTGGTGAGTTCCCCTCACTGGTCAGCACAAACGCTTCTCTTGTTAGGGGAAGTATGACCACTGAGCATCCAGCAACTTCCTACTATCTTTTGAGATCCAGGAACCCCCAACCAAAGTCATCACTGGCCATGGCTGACCTTTTTGCTGACCTCCTGTTTCCCTTGGGTGAGATTTTTTTCCCCCTGGATCCCCCTGCCCCCTCACTCGTTTATGAAAATCCTAGTCCTAGGTAAATCATGTCTCCTATGGGCAGCTGTACCCTTGGTCTCTGGCCAACACTGACGAATTGTTAGATTAGGTAGGGCCATAATACTCTACTGAGTCAATCCTTGCCTTTGGGACTCCTCTGGAAGGTCACTGACTCCTACCCTCCAAATGGGAAATGCCCATTTGTCCGTTCCTCCAGCATCCCCATTGGGATGTCTTCTGGAGAATTTTAAAACCCTACACATGGAGACTGAGTTAAAGGCCTCTAAGTTTTACAAAAAAAAAACTTGGCCTACATATTCCTTACATAATGGTTCAAATTGACTGATTAATGGCACATTGAATCCCAATATTTTACAGGCTCTTTTTTTTTTAATTTTATTTTTCTTTTTAGTTACATTTTGTTAAATATGTGTCCCAGCTGTATCCCACTCCCTCATTCCCTCCCCAACCCCACACTCCCTCCCTGGTCTCCTCCCTGCCCCTTTCCAAGTCCACTGATAGGGGAGGACCACCTCCCCTTTCATTTGACCCTGTTTTATCAGGTATCTTCAGGGCTGGCTGCAAAGTCCTCCTCTGTGGCCTAACAGGACTGCTCCTCCCCTGGGGGTGGAGCAAAGAGCCTGCCCTTGAGATGCTGTTAGAAATAGTCCTTGCTCCCCTTACTTGGGAAACTACTTGGTTACTGAGATACTACGGGCCACATCCAAGCAGAAGTTCTAGGTTATATCCATAGATGGTCCTTGGTTGAGTGTCAGTCTCAGAAAAGAACCTGTGCCCGGATATATTTGGTCTTTGTAGAGCTCCTATCCTTTCCATATCATACTAACTCCCCTTCTTTCATATGATTCCCTCAACTCTGCCGAGGATTTGGATATGAGTCTTAGTGTCTGCTTTGAAACACTGCTAGGTACAGTCTTTCAGATGCCTTTTGTGGTAGACTCCTGCCATACGTTCAATGCACATCCCATTTTTCTTTCTAAATGAGGATTGATCATCCTCACCTGTGTCCACTTTCTTGATTATCTTCTTTAGGTGTATAGATTTCATTATGTTTATCATATCTTGTAAGTCTATATAAGCAGGTATATACCATGTTTGTCTTTCTCCTTCTGGGATACTTCACTCAGAATGATCTTTTCTAGATCCCACCACTTGCCTGCAAATTTCATACTTTCCTCCTTTTTGATTGCTGAGTAGTATTCCATTGTGGAAAAAATACCACAATTACTGTATCCATTCCTGCGTTGATGGACATGTGTGTTGTTTCCAAGTTCTGGCTATTACAAATAAAGCTGCTACAAACATGGTTGAACAAATGTCCTTGTTGTGTACTTGAGCAAATTTTGGGTATATACTTAGGAGTGGTATAGCTGGGTCTTGAGGTAGCACTACTCCTAGTTGTCTGAGAAAGTGCCAGATTGATTTCCAAAGAGGTTGTACCAGTTTACATTCCCACCAGCAATGGAGGAGGGTTCCTCTTTCTCCACAACCTCTCCAGCATGTGCTATCACTTGAGTTTTTCATCTTGGCCATTTTGATGGATGTAAGGTGAAATCTCAGGGTCGTTTTGATTTGCATTTCCCTAATGGCTAATGAGGTTGAGCATTTCTTTAAGTGTTTCTCTGCCATTCGATATTCCTCTTTCGAGAATTCTCTGTTTAGCTCTGTTCCCCATTTTTTAATTGGATTACTTGGTTTGTTGCTTTTCTGCTTCTTTATATATACTGGATATTAGCCCTCTGTCAGATAAAGGGTTGGTGAAGATTCTTTCCCAATCTGTAGGCTATCTTTTTGTTTTGATGACAGTGTCTTTTGCTTTACAGAAGCTTTTGAGTTTCATGAGGTCCCATTTATTGACTGTTGCTCTTAGAGCCTGTGCTGTTGGTGTTCTGTTCAGGAAGTTGTCTCCTGTGCCAATGAGTTCTAGGCTGTTCCCCACTTTTTTTTTCAACTGATTTAGAGTATCTGGTTTTATGTTGAGGTTCTTGATCCCCTTGGACTTTAGTTTTGTGCAGGGTGATAAATATAGATCTATTTTCATTTTTCTACATGTAGACATCCAGTTGGTCCAGCACCATTTGTTGAAGATGCTGTCTTTTTTCCATTGAATGGATTTGGCTTCTTTGTCAAATATTGAGTATTCATAGGTGTGTGGGTTTATTTCTGGGTCTTCTATGCGGTTCCATTGATCCTCCGTTCTGTTTCTATGCCAATAACATGCCGTTTTTATTACTGTTGCCCTGTAGTACAGCTTGAGATCGGGGATGGAGATACCTCCAGATGATCTGTTGTTGTACAGGATCGTTTTGGAGATTCTGGGTTTTTTGTTTCTCCATATGAAGCTGAGAATCTTTTTTTCAAGGTCTGTATAGATTTGAGTTGGTTTTTTGATGGGAATTGCATTGAATCTGTAGATTGCTTTTGGCAGAATGGCCATTTTCACAATGTTAATCCTACCAATCCATGAGCACGGGAGATCTTTCCATCTTCTGAGATGTTCTTCAATTTCTTTCTTCAGAGACTTGAAATTTTTCTCAAACAGGTCTTTCACTTGCTTGGTTAGTGTCACCCCAAGGTACTTTATGTTATTAGTGGCTATTGTGAAGGGTGTTGTTTCCCTAATTTCTTTCTCAGCCTTTTTGTCTTTGGTATACAGGAGGGCTTCTGATTTTTTTGAGTTGATTTTGTATCCTGCTACTTTGGTGAAGGTGTTTATCAGCTGAAGGAGTTCTCTGGTTGAATTTTTGGGGTCGCTCATGTATACTATCATATCATCTGCAAATAGTGACACTTTGACCTCTTCCTTTCCGATTTGTATCCCCTTGGTCTCCTTTAGCTGTCTTATTGCTCTGGTAGGACTTCACGTACTATGTTGAAGAGATATGGAGACAATGGGCAGCCTTGTCTTGTCCCTGATTTCAGTGGGATTGATTTAAGTTTCTCTCCATTGAGTTTGATGTTGGCTATAGGCTTGCTGTATATTGCCTTTACTATCTTTAGTTATGTGCCTTGTATCCCTGATCTCTCCAAGACTTTAAACATGAATGGGTGTTGGACTTTGTCAAATGCTTTTTCAGCATCTAAGGAGATGATCATGTGGTTTTTCTCCTTAAGTTTGTTTGTGTGGTGGATTACATTGATGGATTTCTGTATGTTGAACCACTCTTGCATGCCTGGGATGAAGCCTACTTGGTCTTGGTGGATGATATCTTTGATGTGTTCTTGGATTCGTTTGCAAGTATTTTATTGAGTATTTTTGCATCAATGTTCATAAGAGAGATAGGTTTGAAGTTCACTTTTTTGTTGGATATTTGTTTGGTTTAGGTATCAAGGTGACTGTAGCGTCATAGAAAGAGTTTGGTAGTGTTCCCTCTGTTTCTATTTTGTGGAATAGTTTGAGGAGAATTGGTGTTAGCACTTCTTTGAAGGTCTGGTAGAATTTTGTGCTGAAGCCATCTGGTCCAGGGCTTTTTTGGAGGGGAGACTGTCAATGATTGCTTCAATTTCCTTGGGAGATATAGGGCTATTCAGTCTTTCTACCTGATCTTGATTCAATTTTGGTAGATGGAATCTGTCAAGAAAGTTATCCATTTCATTTATATTTTCTAATTTTGTTGCATATAGGCTTTTGTAGTATGACCTAATAATCGTTTGGATTTCCTCAGTGTCTGTAGTTATGTTCCCATTTTCCTTTCTGATTTTGCTGATTTGGATAGTTTCTCTCTGCTTTTTAGTTAGTTTGGCTAAGGGTTTTTCTATCTTATTGATTTTCTCAAAGAACCAGCTTTTTGTTTCATTGATTCTTTGGATAGTTTTATTTGTTTCTAATTGATTGATTTCAGCCCTTAGTTTGATTATTTTCAGCTGTCTGCTCCTCTTGGGTGTGTCTGCTTATTTTTTTTCTAGGTTTTTCAGTTGGGCCATTAAGTTGTTAGTATGTGATGTTACGGATTTCTTCTTGTAGGCATTTAGTGTTATAAATTTTCCTCTGAGCTCTGCTTTCAATGTGTCCCATAAATTTGGGTATGTTGTGCCTTCATTTTCATTGAATTCTATTAAGTCTTTAATTTCTTTCTTTATTTCTTTCTTAACCCAGCTGTCATTGAGTAGTAAGTTGTTCAGTTTCCATGTGCGTGTCGGCTTTTTGTTGTTTCTGTTGTTGTTGATGTCCAGCTTTAGTCCATGGTGGTCAGATAGTATACAAGGGATTATTTCAATCCTTTTGTATCTGTTGAGGCTTGCTTTGTGAACCACTATATGGTCTATTTTGGAGAAGGTTCCATGTGGTGCTGAAAAGAACGTGTACTCTTTTGAGTTTGGGTGAAAAGATCTGTAGATGTCTATTAGGTCCCTTTGATTTAGGGATTCTGTGAGTGCTTTTATTTCCCTATTTGGTGTCTGTCTGGTTGATCTGTCCCTTGGTGAGAGTGGAGTGTTGAAGTCTCCCACTATTAGGGTATTAGGATCAATATATGATTTAATCTTTAATAATGTTTCCTTTACGAATGTTGGTGCTCTTGTATTCGGGGCATAGATATTCAAGATTGTGATGTCCTCTTGGTGGATTTTTCCTTTGATGAGAATATAGTGGCCCTCCTTATCTTTTTTGATTAACTTTCGATGAAAGTCTATTTTATTAGGTATTAGGATGGCTACTCCAGCTTGTTTTCTGGAACCATTTGCTTGAAAAACATTTTTCCAGCCCTTTACTCTGAAGTAGTGTTTATCTTTGTTGCATAGGTGTGTTTCTTGGATGCAACAGAATGTTGGATCCTGTTTCCACAACCATTCTGTTAGTCTGTGTCTTGTATTGGTGATTTGAGTCCATTGATATTGATAGATAATATTGACCAATTCATGTTAGTTCTTTTTTTAATGGAGTTAGTGATCTCACCCTGTTTCATTGCTTGTTTTCTTTTCATTTTTGTTAGGATATTATCTATATGCCCTGTTTTCTTGGGTGAATTCATTTTCATTCGATTGGAGTTTTCTTTCTAGTATCTTCTGTAGGGTTGGTTTGCTGTATAGATATTGCGTAAGTTTAGTTTTGTCATGGAATATTTTGTTTTCTCCATCTATGTTGATTGAAAGCTTTGCAGGGTATAGTAGTCTTGGTTGACATTTGTGATCTCTTAGAGTCTCCATGATACTTGCCCAGGCCCTTCTGGCTTTCATAGTTTCTGATGAGAAGTCCGGTGTGATTCTGATAGGTCTACCTTCATATGTTACTTGACCTTTTTCCCTGGCTGCTTTTAATATCTTTTCTTTCTTCTGTAGATTTAGTGTTTTGACTATGATGTGACGTGATGTGTTTCTTTTCTGGTCTAGTCTATTTGGTGTTCTGTAGGACTCTTGTATATTTATGGACATCTATTTCTTTAAGTTGGGAAAATTTTCTTCTATGATTTTCTTGAAAATATTTTCTCGACCTTGGAACCTAGGGTCTTATTTTTTTTTCATTAAATCCTATTATTCTTAGATTTTGTCTTTTCATAGCATCCTTGATTTCTTGGATATTTTGTGATTGGAACTTTTCTGATTTTACTTTTTCTTTGAGAGAAGTATCAATTTCTGCAAGTGTGTCTTCAGCTCCAGAGATTGTCTCTTCCATGTCTTGTATTCTGTTGGTGATGCTTACTTTTGTGGTCCCTGATCTTTTCTCCAAGTTCTCCAGCTCAAGGGTTTTCTCATTTTGTGTTTTCTTTATTGATTCTAATTCTGTTTTCATTCCTTACACCATTTCTTTCATGTGTTTGAATTTGGATTTCTGTCTCTCTACGATGGACTCTATTTCTTTGTTCATTTCCTTTTTATATGCCACTAATTTTTTCTCTACTTGTGCCTCTATTTGTTTGGCTATGTTTGCCTGTGTTTTTTTTAAGGGTTTTGTCTATTTCTTCTTTCTTTACCTCCAATTGACTGGCCAACTCTTTGAAAGATTTGTTCATTTCCTCCTTATGAGCCTCAAATAATTGAGCAAGCATGGCTTTAAGGTCATTTTCCTGTGCTTCTGATGAATTAGAGTATCCATCGATTTTGGGGTTTGCTGGTGAAGTCATGATGTCCTGATTTATGTTGGAAGTGTGCTTTCGCCTACCCCTGGCCATTGGCTTATCTGAGACCTTCCCTGTTTGTTTTTGGATTCTGCAGATCAGACCTGTACTGTCTCTCTCTGGAGTCTGGAGATTTCTTCAATAAGCTGAGAGAGGTCCCTTGTCCTTAGCGTGTGCTGAGGACTAGCTGTACCTGTGGGAGAAAAGTAAGCAGGTGCAAACGGGGCAAATGCAAGCATGTGTGTGTGTGTGTGTGTATATGTGTGTGTGTGTGTAAGTGTGCGTGGGCGTGTGTCTCGAGGGACAGAGTGATGGCTAATATTGAACCCTTGAGTGTGTGGGAAGGGCTCTGCACTGTATATGTTGCAGGCGCTAGTGATGATCGCAGTGCAATTTCTGGCATTAACTGCCTTAACTCCTCAATTAGACCCACAGAGCAGGAACTTCAATGTCCCTAGTGCCCCTCTGTTTCCCAATGTGGGTATATGGGTGGGAGGGGGTTCGATGCCTGGCTTCTGTTTTTTGAAGGATCCAGGATCTGGGGATCTGCAGATTCTCATGGGTGCACTCACTTACAGGCAGGTCACTTGGCAGAGATCAGGGTATCTGGGCTCTCTGCTCTCTGGTTTGGCCGTGCTTCTTTGATGTGCTCTGCCAGTTCCGTGCTGCTGTCACTGCCGGTTATGAGGTCTTGCTGCAGCTGGAGATTTCAGGGTGGTCATGTCAATAGGGATTGGGGTAAGCAGGCTCTCTGTTCTCTGGTTTGGCCCTGGTTAGTCTTAAACTGGAGGGCTGATATGCCCCACCAGCTCAGTGCTGCTCTGCCGCCAGGTTAGAAAGTCCCGCTGTAACTGGAGACTGGGTTGCTAGTCCAGATGCTTTCTGGGAAGTCCTGGGGTCTCTTCACTGTGCTCTCCAAGCTTGGGAGCCCCAGCACCTGTTGTGTCTAGCTTGTAAGGCGTTTCTGCCTGGTTTTGGTGAGTATATAGCGTATTTTCTGTCACTGTGGTATTGGGCGGGCCGTACTGTCAATGATCATGCTCCTGTGGAGCTAGTATGGCATCTAGCAGACTCGCGCCCTGGGAGGATGGTGCAGCTGCTGTGCAAATCTGGGACTCTAAGACACGTACTGCTGGCCTTTGCTGATAAAGGGCTTGGGGCTCCACCTCAGTGGCTGCAGGCCCCAGGCAGTTAGGTCTGTGCTGAGCTGAGAATGACAATTCTGCTGTGCCAGGAGGAGGGAGGTCTGGGGGAGGGGAGTGCAGCGAGATCAAAGGATTGTTTCTCACCTTCCCCAAACAAGTCCCTGGGTGACCTGAGACCAACGTTTTCACCTCCTGCGATGTTCGCTGTTGTTTAGAAAGTCTCTCCGTCGTTTCCTTGGCTTCAGAAGTTCTTCCACTCCCCAACTCAGAACTTTATCTCTTCCACAGCTCAGAAACTGTGTGTGCTAGTCTCCATCTTGGCTCCTCCCCTTAGGAGCTCTTTTTAATTACTGTCAGTGATCTAGTAAATGGAAGGAGATATCTTATGTTCAAACTTTCTTCTCTCCTCAAAACTCTCTCTCTGTCTTCCTGTTCTCCTACCCAACTTCTTCTAGCTATAAAGTCTCAACCTCAAGTGTTCTCTACCTTTGACCCTACAGATGAACCTCCACCTCCCCATTCTCAATCTCCAGCTTCTTCTCAACCTCCGTCTTCCCCCTCCTCTTTGGCTTCTCCAGCATCCTCAACCACCTGTGGAGCCCCTTTCCCAGCAACAGGTTGTCCTAGTCATCCTACTTTGGAACTTGCTTTCACCCCACCAATAGCTGTTAGCTTCCATGCTACCCACTCTCCATCTATAGCGAAGCCACCTTCTTCTTCTACTCAGTATAAACCAGCCTCAAATCTTCTCTTGCTGGAGGTGGCCAGTATGGATGGCTTAGTTAAGGTGCAGGTTCCCTTCTCATTAACTGAACTTTCTCAAGTAGAAAAGAGACTAGCATTCAATACCTCTAATCCTTCTACTTTCATTAAAGAATTTCAATATCTCACTCAGTCTTATAGTCTTACCTTCCATGACATATATATATATATATATATGAATATATATATGAATATATATGAATATATATATATATATATATATATATATATATATATATATATATATA
>NW_026593624.1:0-20415 GCF_907164565.1 Psammomys obesus | reverse complement strand
TATATATATATATATATATATATATATATATATATATATATATATATTATTCTTACCAACAACCTATTACCTGAGGAGTGCAGGTGAGTTTGGGAACAGGCTAGAATGCATGTAGTTGAGGTTCACCAAACAAACACAGCATACCTGGCTGGGGCTGAGGCAGTGGCCTTTGCGGGCTGAGGCGTTGCTTGACTAGGATCCACAATGGGATCATAATACCCTGGAAGGCATTTTAGCTAGATATCAGTTCATGACTTGCCTCCTGGCTGGTCTCAGCAATGCTGCCCTTAAGCCAGTTAATTATGAGAAGCTCCAGGAGGTCATTCAGGACAAGAATGAAAACCCATTTCAATTTCTAGAGTGCCTTACAAAGGCCCTCTTACAACATCTTAATCTAGACCCTGAAAGTACAGAGGGTTGGCAACTCCTGATGACCTATTTTTTCACACAGTTACCCTGACATCAGGGCTAAGCTAAGTGCTTGGAGACTCTGACTCCACAGGTCTTTAAGATGTACCATGGGAGAGAAGAGAAAGCCTGCAAGCAAAAATACCAAATGTGAGACAAGGCCATCTTACCTTCCTCAGTGATTACCCTGGCTCCCTTGCACTTAAGGCATGAGGACCACAGTGTCCATGTTTCAACTGTGATCAAGAAGGTCACTGGGCCCAGTTTTTTCCTAACCCCCACAAGGCACAGGGACTATGTCCAAAATGCCACCAAGAGAGACATTGGAGTATTGACTGTCATTGTTTCTTCCATGATATGGAGGCATCACTCACAGATAGCCCTCTGGTTGATATCCTAGACTTGGCTACAGTCGACTGAAGGGGCCCTGGTTCCCTTGACCGAAACCACTGCCATCACTAGCAGGGAGCCACAGGTAATTATCATGGTATTGGGGTGGCCCATCTCCTTCCTTGTGGACACCAGAGCCACTTAGTCAGTCTTGACAGAGTACTGGGGACCAACCTCTCCTTCTTGTTCCCCTATTGTTGGGTAGGCAGACAGCCTTGCCAGCCTTGCCAGACTCTACCACTTAATTGTATTTTGAGGGGTATTCCCTTGTCTTATTCCTTATTAGTGATGCTTACGTGTCCAGTTCCCTTACTGGGAAGGGACTTTTTAGTCAAAGTGGGAGTCTTTATCTCCTTTACTCCATCCATTTGCCTGACTCCAAGCTCACCAGCATCCCCTGTCCTCCTTCTAGCTATCCTACCTACCAGCTGTGACACACCACATCCTTTACCAGGCTTTCAAGTGGATCCCCAAGTCTGGGATGTCCAAAACCCCTCTGTTGCTAGGCACCATTCCCCTGTGGTCATTCAGCTATAAGATCCCACCCACTATATCACTAAAGCTCAATATCCACTTCCTCTTAAGAGCCTGAGGAGACATAAGCTTATTATTGCTAAACTTCTAAGAAAAAAAATCTCCTTCGCCCCACTTCCTCTCCTTTTAACACCCCTATACTTGCAGTTAAAAAGCTCAGTGGAACCTATTGCCTGGTTCAAGACCTCCAGCTTCTCAGGTCTGCAGTTATCCCCCTCCACCCTGTTGTAGCTAACCCCTATACTCTCCTCTCCACTAATACCTCAGGGACCTCCCATTTCTTAGTTCTGGATCTCAAGGATGCATTTTTCTCTATTCCTCTGGACACCCTGTCACAAAATATCCTTGCCTTCACCTGGACTTACCCTGATAACATAGTTTCTACTCAGTTTACCTGCACTGTCCAATCCCAGGGATTCCTGGATAGCCCACACCATTTTGACCAAGCCTTAGCCTCTGAGCTACTCTCCTTTTCTCCCCCTAAATCTAAACTTATATAATATGTAGATGATCTTCTCCTTTCCAGCTCATCCCTACAAGTTAGCTAAACTAACACCTCTGCTATTCTAAATGTCCTATACAGTGGGGGGTATCAGCTCTCCCCCTCCAAGGTCCTGTTCTCTACATCTGAGGTCAATTACCTGGGACTAACAATAACATAACCCACCCCTACATAGAAAAGACCTTACTGTCTCTGCAGTTCCCTCTACTAAAAAAGAAATTTTATCTTTTCTGGGAATGGCTAATTTGGTTACAGTCCTGAGTCCCTTCCTTTTCCTTTCTTGCCCTCCCCTTATAGGAGACAACTTTCTTAAGCCCTTTATTAAGCCCTTTCAGAGTTTCCAACAGGCTCTTCTTGAGGCCCCAGCCCTATATCTTCCAGACTTAACCCTCACCGTCTCCCTTTATGTAACAAAAAAAGAGGAATATGCCCTTGTAGCCCTGTGTCACCAAATGGGACCCTCCTTTGCACCTGTAGCATACCTTTCAAAAAATTAGGCCTGACAGTCCAAGGATGGGCACCCTGCATTTGTGCCTTAGCAGCTGCAGAGTTCCTTATTCTAGAGTCAGAAAAAAAGTACAAAAACAACAACAACAAAAATCTTTTGGGTCACCTATTACTCTCTTCTCTTCTCACAATGTGTCTCACATTTTAACATATAAAGGTTTACAAACTCTACCTCCCTCCAGTGTTCTTTCCCTCCAGGTGGAGCTAATGGAAGCCTCTACTCTTATTTTCCAACAATGCCCACCTTTTAATATTTCAAACCTTCTTCCTCAACCTAACCCATCTCATTCTTGCACTGAAACTTTAGAGGAACTATTGTCCCACCCCTCACATATATAGGAAGGCACATTACCTCAGGCCATCCATTCCTGGTATACAGATGGCAGCTCCTTTGTACACGAGGAAGCTCCAAAAGCAGGCTATGCCATAGTGTCAGATACTGAGATGGTTGAGGCACAAGCCCTCTTTGCCCACACCACTAATCAAAAAGCCGAAGTAATAGTTCTGACCCGCACCTTCCAATTGTCCCAGGGACAATCCATTAACATCTACACTGACTCTAAATATGCCTTTCATATTCTTCTCTCCCATGCTGCCATCTGGAGAGAGTGTGGGTTACTTATAGCAAAGGGAGGATCTATATCCAATGCCAACCAAATTATGGCCATGCTAGAAGCCTCCCACCATCCCACAGCCATAGGAATAGTCCACTGCTGGTCCAACTGGATGAACAATTCCATCATTTCCAAAGGAAATAACTGGGCTGATGAGGGAGCTAACACTGCGACCCTTAAAATCCTAGATTTGTCCCATCCACCATAGGACATCCTTACACTACAACCCACATCTCCCTTGCCATCTCCTGACACTCATCAAATTCTCTACTAACTACACCAGCTCTTTAATCGTAACAGTTGACCCTTGTCTAAATTTGTCAAAATTCACCTGCATCTTACCTCTGAAGACTTGCGGTTCCTAAAACCTATCACTGCCTCTTGTTAGATTGGACAGACTTCAGATTCTAACTCATGATATATTAGCTCCCCTTTCCCTACCCATCAAGCTACAAGTTCTCTCTCTCTGGGACTACATGGCAACTTGATTTTACCCACATGCCAGCAGCCAAATATGTCTGGTACCTCCTGGTTTTGGTGGACACATTCTCGGGATGGTTGGAGGCATTCCCCATTACTAACAGAAAAGCTCAGACAGTTTCTGATCTCCTTCTTCATGAGATTAGCCCACATTTTGGAATTCCTACCTCCCTCCTGTCAGACAATGGTTCTGAGTTCACCTCTCAGGTTTCCCAGACCCTATCTAAAGCCCTTAACATTCCTTGGTATTTTCAAGGTATATCCCATCCCCAGTCCTCGGGAAAGATAGAACAAACTAGCCAATCCTTAAAAAATACTCTTGTTAAACTATCACAAGAGCTTCACCTCCATTGGGTAAAACTCCTCCCACTGGCCTTTTTCAGGCTTTGAACTCTCCCTCCAAAACCTCTATCTATCTTGCCTTTGGAGCTCATGTATGGAAGACCAGTTCTAACCCCTGGTCTTTCAGCTAAATCCTCGCCTCTTCCTGACCATGTACTTACTCCCTTACTCTGTTATCTCCATTCTCTTCTATGGAACTTTACTGACCACTGTTTACCATGACTACCCACTAATCCCTGTCCATCTCTTATTAACACTGGGGACCAGGTCCTTCTCTCCTCTCTAGACCAAAGCTCCTCATCTCTTTCTCTTAAATGGCAGGGCCCTGTCAAGGTGATTCTTGTGACCCCCACAACTGCTAAGCTTGAAGACTTCTCTCACTGGATTAATCTATCTCACCTCAAGCCTTTTATCCCCGACCCCAAGATAATGCCCCCCTCTTACATATCAACTCTAACAGAACCCTGCTCGAGCTCCAGAAGATGCCAAGATTAACCACCTTGTCTCCAGTTCCAGAGAAATGAGGCCTCACTATAGTAGCTGTGTTTGGCCCTACTGGATTGTATATGCATTTTTTCTCCTCTCCCTCTTGCCTATTTCTGTCCAAGGTAATCCCTAGGTATAGAGATTTGAGGTTCAAGAAACCATCATTGATAATAAACAGTCTTTTCAAATAGGGTTGGGAAATTGCTCTATGGGAGGTTCTTGGGAACTGATAGAAATAGCCATCACCCCCACATTTATCCTTCCTCTCTTATTTGATAGAATTTTTATTTGCTTCCTCTTTGATCAAACAAAAGATTATTGCAAAAAAAATGGTTGGACAGATATGGAGGCTGCCTATATTGGTATTGCCAAATCCACACACCAGTACAGAAGAAGCTCCTTCACCTGTATAAAAAGACTCTACTTATACATCTGACACCCTTGGGATCCCAGGTGAGAAACAGGCATCGTTGGAAAACTCTACCATCACTACACACCCAATTTACTGATAAGTACCATCCATATCCAGAGAAAATACATCACAATTACCCAATCCTTGGGGATGGGAGAAGTAGAGAATGTACTTAAACTCTCCTCTAATGTCATTGTGTCTTTGACACCCCCCCTCCTATACAAACCTGTCATTTCTTCTCTTACTTCAGACTCTGACCTCAGCCTACAAGTTCCTTAATGTGACCCAACTGGGCCATTTTAAAGCCTGTGTGTTCCACCTGGTACCAACTCAGAACTAACGCTGACAGCTTTTCCAGTGACTCTGTCAAGTAACCTTACTTCACCATTCACTAACTGCCCTGACTCTGATGTTGCCACAACCCCCTACCTTTTTCATATCACCCTCTTTGACATGGCAAGCTCTTTCAAGGCATCTGGGATACACTCTTTAGGAATGCTAAATTCCTTAGAATATAATAATACTATAGTCCTTGATACCTCATCTCAACCCCAATGCCCTACTGCTTTGTGGTATTCAGGTCTACCATCATCTGCCTGCTGGTTGGTCAGGATTTTGTAAGCTGGTGTTCATCTTCCCTGAGCTGGGGGAGATAAATGAAAAGAAGCCCCTAACAATCCCAGTCATGGACTCAAAATGTGCCCAGCAATATAGGAGGGTAATTCAAATCTTGCCCCTTTTGGCTCTTGCAGGAATCACGGCAGCTGTTGGGACCAGGACAGCAGGACTAGCCACCTCACCAAATTTGTATTATCAGCTTTCTTCCCGGTTCATCCAGGACCTCCAGCAAGTGGCTCACACAACACTAACTCTTATAGGACAGATCAACTCGTTGGCAGCAGTAGTACTTCAAAACCAACATGGATTGGATCGCCTCACAACTACAGAATGTGGACTTTGCATCTTCCTCCAGGAAAGAATGTTGTTTTTATGTCAACCAGTCAGGTATAGTTAAAGACAAAATCCAACAACTCCAGACAAATCTATAAAAGTGAAAGAAACAGCTCAAGGCTTCTAGTGCTGCGGTCTTGGAGAACCCCATATGAAAATCAATTCTGTCCTTCCTCACATCTCTTCTGCTTGTCTTTCTGCTTTTGTTTTTTCCATCCTGCTTTAACTTCCTTTCTACATTCTTCCAACAACAAATGCAAAAATTCTCTAACCAAACCATTAATCAGATACTCTTATAGGATTATCAACCTCTGCCCACAGAACCAGATGACAATGACTTTCCAATCTACCCTGATGGTGGGGACCAGCTATACCCTGAGAATGACAATGCCCCTAATCAGTAGGAAGTAGCTTGAAGAGCAAAAGTCACCCTATGCCAGCCCCTCCATCATCCCCTTCCGAGCTCTCACTTTTTAATAAAAGATAAAGGGAGGAATGTTGGGATCGATAAGTAGGCATCTCTATGGCTAGCCCCAAGGGACCTGACAAACAGGATATTAGGCATCTATGAGGTCACCTATGGACCACCTGCAGACCACCTGAAACCACCTGAGCATGCTCTGGGCCACCTTATAAGAGAACTCGCACAACCACCCGTCTCTCTCTTGCTCTACATAGAGACAGCCTTTGTGACCCCTTACCCCTTCCCTTGATAAACCTCCCACGTGGATCTAGTCCTGTGGCATGATTTTTTGAACGTGCTGTATAACTTTGCCACACAGTACTAGCAGTTCAGGCCTAAGATTTTGATAGGATACTAACATTCCTACTTAGAAAATGTTTAGCTACAGAAAGATATTTTTATGTGTATTTCTAACTGGATATTGAATTTTCAGAGACTGAAACAAGGTCTCTGACAAGACTTTGTTAAGGTCTTAATTACAGAAACTCTTTTTTGTGTGTGTGTGTATACATGTACTTCCTATATGTGTATTTGTGTTCACGTTTGAGGGTGCATATATGTGTGTGAGTCAACATGCCTTTCATTTAAAATTATTTGTTTGTTTTAACCCACTAATTTCAATTATTACTATCCATACATGTATAAATGTGGCAGGTCATTCATTCAGGCATGGGAAAACTACCATTAACCACATTCCTGCAGAAAAGAAATGTGAGTCAGTATGTCCTTTATTTTAAATTCTTCATTTGTTTACTTGTTTGTTTTAAAACACTAATTCCAATTATTACTGTCCATCCATGCATAGATGTGCCAGGTCATTCATTAAGGCATGGGAAGCCTTTCATTAACCACATTCCTGAAAAAAAAAAAAAGTAACTCTCTTTTCCCCAGCAATAGAAAGTTCTACATTATGGCCTATGACCTGCCCAGTCATGGGTTTTTTCAATAAGGATTAGAATACCAGGCATCAGCAAGGATTGGAGTATCCAAACTTTAGGCAGAGTGCAGGGAATCATATGAAAGAAAGGGGAATTAGTATGACATAGAAAGGACAAGAGCTCCACAAGGACCAAATATAGCTGGGCACAGGGGTTTTTTTTTTTTTTTTTTTTTTTTCTGAGACTGATACTCCATCAAGGACCATATATAGATATAACCTAGAACCTCTGCTCAGATGTAGCCCTTGGTAGCACAGTAACCAATTAGTTTTCCCTAGTTAGGGGAACAGGGACTGTTTCTGACAGGAACTCAATGGCAGGCTCTTTGACCTCCCCACCCCCCAAGGGAAGAGCAGTCCTGCTAGGCCACAGAGGAGGACTTTTCAGCCAGTCCTGAAGATACCTGATAAACAGGGACAAATGAAAGGGGAGGAGGTCCTCCCCAATCAGTGGACTTGGAAAGGGGCAGGGAGGAGATGAGGGAGGGAGGGTGGGACTGGGAGGGAATGAGGGAGTGAGATACAGCTGCGATATAGAGTTAATAAAATGTAACTAATAATAAAAATAAAACTATGTAAAAAAAAAAAAATACCAGGCATGAAATTCCCTCCCATGGAGCAAACCTCAAATCCAATCAGGAAACAGTTAGTTAGTTACACTACAATAGTCATGCCACTATCTCAGCAGAGGCCACATCCAGGTCAATAATTTGGCATACAGTGTCCTGCACTGGGTAAGAAGTCCATTCATGTCTTTCTTTTTGTAGAACAACGCCCGTAACATCTTCCAGCACTATGAAAGCTCTCCATCAGGATGATAGTTTAAGTGAATTTAAAACAAGCACACAAAACAACACACAAATGACTTTCACAGAGATGTAATTTATTTACTAAGTTCCAAATACATGGTTTTATAACAATAATAAATTTATATAAAATATAATTATAATAATATAATATAAAATATATTATTCTATTGAAACTATTATTATATTTTTGGTATATTGAGAGTGGAAAAATTCCAGATATTAGTCTTTCAGGGACTGTAAATTTCCTTGACAATTCAGAAACAAAATCTATGATTTAGTTTTTAATCTTTTCATAATAGTAAAGGATACACAGTTTATCTGAATATCCCAGTTTCATGCTGTTCTTCAGATAGTAAAAAAGAAAACACTGATTTACACCATCATTCTTTTACATAGAGACAGAAAATTTTCAAGGATTAATCTGATATGTATTGATGTCATAAATGTAACCTTATTTAACCACTGGATACTTTCTCTGACCCGAAAGAATCAGTTAATACTTCTGTTAACTGTTGCACTGTTTAATGAATTGTTTTGTTCAAAGGTTGCTTCTAAGCTTACCGAACAGATTCCTTACATTGTGATGCAGAACATACCTATAAATATCAAAACAGAAGAAAGTGAGTCAAGGGTCAGAGAGATGACTTAGCAGGTAAAAATGCTTGCTGAGCAAACCTGATGACATATTCAATTCCTGAGACTCAAGCTGGAATAAAAGAACCAAATTCTCAGCTTGTTTTTTTTTTTTTTTTTTTTTTTTTTTTATCTCCACATGTACAAACATGCACACAGTCACGCACACACGCATTCAGGCACTCAAGCACACAAGCACACATTCATGCACATGCACACTCACACATAGTAATAATAATAAAATAAAATTATAAAACTTGCAAGACAAATAAATAATGAGTGCCTTTTTGTGAATATAATATTCCCAGATTGATTTCAAAATTAAAAATTAATACTCATGTGTACTTATTGCCTATTACCCTCAAAAATCTCAAAAACTTGGGACTCATTATTTTAAGAACTAAGTACAAAAAGAAATGTTATAAATAGCTAAAACTGTGCTTTATTCAGATAATAAGTAGCTCTGATAGCAAGTAGCTTTTCCAATACTGTTGCCTAGTGGAACCTGATTATATAATTTATTTAAACATATACATTCTATTCTGTATCAGTCTTTTATTTAAGTACCACTGAACAAACATATATAAAGGTAAAAAATCAATGAGAATACAAGAGAGAATATTAGGACATTCTCATAAATACAGTGCAAACATTAAAGGTTAATATGTAGAAAACAAAGAATGTGTAGAAACATACAGTAGCTTTATAGACACTTCTCATAAAATTCATTGACTACATGAAAGGTGTAATTTTTTTGTAATAGAACTGGATTGTACACCTGCTTATGTTTATCATGTATGACATTTGATAAATTTGGTTTATTTATTTAACCATCTCTGTTTCTGTCATTGGAAATAGAAAAAAAAATACCAGCCTAAGAGTCTATAATTGTTAAAATTATGACTAAGGGCATCTGGCACACAGCAACTTCCCAATAAATGTTAATTATCATTGTTATAAAGTTGATGGTTGTCGGTTTTATCAGTATTAGTGAATGTCTTGAGAAAATAAATTAGAATGGCTTCTTAAGAGCTTTTATGAATGCACTGTAAAGGTAAAAATGTCAAAAGACTACAATGGAAGCTTACACCAAGTGAAACAGGATTGCTTTTTCCCCAAAATTGTCTAATATTCTTCTCTGCATTTCTAATGAAGCAGCAGGTTCCATAATAAAAGGAAGCACACATGTTCCCTGTGATTACCATCATTTAGGGACAGTAGATGCACTATTGTCACAATGTTGTTTGGCTTGATAATATATGCAGCATATGGAAAAGATTGGTTCTATATCAAGATATGTAAGATAAATAATTTATAAAAAGAAAATATTCATTCTCAGTTTTGACAATTGCATTCAAATATCAAGTCACCCAATTATTTTGTTTTTGGTTAAACACCATGATATTTTATTTACCTCTCACATTATACAATGTCTGACTGATACAAATTATACAAATTTAAGACTTTGAGTGTTTATTCTATATACTTAGAACATTAAAAACTTTCAATTCCCACGAATTTTTCCCTCACATCCAATGTGATAACCATTTGATTTTTTTTCTGTTGGTCTTATTTGTTAATCACATTTATTTCTGTAATTGGCAAAAGTTTGCAACAACTTAAAGTATATCGCCACAATGAAAGGTAAATTTACAATTGTTAAAAAGATATTTGTAATCATTATAAAGATAATGTATCAGCTATACAAGGAAAGGCAAGTGATCAGTTTCAACATCAAATTAATTCTGTACTTCCTGGCAACCAAGTAGGCAAAGCAAACTATTAGAGAGTGATTCTAGTACACAAGTCCTGTCAAAGGCTCTTAACTATGCTATAGTCCCTGTTTTGTGGCTACTGACCAAGGTTTGTTCTTCATTAGGTCATCATTTAATTTAGCTTTTGTCTTTCTCTGTTCAGCAGGGGCCTGGATCTCAGCTAGCATCCTGGAAATCAGCTTCCAGATGGAGAATAGGGTTCTATTTCTTTCAGGGCCAGCTAAAGCACCTGAGGGATAGACCCCAGTGCACTAAGCAGGGGTGTGGAAAAGGTTTTCCGCAGGGTGTAACAGTTTATTTCTTTTAGCATGAAGTGGCTGGTGGCAATAGAAGCTTGGGCATTCCAAAGCCTATGGCAGATATGAAAAGTTTTACAGATCTTGGTCAAGCTGCTGTGTTGAACATGATAAAGGAGTGGGCCAAGGCCCATGCCTAGTCTGCTTGAAGCCTTGAAATCCTAGTGAGAAGGGACCCAGTGGAGGATAAATGATAAATCTCAGAAGGTCTTGAAGTGATAAAGTAGCTTGCACCTTTATTCCTATGACATCAAGGACAGTATAAAACCCAGGGCAGGGGGAGGAATTTTGAGGGTAAATTTGTTTGATTCGTTAGGTCCTATCACAAGAAAGAAAATAAAGTACTTAATTAACCTATGCTGGAGGAGGGATGGAGTGGATGGGGTGGGGGTTCTCCAAATACAATTGAAAGTCACTGCTGCACTAAGATCCTTAGCAGGGTGGGATGTTTCTAGGAATTCCTAGATATTACTAGGAAAGTTTTCTTTCAGGGAATGGTCTGGTCTGTAATCTGCCCTGATGGCTGTGTGATATCCCTTACAAGATCTGGAATCACTCAGATCATGGGAGACTTTTAAAACCCCAATGAGAAAAGGGAGTCTATCGCTATAGACCAAGTGAGAATAAATTGGCTATCTGGATATGACCAACTTCAACATTACCCAGAAGATCCCCACAAGCTTTGGGGCTCATCATTCCAAATGCAGACACCAGGAATTCTATGTGTGCATTATTCATGCAAACTATTATGAGTACTTTTCATCTTTTGATCTCTAAAAGTAAAAAAGAAAGAATGAAAAGACCCAAAAGAAATATTTAAAAGCTCAAACTTTTAAAATTTCTTAGTTGTTTCAAAAGTCTTAACATTTTCCAAGCCTCCCCCACCTATTCAAAGTTTTTTTCTCCTTATTTTTTTTCTTTGCTATCACCATCAATTACTTAGAACATTTTGATTCCTTGGTTGCCACCTAGTCTTCCTTTTATCAGGAGTCTTAGATTCCTTTAATAAACTCACACTGGTAAGCTTTGTTTTTGTTTTATATTGTTTTGATTTTAATTACCTCAGAATTACATATTTGCCTCAAGTAATGTTCTCCCAAAATACTCATACTCACTTTTCTTTCTTTCTTTCTTTCTTTCTTTCTTTCTTTCTTTCTTTCTTTCTTTCTTTCTTTCTTTCTTTCTTTCTCTCATGGTTTTTATCATTCTTTTTTTTTTCAAAAGACTTCATTTGGTGTCTGTTAAGTACAGGAATTAACTAATATTCTTACTGTGACATGAAAAAATTTTCCATTATCTTACATAATTTCTAGCCTTAGATCCTAACTGTCCCTTAGGATCTAAATAACTAAGTTTTTATATTTTTCACTTAAAGGCATACATATTGTCATGCATCTCTTTTGTTAAAAATCCTTCTCCCTGCACTCTGCCCAAAGTTTGGCTATGAGTTTCAGCATCTTCTTAAATATCCTGCTGGGTAGCCTTTCAGAGGCTCTCTGTGGTAGGCTCCTGTCCTGTTCCCTGTTTTCTCCATCTTCTGATGTGTATCCCATTTGCTTTCTGAGTGAGGATTGAGCAACTTTCCTAGTGTCCCTCTTCTTGCTTAGGTTCTTTACATGTACAGATTTTAATATGGTTGTGACTAATATCCACTTATAAGTGAGAATATACCATGTGTGTCTTTCTGCTTCTGGATTACCTCACTCAGTATGATCTTTTCTAGTTCCATCCACTTGTCTGCAAATTTCATGATTTCCTTGTTTTTAACAGAGTGGAGGGAATCTTATGAAAGAAGGAGGAGATAGAAAGACCTGGAGGGGACAGGAACTCTACAAGTAGATTTTTTTTGGTCATTCACTTATACTATCATATAATCTGCAAATAGTGATACTTTGACTTCTTCTGTCCTGACCCGAGGCAGTTCAATGGGTTCCTAAGGAAGGCGGTGGAAAGAATGAGGTAGAAAAAGAAATACAAGGAATGAAGGCCAAGTCTGTTTGTCTGATCAAAGCCTCGTTTATTAGAAATTTTTACCCAACTTATATAGGGAGAAGGCAGGAAAGGGGGAAGGCTAAATTACTGCTGCAGGATATAGGAAGAGTGTTTTTATGGGTTGAAAATTGCACCTGCAATATACCATAAGGATGTTTTCTTAAGATATCTCACGGATGCTCTAAGACTAACAGATGGATGTCCACACAAATCTATGACCCATGATTTAGGGTCCCAGATAACTCTTTCACTAAATAGCTTTAGGTCTCCACTAAATGACCTTTGCTCACTATTTGGCTTTGGCTTCAATAAATAACTTTGGCTCCCAGCATTCTTCCTTTCTAATTTAAATCCTCTTGATCTCCTTTAGTTGTCTTATTGCTCTAGCAAAGACTTCAAGTACTATGTTGAAAAGATATGGAAAGAGTGAGCAGCTTTGCCTTGTCCCTGATTTCAGTGGGATTGATCTAAGCTTCTCTCCATTTAGTTTGATTTTGGCTATAAGCTTGCTGTATATTGCCTTCACAATGTTTAGGTAAGTGCCTTATATACTTGGTCTCTACAGGACTTCAAATATAAATCAATGCTGGATTTTATCAAATGGTTTTTCGCATCTAAGGAGATTATCATGTGGGCTTTTTCTTTCAGTTTGTTTCTAAGGTGTATTACATTAATGGATTTCCATATAATGAACCACCCCTGCATACCTGGGATGAAGCCTACATGGTCACGGTGGATGAAATCTTTGATGTGTTCTTAGATTCAGTTTGTAAGTATTTTATTGAGTATTTTTGCATCAATGTTCATCAGAGAGATTGGCCTGAAATTCTCTTTCTTTGTTGGGTCTTTGTGACATTTAGGTATCAAGGTGACTGTGGTTTCCTAGAAAGAGTTTGGTAATGTTCCTTCTGTTTTTAGTTTGTAGAAGAGTTTGAAGATAATTGTAGTTAGCTCTTCGTTGAGGGTGTGGTAGAATTGTGCTCTGAAACCATCTGGCCCTAGACTTTATTTGGATGGGGGACTTTTGATGACAGCTTCTATTTCCTTAGGGGATATAGGAATTTTTAATTGATTTACCTGTTCTTGGTTCAGCTTTGTCCAGTTAGACCAGCACCATTTGTTGAAGATGCTGTCTTTTTTCCATTGAATGGATTTTGCATCTTTGTCAAAAGTCAGGTGTCCATAAGTGTGTGGATTTATGTCAGGGTCTTCTATTCGATTCCATTGATCCACCAGTCTGTTTCTATGCCAGTACCATGCAGTTTTTAGTATTGTTGCTCTATAGTACAGCTTGAGATCAGGGATGAAGATACCTCATGAAGATCTTTTACTGTAGAGAATTGTTTTAGCAATTCTGGGTTTCTTGTTGTTCCATATGAAGGTGAGAAATTTTCTTTCAAGGTCTGTAAAGAATTGTGTTGGTAATTTGATTGGAATTGCATTGAATCTGTAGATTGCTTTTGGTAAGATGGCCATTTTTATTATATTAATCCTGCTAAGCCATGAGCATGGGAGATCTTTCCATCTTCTGATATCTCCTTCTAATCCTTTTTTCAGAGACTGAAACTTTTTTCATACAAGTCTTTGATTTGCTTGGTTAGGTTCACACCAAGGTACTTTATGTCCTTTGTGGCTATTGTGAAGGGTGTTGTTTCCCTAATTTCTTTCTCTGCCCTTTTATTTTCTGTATACAGGAGGGCTACTGATTTTTTGAGTTAATTTTGTATCCAGCCACTTTGCTGAAGGTGTTAATCAGCTGTAGGAATTCCCTGGTAGAATTTTTGGGGTCACTCAGGTATATTATCTGCAAACAGTGATACTTTGACTTCTTCCTTTCCAATTTGTATCCCCTTGATCTCCTTCAATTGTCTTATTGCTCTAGCAAGGACTTCAAGAACAATGTTGAAGAGATATGAAGAGAGTGGGAAGCCTTGCCTTGTCCCTGATTTCAGTGGGAATGATTTAAGTTTCTCTCCACTGAGTTTGATGTTAGGTATAGGCTTGCTGTATATCACCTTTACTATGTTCAGGTATGTGCCTTGTATCCCTGATCTCTCCATTCAGCTTTGTCAAGTGGAATCGATCAAGAAATTTTTCCATTTCATTTACATTTTCAAGTTTTGTTGCATTTATGTTTTTGAAGGAAGACCTAATGATTATTTAGATTTCCTCAGTGTCTGTTGTTATGTCCCACTTTTCATTTCTGATTTTTTTTTTAATTTGGACTGTGTCTCTCTGCCTTTTGAGTTAGTTTTGCTGAGGGTTTGTCTATCTGGTTGATTTTTCTCAAAGAACCAGCTCTTGGTTTCCTTGATTATTTGAATTGTTTTATTGTTTCGAATTTATTTATTTTAGCCCTGAGTTTGATTATTTCCAGCTGTCTACTTCTCTGGGGTACGTCTGCTCTCTGCCCCCTCCGCCAGGGCTTTCAGTTAAGCCTTTAAGTTGCTTGTATGAGATGTTTCAAATTTCTCCTGATGGCAGTTAGTGATATGAATTTTCTTCTTAGCACTGCTTTCATTGTGTTACATATGTTTGTGTATGTTGAGCCTTCATTTTCATTGAATAATAAGTCTTTTATTTCTTTCTTTATTTCTCCCTTACCCAACTCTTACTGAGCATCGACTTGTTCAGTTTCTATGTGAGTGTCGGCTTTTTGTTATTTCTGTTGTTGAGGTCCAGCTTTAGTCTATGGTGGTCAGAAAAGATACAAGGGATTATCTCATTTTTCTTGAATCTGTTGAGGCTTGCTTTGTATAGAGCAACTATATGGTCTATTTTGGAGAAGGTTCTACCAGGTGCTGAGAAGAGAAGGTAAACTCTTTTGTGTTTGAGTAAAAGGTTCTGTAGAAGTCTGTTAGGTCCATTTCATTCATGACCTCTGTCAGAGCCATTGTTTCTTTTCTAATTTCTGTTATGTTGACCTGCACTATTTTTGAGAGTGAGGTGTTGAAGTCTCCCACTATTAATGTGTGGGGATCTATGTCTGGTTTCAGTTTTATTAATGTGTTTTTTTAAAAAATGTGGGTTCTCTTTTATTTGTGGCATAGATATTCAGGATTGTGATGTCTTCTTGGTGGAATTTTCCTTTGATTTGATAAGTATGAAGTGACCTTCCCCATCTCTTTTGATAAATTGTGGTTGAAAATATTTTTTATTATGTATTAGAATGGCTATTCCTGCTTGCTTCTTGGGTCCATTTGCTTGGAAAACCATCTTCCAGCCCTTTAATCTCTGATAACATCTATCTTTGTGACTAAGGTGTGTTTCTGCATGCACCAGATTGTTGGGTCTTGTTTATGTATCCATTCTGTTAGTCTGTGTCTTTTTATTAGAGAGTTGAGTCCTTTGATATTAAGAAAGATTAATGACCAGTGGCTGTTATATGCTTTGATTTTGCTGTTGGCCTCGGTAGTGTGTTTGTGTGTTTGGTAACTTTTAGTTTTGCTGTAGTGAGGTTATTTGATTCGTGTGTTTTCCTGGATGTAGTTAGTTTTCCTGGGTTGTATTTTTTCTTCTAGTATCTTCTGTAATGCTGGATTTGTGGGTAGTATTGTTTAAATTTGTCATTGAATATTTTGTTTTCTTCTTCTATGATGACTAACTGTATTTCTGGGTATAGTAGTCTGGCCTGACATCTGTGTTCTCTAAGGGTCTGCATGTTTTTTTTTTTTTTTTTCCTTTTTAGTTACATTTTGTTAACTCTGTGTCCCAGCTGTATCCCGCTCCTTCATTCCCTCCCCAACCCCACAATCCCTCCCTGGTCTCCTCCCTGCCCCTTTCCAAGTCCACTGATAGGGGAGGACCTCTATCAGGGGGTGTCAAACAGCTTGCCCTTGAGATCCTGTTAGAAATAGTCCGTGTTCCCCTTACTTTGGAAAACTACTTGGTTACTGAGCTACCACGGGCCACATCCGAGCAGAAGTTCTAGGTTATATCCATAGATGGTCCTTGGTTGAGTGTCAGTCTCAGAAAAGACCCTGTGCCCAGATATATTTGGTCCTTGTAGAGCTCCTATCCTTTCCATATCATACTAACTTCCCTTCTTTCATATGATACCCTGCACTCTGCCGAGGGTTTGGTTATGATTCTTAGTGTCTGCTTTGAAACACTGCTAGGTAGAGTCTTTCAGATGCCTTTTGTGGTAGACTCTTGTCATAAGTTCAATGCACATCCCATTTGTCTTTCTGAGGATTAATCACCTTCGCCTGTGTCCACTTTCTTGATTATCTTCTTTAGGTGTGTAGATTTCATTATGTTTATCATATCTTGTAGGTCTATATAAGCGAGTATATACCAAGATTGTCTTTCTCCTTCTGGGATACTTCACTCAGAATGATCTTTTCTAGATCCCACCACTTGCCTGCAAATTTCATACTTTCCTCCTTTTTGATTGCTGAGTAGTATTCCATTGTGTAAAAATACCACAATTTCTGTATCCATTCCTCCGTTGATGGACATGTGTGTTGTTTCCAAGTTCTGGCTATTACAAATAAAGCTGCTACGAACATGGTTGAACAAATGTCCTTGTTGTGTACTTGAGCAAATTTTGGGTATATACCTAGGAGTGGTATAGCTGGGTCTTGAGGTAGCACTACTCCTAGTTGTCTGAGAAAGCGCCAGATTGACTTCCGGAGTGGTTGAACCAGTTTACATTCCCACCAGCAATGGAGGAGGGTTCCCTTTTCTCCACAACCTCTCCAGCATGTGCTATCACTTGAGTTTTTCATCTTGGCCATTCTGATGGGTGTAAGGTGAAATCTCAGGGTCGTTTTGATTTGCATTTCCCTAATGGCTAATGAGGTTGAGCATTTCTTTAAGTGTTTCTCTGCCATTCGATGTTCCTCTTTCGAGAATTCTCTGTTTAACTCTGTTCCCCATTTTTTAAGTGGATTACTTGGTTTGTTGCTTTTCTGCTTCTTTAGTTCTTTATATATACTGGATATTAACCCTCTGTCAGATAAAGGGTTGGTGAAGATTCTTTCCCAATCTGTAGGCTGTCTATTTGTTTTGATGACAGTGTCTTTTGCTTTACAGAAGCTTTTGAGTTTCATGAGGTCCCATTTATTTATTGTTGCTCTTAGAGCCTGTGCTGTTGGTGTTCTGTTCAGGAAGTTGTCTCCTGTGCCAATGAGTTCTAGGCTGTTCCCCACTTTTTCTTCTAACAGATTTAGAGTATCAGGTTTTATGCTGAGGTCTTGATCCACTTGGACTTTAGTTTTGTGCAGGGTGATAAATATGGATCTATTTTCGTTTTTCTGCATGTAGACATCCAGTTGGTCCAGCACATTTGTTGAAGATACTGTCTTTTTTCCATTGAATGGATTTGGCTTCTTTGTCAAATATTGAGTATTCATAGGTGTGTGGGTTTATTTCTGGGTCTTCTATATGATTCCATTGATCCTCCTTTCTGTTTCTATGCCAATACCATGCAGTTTTTATTACTGTTGCCCTGTAGTACAGCTTGAGATCGGGAATGGAGATACCTGCAGATGATCTGTAGTTGTACAGGATTGTTTTGGAGATTCTGGGTGTTTTATTTCTCCATATGAAGCTGAGAATCTTTTTTTCAAGGTCTGTAAAGAATTGAGTTGGTATTTTCATGGGAATTGCATTGAATCTGTAGATTGCTTTTGGCAGGATGGCCATTTTCACAATGTTAATCCTACCAATTCATGAGCACGGGAGATCTTTCCATCTTCTGAGATCTTCTTCAATTTCTTTCTTCAAAGACTTGAAGTTTTTCTCAAACAGGTCTTTCACTTGCTTGGTTAGAGTCACACCAAGGTACTTTATGTTATTAGTGGCTATTGTGAAGGGTGTTGTTTCCCTAATTTCTTTCTCAGCCTTTTTGTCTTTGGTATAGAAGAGGGCTTCTGATTTTTTTGAGTTGATTTTGTATCCTGCCACTTTGCTGAAGGTGTTTATCAGCTGAAGAAGTTCTCTGGTTGAATCTTTGGGGTTGCTCATGTATACTATCATATCATCTGCAAATAGTGACCCTTTGACCTCTTCCTTTCCGATCTGTATCCCCTTGATCTCCTTTAGTTGTCCTATTGCTCTGGCTAGGACTTCAAGTACAATGTTAAAGACATATGGAGAGAGTGGGCAGCCTTGTCTTGTCCCTGATTTCAGTGGGATTGCTTTAAGTTTCTCTCCATTGAGTTTGATGTTGGCTATAGGCTTGCTGTATATTGCCTTTACTATCTTTAGGTATGTGCCTTGTATCCCTGATCTCTCCAAGACTTTAAACATAAATGGGTGTTGGACTTTGTCAAATGCTTTTTCAGCATCTAAGGAGATGATCATGTGGTTTTTCTCCTTCATTTTGTTTATGTGGTGGATTACATTGATGGATTTCCATATGTTGAACCACCCTTGCATGCCTGGGATGAAGCCTACTTGGTCATGGTGGATGATATCTTTGATGTGTTCTTGGATTCGTTTGCAAGTATTTTATTGAGTATTTTTGCATCAATGTTCATAAGAGAGGTAGGTCTGAAGTTCTCTTTTTTGGTTGGATCTTTGTGTGGTTTAGGTATCAATGTGACTATGGCTTCATAGAATGAGTTTGGTAGTGTTCCTTCTGTTTCTATTTTAAGGAATAGTTTGAGGAGAATTGTTGTTAGTACTTCTTTGAAGGTCTTGTAGAATTCTGCGCTGAAGCCATCTGGTCCAGGGCTTTTTTTTGGAGGGGAGACTGTTAATGACTGCTTCAATTTCCTTGGGAGATATAGGACTATTCAGTCTTTCTACCTGATCTTGACTTAATTTTGGTAGATGGAATCTGTCAAGAAAATTATCCATTTCATTTAAATTTTCAAATTTTGTGCCATATAGGCTTTTGTAGTATGACCTAATAATCGTTTGGATTTCCTCAGTGTCTGTAGTTATGTCCCCATTTTCCTTTCTGATTTTGCTGATTTGTATGGTTTCTCTCTGCTTTTTAATTAGTTTGGCTAAGGGTTTGTCTATCTTGTTGATTTTCTCAAAGAACCAGCTTTTTGTTTCATTGATTCTTTGGATAATTTTATTTGTTTCTAATTGATTGATTTCTGCCCTTAGTTTGATTATTTCCAGCCGTCTGCTCCTCTTGGGTGTATCTGCTTCTTTTCCTTCCAGGTTTTTCAGTTGGGCCATTAAGTTGTTTGTATGTGATGTTACGGATTTCTTCTTGTAGGCACTTAGTGCTATAAATTTTCCTCTGAGCACTGCTTTCAATGTGTCCCATAAATTTGGGTATGTTGTGCCTTCATTTTCATTGAATTCTAGAAAGTCTTTAATTTCTTTCTTTATTTCTTCCTTGACCCAGCTGTCATTGAGTAGTATGTTGTTCAGTTTCCATGTGCATGTCGGCTTTTTGTTGTTTCTGTTGTTGTTGATGTTCAGCTTTAGTCCATGGTGGTCAGATAGTATACAAGGGATTATTTCAATCCTTTTGTATCTGTTGAGGCTTGCTTTCTGACCAACTATATGGTCTATTTTGGAGAAGGTTCCATGTGGTGCTGAAAAGAAGGTGTACTCTTTTGAGTTTGGGTGAAAAGATCTGTAGATGTCTATTAGGTCCATTTGATTTAGGGATTCTGTGAGTGCTTTTATTTCCCTATTTGGTGTCTGTCTGGTTGATCTGTCCCTTGATGAGAGTGGGGTGTTGAAGTCTCCCAGTATTAAGGTATTAGGATCAATGTATGATTTAAGCTTTAATATTGTTTCATTTACGAATGTAGGTGCTCTTGTATTTGGGGCATAGATATTCAAAATTGTGATGTCCTCTTGTTGGATTTTTCCTTTGATGAGAATATAGTGGCCCTCCTTATCTTTTTTGATTAACTTGGGTTGAAAGTCTATTTTATTAGATATTAGGATGGCTACTCCAGCTTGTTT
>NW_026593623.1:0-1540 GCF_907164565.1 Psammomys obesus | reverse complement strand
CTGGGGCTTTTATACCCTGGACATGCCATGAAGGGACCAATAAGCAGAACTTTTCCTTGTTGTTTGTTTTCTGTTTTTTGAGAGGAAATTCTCACAGCAGGAAGTTGCTCCTAAATATTACAAATCTTTTGAAAATTATGCAGCAAGCAATTAATTGTGGATAGTTTTGTTGGTGATATTTTTGGAATCGTTACCACCATTCCTGCTCTGGTTATTTTCTGGTCATGTGATGGTTCTGTGGGCACAGAAGGAGTTGAAAGTTCTCCTTCCTGGGTTTGTATATCTTCCTGGTACAGTCAGGGAAGTGCTCAAGGGAAGGACTGTGATGTTGATGTACTCACAATGACAAACCCAGTCCTGTTCATCAGAACTGCCTGCTTATTCCAGGCTATGATAGACATGTCTATTTGCAACAAGCATCTCCATCATCACGTTAGCTTTATCAAAGAAAGCATGGGTCTTTTGAGCACGTGAATCTGAGCCAAAGCCCGAGAATAGTGTCAGATAAACATGTAGGTTCACAAAGCCTCAACAATTTAGATCCTGACCCCAGTTAGCGGAAGAACCCGCGCCCTAAGGTAGGACATCCCAACATGGATACAGTCTTCACAAAGTGAGAAAATTCTATGACCCCCCAAGGGTAACTTTTAAAAGAGGAAATAGAATCACGGCACGCTTCCAGAGAAGTGTGTGCTTTTTAATGTGTAACTCAGCAAATATGACAAAATTATCATTCATGTCAGGAAATAGTGTCCATTTCCATGCTCCTTTCCCCCCCTCATCATTATCTTTTCCTCCCCCATAAGACAAATAGTCTGATAACTTATAATAGCATAGTTTTGCCAATTAGGAAATTTTATCCAAATTGAAATGTCATAGCATATATTTTGCTTGTTTTCTAACCCAAAATGATGCTTGTTAGAATTAGTTACGTTGTTGAATATGGCAGTTGTTCGTTTCTCTTTCATGCAATTGATTATGATGTGATACAGTATTGAAATTTTATTTATTTGTATGGTGTGTTAGTATTTTCCTTCACCTATGTATGTACACCAAGTGTGTGGTGCCAACAGAAACCACAAGAGGGCACCAGGTCCTGGGGCTGAAGCTACAGACAGTTGTAAGCCTCTGTGAGCTTGGTGGGGATTAAACCCAGGTCCTCTGGGAGAGCAGCTAGTGCTCTTGGCTACCGAGCCATCTCTCCAGCCCCTAATATGTGATATTTTAATTTATTTATTCTTATGTTATTGATGGACAACTTTTATAATTAGGGGTTTTGTGACTCATGCTGTCATGAATAATCTTGTCTAGAGCTTGGTCTAGCTGAGTGTGCATCCCCGTAAATACGTCTCCATGTATTATGGTGAAGTTTCTGGCTTACAAATTTTGCATTGGTCAAAATATGTTAGCAGAGACTTACATATAATGTGTTGTTCTTACCGATTTCAGCTGAAAATTATTTATTTATTTATTTACCTATTCACTCACCCATTTCCCTTCCTTCCTTCCTTCCTTCCTTCCTTCCTTCCTTCCTTCCTTC
>NW_026593622.1:0-5839 GCF_907164565.1 Psammomys obesus | reverse complement strand
GGCTTTTATACCCTGGACATGCCATGAAGGGACCAATAAGCAGGAGTTTTCCTTGTTTGTTTTCTGTTTTTCAAGAGGAAATTCTCACAGCAGGAAGTGCTCCTTGAGTTTTAAAAAATCTTTTGAAATTATGATGTAAGCAGCTAATTGTGGATAATTCAAAGAAGGAAAATTTTAGAAGTCTTCATCAGCATCTTTCCTGCTGATCATCATTTGTTCAGGTGATAGTCGATGTGGCCACAGGAGGGGCTGGGACACATCTTTCTTCAATTTGCTCTCCTGTTTTCTTGGCTGTGTGTAGACCGGGGTGTGTTTGTAAGAAGAGTCACATTCACAGTGATTAAACGAAGCTATGACTGAGTCCAAACCATTTCCCAAAGAAGTTTGCTTATTATAGACCACGGCAGGCGTGCCAACCTGCAGCCAACGTTTCCCAGGCTGAACCAGCATACAGAGGAAGTCGTGGGGGTTCTGAAGGCATTGGCCAACTCAGGCATTGAGCAGGAAAGTGAGGAAATTAAATGCAGTAAGATGGCACCTTTTTTTTTTTTTTAAATAAACTGTATCATAGTATACTTTGAAAAATGAGCTTTTGTATATGGCCTATGATACGATATGGGAAATAGTGGATCCTTCTTTCATATCAGGTGACATTTCATGTACGTCTAGTGGCTGTCCTTGATTTTATAACTGGTATCTTTAACCTGCTGGCTGAAGCAACTAGTGTGTGGTTTTTTTGCTGTTACAGTGTGTCAACTCTTGAGTTTTATTAAAAATGAAGTCACATAACTCATGTGGCTTATTTTCCTTTGCTCAAAATTATATTTGTGAGATTTAATGACTGTTGGATTTAGAAGTCATTTTTTTTTATTTTGCTCAATCATTTCATATAAGTGAACGATAAGCCTACCATTTAGTAATGTTAATTACATGACAAGACCTTAATATCTTAACTCATTTTGTCCTCGATGGACATTTTCTTATCATTATGACTTTGAGAACCATACTCTTATGATGAAATTTGTCTATTTCTTGGACTACAAGTTTGTAGATGTCTGCAGATGTAGTCTTTGAGGGAAAATTCTGGATTCCAAATTGTGGATATAATAAACATTATTATACAGTTTATAAAAATTGTTATTTTTTTTTAAAACAAAACAAAAAATGGCTACGTGAATTGGGCAGATAGATCAGTTGGTAAAGTACTTACCGTGAAAGCAAGATTGAAAACCTGAATTTGATCCCAGAACCCATATAAAAAAAAATGCTGAGCAAAGTGGCACATGGTTGTCATCCAGGGACCATGAAAGAGGGTATGGGCAGATCCCCCGAGGCTTTCTGGCCAGCCTACCTAATGAACAAGTTCAAGGTCATGTTGAGAGCAGTTCAAAACAAGAAGAATGGCTCCCTGAGGTATACCCAAGGTTGTCCTTTGACCTCTACATACATGTGTGCACACATGCAAATACAGCTGCCCACGTGTGTGCATCCATATACATACAAATACACGTGTGCAATGATATACACTATAAAATCGATTGTTCACATTGCATTAAGTGTCATCTCCACTTGATATTTTCAGTCTGGTCTATTAGGCCACTTTTATCGTGTAGCTGTCATGGTTTGGTTCCTAAATGTCCACTCAGAGCCCATGTGTCAAAGGCTTGGTCCCCAGCTGATGGAATTGTCAGGAAGCGATGAAAAGTTTAAGGGTATGATCTGTTTGGAGGAAAGAAGTCATTGCGAGCATGTGCTTAGAATATATAGAGAGACTTGGCTCTCTTGTCTCTGGTTCTTGGGGACCGGGAAGCAATCAACTTTCATTTCTCCCGTTTTTCTGCCATGATATAGTGCTTCAATCATAAGCCTAAAAGCAACAAGACAAAGTGATTGTGAACTTAAACTTCAAAAAGCACGAGCCGAAACAGACTCTTCCTTTTAGGTTGTTTATTTCCTTCTGTCTCCGTGATGATGTCTCCCCTGACTAACAGGGTAGCTATTTAGTATTTTCTCATTACGGGCCTAATTTGATTTTCCTTGAAGACTAATGCGTTGACTTCCCATGCATTCATTGGACATTTACAGATCTCTTTTATGTGTTGCTAATCATGTCATAAGTTTTTTTTTTCCAAATTGTCTGCTTTTTTTTTCTTATTATTCCATTGAAGCCTGTGTTGATTTCATGCCTTACCAGTGCTCTGTTCTTTAGCCTGCCTTGTCTCTCTCAGTGTTTTCTCAGTTTTATTGCCATGCATTTATTGTTCATAATTCTGGGCTTCATACAGACAATTTCCGGCAAGTCTGTCATGTAGTTTTACCATATTTTCTAGTTAGGAATCTCAACAGGAAGAGGCTGCTCTTCTGTCCAGCATAAAAAGTGTTCCTTCAAAGACAGAGGAAGGTGGAAAACAGGAACATGATCCAAGGGATACGAGCAGTTCTACAAGCTGAAAAATGCTAGGAAATGGATTGCCTCAGTTGCTGGGGGAAGGAATACAACTGTACCAACTCCTGATTTGGACCCAAGGAGATTGCATTTGGCTTCAGATCTCACAACTACAAGACAACACTGCTGTGCTGTTTCAGCCATGAAGCTGGCAGCCATTCAGCACAAGAATAATAGGAAGCAAATGTATATTTCTACTCCCACTGTGCCTGAACTTGACTTTAATTCTCTCCTATATGACTTTTTTAATGGCTCCCATTTAATTTTTGAAGTTAAGTTATATTTTTTCAGATTTTTGTTTTTATTTTTTAATTTAATTATTTTTTATTTATTACAATTTATTCACTTTGCATCCCAGCTGTAGCCCCCTCCCTAATTTCCTCCCAATTGTACCCTCCCTCCCTGTCCTTCCCCCAGTCCACTGATAGGGGAGGTCCTCCTCCCCTTCCATCTGACCCTAGCCTATCAGGTCTCATCAGGACTGGTTGCATTGTTTTCCTCTGTAGTCTGGTAAGACTTTTCTGCCCTCAGGGGGAGGTGATCAAAGAGCCAGGCACTGAGTTCGTGTCAGAGACAGCCCCTGTTCCCCATTAAGGCATATAATATAGGATAAACATACTAAAATCTGTATACCTAAAGAAGCTAAGCAAGAAGGAGGACCCTGGGTAAGATGATCAATCCTCATTCAGAAAGGCAAATGGGATAGCATCACAAGAAGGAGAAAACAGGGAACAGGATAGGAGCCTACCACAGAGGGACTCTGAAAGACTACCCAACAGTATATCAAAGCAGATGCTGAGACTCATGGCCAAACTTTGGGCAGAGTACAGGGAATCTTATGAAAGAAGGGATAGATAGAAAGACCTGTAGGGGACAGGAGCTCCACAAGGAGAGCCAAAGAGTCAAAATATCTGGGCCCAGGGGTCTTTTCTGAGACTGATATTCCAACCAAAGACCATGCATGGAGATAATCCTGAACAGATGTAGCCCATGGCAGCTCATTCTCCAAGTGGGTTCCCAAGTTAAGCTATCTTATTCCATTTAGAGTTGGCACTTACAATCCAAAAGACTTTCTTTTTGAAGGGATACGCTTAAAAGCTAAGAATGTAATCTCTAGATGTGGCAAAAGGAGAATTTCAAAGAGCGTTTGATGCTTACGTAAGTTTCCATAAACTGACTGAAGATGTTGTTGAGAGAACACACAACCAAGGGGGTTAAGTTTATGTTAATAGAGCTCAGCCAAAACCTGCATGCAATGACCCTGTGGGCTTCGAGTTCCCCATTTCTATGATAAGAGGTATCACTGAACCTATATATAAGAAACAAAACTCAGTCCAGTGAGCTCCCTTTTCTTTGTCCTTACACAAAAATGGAAATTGAATAAACTAAGATGTGTCTCTCTGAAGGTCTGTTGCCTGCAGACTGTTGGGACTCTCCAGGTATATATCCGAGATCACACGTCCCCCATGCTGAGAACCCATTAGGTGTTATGTAGGTGTGTTGTATTGTTCTCTGGCCATTTATTTTTTCATATCTTTTAATTATTTGCCCTTTCCAGTAGCAGCATCAAACACTACATTACCAAGTTCTCTTTTGTTCCTGGAGGTCTGGGGTCTCCTCTTTCGGGTCCATGTTCCTATATATCATGGCTTCTAATATGTCATTTCCCCAAGCCCCTCTTTCTTAAGAATCTTGATACCAGAACTCAGGCTTTCCTTTCCCTCTGCTAATTTGTTTTCCCTCAGAAAGTTATTTGGTCCCTTAGGTGGCCCAGATGTCATAGAGACTCAAAGCCTGGTAGCATGAGCACTTGTTACCTTGAGTCCTGGGATTCTCACACCTTTATTCCCTTAATACTGTTTTGACCCTAGAAACAAATTATCTTTCTATGTCTGAGAAGAGGGACTTTAGCCTGTTTCACAGGCATAACTTATTCACAAATGGCTATTTGTTGTTGGTGACAAGAAGTGTGAGAACATAAACAGTGACACTTCCATGATACGAGCAAACTATTTCTAGTGCCAATGCTCACTTTAAAGTTTCAGGATGGTAGCAGGCACAAATTAAAAGAGGTTAACCAATTGCTGGCCAGAAGCTGAGACAATAGAGTTTACATCATTTTAGTAGAGTCCTTAAAACCATCGCTGATCTTATGTGGCTGGAGGTGACCAAGGTACGAACAATGAATTGAGAAGAACTTTGTTAGTAAAGATGACCAGAAAATGAAAGGAATTGATAGTTCTCTTGCCAGAGAAGAACCAGACTTGAAGCACACATATTTACAATGTTCAGGCTCCAGTACTAGAGCTACTTAAACTGGGTGATGCCTGTGATTACGTTAGCTCTAGAATCATAAACCTGGGCCCTGGACCTGATTCTATCCATCCCTATGGATATACTATGGTATACTATGGGTCACTCAAACTTTGCAGGTAACTATGGGTGCTGTGAGTTCGTGAAAGCAATGGCTGTGACATGCGCAGAAGATAGTGTTTTACAGCACTCTTCCACACCCTTCAGCTCTTAAGATCTTTCTGTCCCTTCTGCCATGATGCTCCTTGATCCTTTGGAGTGGAGTAGGAGAGGTCTATAGATGTCCTGTTTAGCGACAAACACCCGTCACTCATTCCCAGCACTTTGACCACTGTCTCTACATTCTTACACATAGTTTCCATCCAAACATGAGGCCAAGGAATCCCGGTGAAGTCATGAACCAGAAGACATCTCTCATACATTAAGTTGTTCTTTCGCTTATTTTCCTCACTGTGAGGGAATTTTGATTAATGCACTGAATTTAATGCAATGAATGACATGACTCACATTGGAAAACATAAATCAAAAATAGAAAAAAAATCAAACATAATAAGTGATGTAGACTAAAGAAATCTTTATTAGAATGGCAATGGGTAGTGTCTCTTTAGTTGGGGAGACAATGTAAATTTGTCATGATGAGTCACAAGGTGAGTCATAAAAATGTGAAAACATTGTAATATAATGATGGGCATTTATCATTGCAAAGATGTAATACAATAGTTGTGAACTGTATATATTTTTAACTTCTTAACTTACTAAGACAATGGACTCTGTCAATGCTGATACTATGAATCCATTTCTTAACAGTTAAAGTTGACAGGTAGAGAAATGAAGACAACATCAACATGAGCAAGATGGTAGTTAGGAAGCTCTTCAGAAAGCTGTTAACAGGAGGACCGGTAATTTGATGATTATGTATGTATTATGGGCAGAGAAAAGGCAGAGAGTTTGGCATGAAATAAAACCCCTGCAGTTCTGAGAATAGATTTTTCTATTCCAGTAGTGGCTTCATCAACAGCCGCAGGGCTCACAGCAGCCTTGGGACAGGCAGCCAGGCACACGGACACAGGTGGGCTGGTA
>NW_026593621.1:0-6484 GCF_907164565.1 Psammomys obesus | reverse complement strand
AAGGGGAGCAGCAGGAGCTGGTCATGGTGTTGGATGTGGAGGGGGTGATTCTGTTGACAGGTGTTTCTGAGATTCTGACAGCTGTCTCGGTTGTGAGGCTTTTATACTCTGGGCAAAGCAGGACATAGCTTTTCCTTGTTGTTTGTTTCCAATGGCTTATGGGGAAATACTCTGTGGAGGAAGTTGTTCAATAGGCAATTTTCTTTAAATAACTAATTGTGGAGAGTGTTTGTAGAAACTCATCAACATCATTCCTGCTCGGGTCATGGTGATGTGATGATTGTTGTGGTCACAGGAAGGGGCCATTTTCCTCCCTTCATGATGTAGCTTTAGATTAATGCAAATTAGGGGAAAGGTTATCATACTGACATGTTTGTGGTGTCAAAGTGAATTTGTGTCTGGGTCCAAGCCTGTTCCTCTGTAAAGCCTGCTTGTTCCAAACTACAACAAGCAACAAACATTTCCTGTGTTTATCAACGGATAAACTTTTCCAGCTTTATCAAAGGATATGTGGATAGAGGCTGGCTGTTCCAGACTTTTTATATGCAAATAAATGAAATGTGTGCCAATAGAGCCAGTAAGATGACACAAGGATCTAGAAAACATCAGTCAGTTTAGATTTCCATTCTATTTAGCAGCAGGACAAATAAGCTCAGGTCAGACACCTCAATTAACACATCTTTATAAAATGAGGAAATTAAATTCTGTAAGATGAAACCATATACCTTTATTTAAAAGAAACTGAATGATATTACAGTTTTAAAAAAAATACATGTACTTCTATATGTATGATAAAGGTTGAGTGTGTCCATCATTTGTGTCAGGAAATAGCGGCGTACCTGCTAGCTGTCATCATGATATTATCTCTGCCCCTTTCCCTAAGGCAACTGGTATGTGAATCAGAGTTTGTTGACTTTTGATTTTTATTAGAAGTAAAATCATGTAGCATGTATTTTTTTTTTGTTTTCTTTTGCTCAAATTTGTTTGTGAGATTTATAGGCTGCATTGCTGACAGCGATTATTTGTTCATTCTTGTTGATACCACTGCAGGATAGAATCAAGCTTTGTTAATGTGTCTCGTTGATGATGGACATATTTCCGTTACCTATACTCGTGTGAATCATGCTCTCATGGATGTATTTGTACACATCTTCTAGTGAATATTTTTTCATATATTCTTGGAGTGAAGTTTCTGGACTATAAATTGTGTGTTTGGGGATCATTAGTAGGTCATTTCAAATGTTCTTTTAAAGGTGACAAGATTGATCTCCAGAGTTTATTCGTAAAACACCTCCCCATCACCAAGGCTTAAGGAACACAGCAAGAGGTGGAAAGGAGCAGAAGGATGGGGAGGAGGGCTTCGAAATGCAAACTTCTGAACTTGATGTGGCTGTAAACACTCATGAACTCATGCCATCTGTGCCTACCTGCACATGACCTGCAACGCTACCTAAACACTAAAATTCCTGCCCAGGTTGGGAGGGCATTTCTGAATCCCATGTGGCAGTTGATAGCTGCTGGTTGAGTGGGGCGGGATCATTCTGTTTTGAATGTATGGCCACTGGTAGATTTCCCACAACCCAACAGATGCATGGCTCTAAACCCATGCACATATGGTAAACTCTAACTGGACTTAGTGGGTTAGCAAAATACAAACAAACAAATAAATAAATGATTCTGAGCTTGGAAGGGGTCCAAGTTGGGAGAAATTGGGGAAAGTTGGAGTAGGTAAATATACGAGATAAATACGATCATATGTTACATTGTATTCATGTATGAAATTTCTAAGAATAAAGAAAAATAGATTTAAAATACTTTCAAAAGATGAACTAGTGTACACAAGTTATAATTCCAATTGCCTCGTCCACACCTGGTATTTTCCCTCTACTTATTTCCATTTTGGTCATCTAGCTATTTAATACTACCTCTGTTGGGAAGAAGCAACAGAAACTTTTTCTAAGAACTGCCATTTTGTTTTCAGACTCCATTTAATCATAGGGAAAAAACTAAGTTCAAGGTCTCAAGCCCTAGGAGAACTGGAGACTTCTCAATAGCTGAACAGCTTCTGTTGTAAGGAAACGGTTGTCTGAGAGCAGTCATCTTGGGGACAACTTGTAAGGAGACAGTTGTCTGAGTCCAGCCATCTCAAGGACAACTTCTCCATCTTGCTGTCAGGATCCTACTAAGTTCATGTTCCCAGACCCAGAAACCAACTCCTATCCTGATTGGGGGAAAAATGTAACAATAACTTGGCACAGATGTTTGTGATTTTTCAAGCTTAAATATTTGGTGATATTCTGCCTCAGGGTTGCAGTTCGGCTTCTGAGTCTGTTCTGTAGCCCTGATCGACCAGTAGTGATTTGATTATAATAATTTTTGTCATCTGCATTGACCTGGTGTTTGAGTTATGTTGGATTATAGATTTAATTTAAATTAAATCTATAAATTCAAATAAATTAAACCTCATTATAGATTTAATTTGAACTTGTCTGAGAACCAATGAGTTGATTTTTCATCTGTGCACAAGACATTTGAATTTTCCTTTCACAAAGTACAGAACATATCTGAATCGTTTCTGCTGAATTTTCTCTCTTTTTATTTACTCATTCAAGTTATTTATACATTCTAAGCATTAGTCTTTGTTTTATGCTTTGGCAGTGTCATTTCCCAAACTATGACCTGCCTTGTCCCTCTCTTAGTGATGTACACCTAGTCATGTTCCCCAGGATGTAGCATTTATAGTGTTTTCTGTTTCTTGTGTCTACTGATGATTGTTCTAAAACCATGCTGATACCATCTTACAATACACTTAACGTAGAATGTGCAAGCACATATACATCACATGTAATTCAATGCCACAGCATTGTCATTTAATTTAAAAATTAATTAACCTGTATTAATTGTACAAAATAATGAACTTTGTTATGACATTTTAATATGTGTATGTCCCCAAATACTCTAGGAGGCAGAGGCAGGCAGATCTCTGTGCTTTTGAGGCCAGCCTGGTCTACAAAGTGAGTGCAGGATAGCCAAGGCTACATAGAGAAACCATGTCTAAAAACAAACAAACAAACAAACAAACCTTTTTTGATGGTCCCCTTCACTTTCCAAATAGCCCCTTTCCACTTTCATGTCTTTTTTTTAAATCTGTATCACACATCTAGATTGTATGAGAATAGATACAGTGTTAGTCTTTCTGAGAATAGCTCATTTCACAAACAAAATGCATCATTCTTCCTTATAGCTAAATTACACGCAATGGTGCATACATGCTTCCTCCATTCATTTCCTGTTGGACACTGAGGGTGATTCTACGACTCTGCTATTGTGACATGGTAAGCATGGAATCAGTGTTTATCGATGGGGAATTGGTTTAAGTGCAATGATAAACATGAGAATCCTGGCACTGGTTACTGCGGTGAGTGGGAAGGGATGAAGGAAGAACAGACACATACAGGGAAGATGGGATCCAGTGGCCTGTGCTGGCTCTGGTGGAGGGTACCAACCACATAACAACTCAGAACCATACTGTGTTTATTAGGTACAGAACAGAGGGAACCTGAACCCCAGGTGGAATGGCAGACATCCCTGGTCTGGGCTGCTGTCAGGGGCCATGCTAATGTCTGAGGGTTGTGCAGAACTTGCTCTACCCATCGCCTGGGCATCATGAGGAAGCTGCCCTAGGGTGTGAGAGCAAAAGAGCTGACCTCATATCTGGACAGTTGCAGTACTTAAGAGAGCACCCCACTTATTGCCCAATGGGCACAGCAGAACTGTCCCTGTTGTGGATGAGCCAGGTCTGAGGGTGTGTGTGCAGGAGAGACAGATCTGCCTCTTGTCTGCTCTGTGGCATGGGCAAGAAATAGATGCTCCCTCCCTCATCCCTCACCACCTGCAGCAGGAAGGAGAGCTGGCCCTGGGGTCATGAGAGCAGGAGAGCTGTCCTTGCCCCTCACCTGGACAGCACGTTAGAGCTGACCTTGGTGGTGGAGGTGTGGGTGAGCCAGCCCCAAGGGTGGGAGCATAGGACAGCTGGCCCCACGACTTGTCTGCTGTGCAGTGGTGGGGACAAGGAAAAGATGCTCTCTTCCCCCTCTTGGTCCTTCACCTGTCAGGCTGGAAAACTGACCTGGAGGTGGGCAGAACTGGCTGTCTTTCAGCTGATGTGACACTTGGGAGGACAGGCCCTACACTTTTCCTGGGCAGCAAAGCAGAACTGGCCCTGGTTGTGGGGAGTTTCAGGTGAGCCAGCCCTGAGGGCGTAAGAACAGGAGAGCTGTGCCAGTCTCTTGCCTGGTGGGGAACTCAGGAGAGCAGGCCCTGCACCTCTCCTGGACAGCACTGTAGAGCTGGTCCTGATGGTGTGGGTGCAAATGAGCCAGCCCTGAGGGCGTGAAAGCGAGAGAGGTAGCTCTGCCCCTTGTAGGCTGTGCCATTTAGATGAGTTAGCCAGAGCAGGGCTGGAGAGCTCTCCTCAGTGGTGTGGGTGCAGGAGAGCTGGCAGATTAAACAAAACATTTATACCTCGCAGGACCAGATCAAAGCCTGAACCGCTGGAGCTGGGAGGGGCCTGTCCTTCAGATCCCAAACTCCAGGATCTCTGTGACACAGGGCAACAACAGGGTATCCAAGCGGAGTCCTGTAGGTGCTGTTTCTTAAACTCTATTTTATTTGGGGTTCCTTAAGCTTCTACCTCCCTTCAAACTCCCCAACTCTAGGTAGAAAAGAAAGAAAGGGAAAGGGGAAAGGGGACATAGACATCTTTAGACTTAGTCCCAACTGATTAGGGTTATCAGGTTCTTTGGGAAAATGCCAGTCTTTGGATATATAGCAGTCCAGCAATAGCAAATAGCAAACGCAGCAGGATGAACAAGCAGCCTTCTTTCTTCTCTGTCTGTCTGCTCGAAACCCCCCATCTCTCACTTTGGGCTCTCATATTTATAATCTCTCAGGGTCCTCATAATTCTACTATCTGCAGCTGCCAAGGACCATGCCCCTCTCCGATGTGCATGAGGCTGTTATCAACTGGCAAAGAGCGCACACTGCATGAGGCAGTTATCAGAAAGGCAGTCCCATATACCACACTTGGGATTAAAACAACAACATATTTACATAATATAACCAAGTTTTTAAAGAAATCAAAACTTCAACTACAGAGTCCCAGTGAGGCTCCAGTACTGATAGTATAGCAGAAGCCAGAGACCTTGAACAAGACCAATGACTCACTTCAATGAACATTTGCAAGCCAAGAAGTGTGGACAAAAGGGTGTTCTGTGGGACACTCTGTGACACACTACAGCTTCCACAACAAGATTTTTTTCTTTTGTGGGGGAGGTTGCAAGGGTGGAGGATGGATACAAGGGAACAGGGAAATGAGTGGGATTGGGGTGCATGATGTAAAATTCACAAATAACCAATAAAAGGTTTTTTTTTGTTATTTATTTTATTTTATTTTTCTTTATTAATTACACTTTACTCACTTTGTATCCCCCCTGTGGTTCCCTCCTTCCTCCCATCCCAATCCCTCCTTTCCTCCACTCTCTGCATGCATGCCCCTCCCCAAGTCCACTGATAGGGGAGGACTTCTTTTCCTTCCTTCTGATCCTAGTCAATTAGGTCTCATCAGGAGTGGCTGCCTTGTCCTCTTCTGTGGCCTGGTAATGCTACTTCCCCCTCAGGGGGAGGTAATTAAAGAGCAGGCCAATCAGTTCATGTCAGAGACAGTCCCTGTTCCTATCACAACGGAACCCACTTGGATACTGAACTGCCATGGGCTACACCTGTGCAGGGGTCTTAGGTTTTTAAAAAGAAAAGGTAATTGGTAAATGGCAGAGGGAATCATGAGACCCACAACTTTCCACTGCTCAATCCCAGTGTTCTGTTTTATTAAGCCACTCCCACTATCACACCAGACCTGCAGTCATCAAGTCCAGCCCTCTCAAGGGTGCTTTCTAGCTTTCCCTACGTGGTCTGACACAGCTCAAATCCTGTGTTGTCTCTGCCCAAATCTGACACTATGATGTGGCTCAGATAAGACAACATAGTATGAAAAGCAAAACACAGAAACGAAACATAACAAAATTCAGGAGTCAACTGAATAAAGACTTTATTAGTAAACCCTAGAGAATGGCCTTTCAGCAAGGAAGACAATGCAAAGTTTTTATGAATGAGTTACAAGATGAGTCATAGTAATTATAAACACATGGGAATGAAATGATGACTAACACTGGAACAAACCTGAGCGCTTTCTTTTTTTCTTCTTCTGATTTTACAAACTTTCTGTCAGTTAAAAATGAAATAAGCAAGTCTTCCAAGTCTGAGTCTGCAAATCCAGGTCACGAGGTCTCTAGTGGTTAGACAGTGTAAGGCTTATTTTCAAAGAAATAGCACTGAGTTGGGTTTAGTTTGGCTATCAGGCAGATTTGATAGTGGTCAGTTGATCAACAGCCACAGGGCTCACAGCAGCTGGAGCCACAGCCTTGGG
>NW_026593620.1:0-5377 GCF_907164565.1 Psammomys obesus | reverse complement strand
TCTTTCTTTCTTTCTTTCTTTCTTTCTTTCTTTCTTTCTTTCTTTCTGTTTCCATGCACACGAGTGTGTCATGCACATGTGTGAGAGTCACAGAACTCTTTGCCGGAGTCTGTTTCCCCCTTCCACTGTGTGGGTTTCCATGCTTGAGCTCAGGTTGTTAGTCATTCACTCATCTCCCTGGAGCACCCAGTGATCTACACTTTAATAGCCGCTGTTTTCCCTGTGGGGTTTGCAGAGTTTCTGTTGTCTATGTGTTTAGCAGGTCTCATTATACTTTTCACTTGAATTTCCAAATACTTATGAGTTGAAGTTACGTATGTTGTTCATCCCGTTTGCGTTTCTCGTTTGTAAGGTACTATCATGAGTCTTAAGTTTATTTCTGCTGAAATGTCTTTTAAAGATTCTCCACTGAAGTTCTTTAAATATCCTGGACATTAGCCTTTGTTAATTTCATCAATGCTCTTTCTTATGCTGCTGCTTGCCTCTCCCTCTCTTAGTTTTGGTGCGATGTGGTCAATCAACCTTTTCTGAGGCATTTATAGACCTTTCTATTTTTTTTTAATTAAGGGAATTGACCATCCTAAGACTATGTAGATATTATTTTATATTCAATCCAAAGGTGCCATTCTTTTACCATTTACTCAAAATGTTTTATCTACCCAAATACTTTAAAGTAGTTAAAATTACCATATTTTCATATTTGCATGAACTACCTTGATCATGATCTCTTCCCCTTAACACTCTCCTGTTTGTTCTCTCTCATCTCAGTTGTCCCCAGACCTTTAGCACAATCTAGTTCTGCACAGGGAAGAAGGCATTTGATATTTGACTTTCTTGCTTATTTCACTTAATATTAGAATCTCCACATCTATCCATTTTCCTGCAGAGGAAATAATGTAATTCTCTTTTAAGGTTGAAACACTCATTGTCTATTTATCACAGTTTCTCCATTTTCTGTTGACGGGCTCCTAGGCTGATCCTCTGCTTTCCCTATTATGGCTGGTCCCACAGTAAACCTGTTATGAATGTTGAAACAATCTTATCTGGCAAACCTCATCTCTCAGAGATAACTAATTACCTCACCGAAAGTGAACTTTCCCCATTTCAAGATCTAGGCGATACATATCCTGAATTTCTTCCGTGTTTTAATAAAAGTATTTGAAGGCTTTATTTTTTTATTTTGTGTGTATGGGTGTTTTTCCTGCATGCATGTATGTGAACCATTTGTGTGTAGTGTCTGTGGAGGCCAGAAGGCAGCGTCGGGACTAGAGTAGGCGTTTTTGGTTCTCTGGAACAGCACCCAATGCTTTTAACCCATCAGCATTCTCTGCAGTCTCGAATATAATTTTTATGTTGATTTTGTCTTTAATTATATTTTGTCCTATTACATTTTTGTAAATGAGGTATTATAGGGACCCGCCTTCATAGTTTGAGCTTCACTTATCGAACATTCTCTGAAAAGCTGTGAGTTCAAATGCCACTTTCACTCACTCACAAGTTACCCAACCATGTTCTTTCTCACATCAGTATTACCCGAGTCATATTTCTTTTAAACCTTTTTGATGTGCACAGACTTAAGATTTTGTTGATTTCCTTTATTTTAAGTTTAGCACCTTGTTCCTGAATTTTAATTAATATTCAGCTCCATGTAATTGTTTTTGTTAATCTGGTTTCATTCTCCAACTACTAAACCAAGATACTACATTCCTTATCTTTAAAGATTTTTTTTTTGTGTGTGTGGCATAAATAATTAAAGACTGTAGGTTTTCCTCAAAATGCCATTTTTAAGATAACCTCTAGGTTCCGACGCCTAATGAAATCATCATTTTATCATTAAATTCCTCAAATGTTTTAATTTTCATTATAAAACTTTCCAATTTGGTATGCATGCCAATTCAGTAGGTTTTTTTTTTTTTTTGCTTTTCTTTATTGTGTCTGGTCTCCAACTTTATTATTCATAACAAATACTTCATTTGATTTTGTTTAATGATCTTTTTTTCCCCCAAGAAGTTAAGAAATAAACAACATTCTAATTTTACAACATAAAAATGGGTCTGTGAATGAAATTAATAATGTAATCATGATCATTACACCCAATGACATTATGGAATTGGAAGGAACGGTGTGGTTTCTCAAATTCAACACCCAGTTCTAGATGTGCTCAGGTTTCTGTGGTGCCTGTGTGAGGTGTGAGGGGCTTTGCAGGTTCTGACTTTGAGATCTATACTGGTTCCCTGGGGGGTTAGCATGTGTGTAAGAGTTGCCAGTCAACTTTGAGGACACTCCAACAACTAGTTCTGAGTCATGAAAGGATGCTGAAGAGGTAAACAAGGACACTGAACCTCTGTACGCAGCCTTGGAAGGCTTGACTTTCTCACTTCTGGAACTTCACAATGTCTTCACTTGTCTGGGAATATTTTGACATGTGTCCTTTTTGTAGAAAAAAGCACATTATACCATTTTATCCTTAGTCTCTCCCCACTGTGAGTTACTCCTGTGAGAAGAATAATCGTCCCTAAGAGATGGACAGGTCCTAAGTCTATGAACATGTCAGCATCCCTGGTGAAGGGGTTTTGCAGATGTGATTAAGAATCTCAAGAGGGAGTAGTTGTTCCCGACTTTTCACTCAATGTAAACCCCGGCTCCTGATAAAGAAAGAGGGAGACGGAAAACACGGGTAAAAGTAGTACAGGGTCGTGGTGTAAGGTGTGTGGGCTGCCCTGGAAGCTGGAAAATGCCAACCTTTGCTTACAGAAGGAACATAACCATGCCAACACTTGAATTCAAGCTCAGTAATACTGAATTTTGACTTCTGACTTCTAGAGCTAGAAGGTAATACATTTGTATTGTTTAAGCCTCTCAGTCGGTGGTGATCCACCGCAAAGGTCACAGGAAATGAACACAAATCTCCAATCTACTATGCCTGAACAGTAATGACTTCCTATAATGACCTTTCTAAACCTCCCTTATAGTTTGTGAATTAAACTGTCTATGCTATCCTAAAGTTTGCTGTTTTTTTCATTGATAAATACAGGCAAACCTAGGAGTTCAATTTACACATTGTGCGATAACGGGAGAGTTCCAGGAAGTTATTATATTCAATGGTTGCATAGTTTGCTATGAATTGATTGAAGAAGAGTGGACAACAAAGTAAAGTTTGAGTCTTGGATGAAGGGGAGTATCCAAGAATGTTGATATCGATCTAAAAAAATGGCCCAATTCATTACTCTTAGAGCCACATTTATTGTTCCTGCTGGTAACAATGCAAAATGTCCTTATCAAAGACCACTCAGTGCTCAGTACTTGACATCCATCTCCCTTTCTCATAAACAGAAATAAAATAAAAATAACCTTCTGAGCTAAGACTTCTCTCTCTTTCCCTCCCACCCTCTGTCTTCCTCTCTCTCTCTCTGTCTTCCTCTCTCTGTCTCTCTTTCTCTCTCTCTCACACACACATTTTCAGGAAGTGTCTACAGGGAATCTCTGGCACGTGCCTGAGAAGACCATGTGTCCGTGCCATCTCTTCCCTCTACGGTATTTACGTAGGTTTTCATTATTCCTATTTTCCTGTAGCAGCGTCAGCTCTTGGATTACCAAGTTCTCCACTGTTCATTCTTTCCCTCAGAATGCCTGTTGCTTTGTCTTTCAGCTTCGTGCTCATAACTACCGCTTTTCCTAAAGGCTCCTCCTCCTTTTGTCTCCTCCCCTCACAACCTCACTGACCTTAGAACCGAAGTTTTCATTTTTCTCAGTTGATTGTTCTTCCCCTCCCATAGTTCTGGTATATTTTTAACCCCTTAAGTGGTCCGAAGATCATGAAGGATCAAAGGCTAGTAGCATCACTAATTTGTTGCCTTAAATCTTGGGATTTGTCACTCTTATATTTCCTTAAAGCAGTATGACCGGAAAGCAATTATCTCTCCAAGTATGACTGAGTGAAATTCTATTTCTCAGTGATACACATAGTCATATAGGAATAAGGACCAGAAAAACAAGGACATCTATGACATTAACAAACTTTTACTAGCGCAACTATTCACATCAAAGTCTCAGAACAGTGGTGGGAACACTTGGATCATCAAATGTAGTAAAAGGTGTTCACCATTTGCCTGACTGGAGTTCACATCATTTAGTGGGGCTCTTAAAAACACTGCAGGTCTTAAGGTGTGGGTATGACTAATGAACCGAGAAGAGCTTTGTTAATGAAGGTGAACCGAAAATGAAAGGAAATAATGATGTTGCCAGAGAAGAAGGCAAAGTATACATCTTCCCGGTGGTCAGCTTACAGTACTATGGTTCCTTAAACTAAAATTGCACCCGTTGACTACCTTACCTAGAGAATCTGACAACCTGGGTCCTCGATTTGATCCTCTCTATCCCTCACTGCCTGCCATAACACAGGTCACTTAACTTGTGTTGGGCTTGCTCAAGTATTATTGCTTGAATATAAAACTCCCTCCATGGGTTCATGCCCTGAATGCTGGGTCCTCTCAGATGATGGCACTGTTTTATTCATTTGGCAAACTCTAGCAGGTGGAACCTGGTTGGAGGAAGCAGGTCACTGGGCCTCTGCCTGTGAAGGTTATATGAGGTCCCTCATACTTTCTCGCTCTGGCTTACTTGTCTATGTGAGATAAACACATTCTCATCTTCTCTGGCCACCTTGTTGTTTTGTCCAAGCACAGGAAATCAAACAAGCCTGTACTGAACCCATGAGCAAAAACAGGTCTATCATTCAATAAGTTGCTCTTCCATGTATTGTGGCCACAGTGATGAAATTCTATGAGCACACCAACTTTGGAAATGTTTGCAACCTTGTTGATGCAACATAATTTGAAAAAAAAATAAATCAAAATGCAGTATAATAGTCAAGAATTTATTAGAAAAAACAGTGGACAAGTTTTTTTTTTTAAGCTAAGAAGACAATATGGTCACGAAGGATTTACAAGATGAATCATAAAACCATATGAACACATTGGTATAAAATCACAGATATTTCCCATTGTGAGGTTCTAATTAGACAATTATGAGTGACTTTTCTTATTTTTAACTTCTTAAGTAAAAAAGGCAGTTATCTCTTTGTCAAGGTGGAAATCACTAACCCAGGTCAAGATCGGTTGATGCTTAGAAGCAGTTAGAAGAATAAAAAGAGTATCAAAGTGGATTTGATGGCAATCAGGGATAAGTTACAAATCTGTTAACAAGAAAATGCCTGGGAATTTTCTGAGATGCATATTACTTTTAAGTGCATATTACTAGTAAGGAGTGACGGTGAATTAGATGTCTTGTGGCTATCTTGCAGGTCTGTTGTCAGTGTGTCTGTGCATAGCTGATCAACAGCCACAGGGCTCACAGCAGCTGGAGCCACAGCCTTGGG
>NW_026593619.1:0-14385 GCF_907164565.1 Psammomys obesus | reverse complement strand
GACATTCATAAATGAGTGAACAGGATTTGTTTTTAATGGGTGGGGGGGCACTTCCTCTAAATGCAAAGCAAACTGAAAGATGACTCTGTGTTTTCCATGAGTCTGCAGAACATCTGGTATATGATGACACTCAAAGTGTCTGAGACTCCCTATTATTCCAAAGTCCATTCTAGGCATAACTCAAAGGCTGAGAGTGAGAAAAACATGTTGACAGAGAAAAACATGTTGAGTCCTCCACTTCACTACCTCAGGAGACTGCTAATAGCCCTGTATGTAATAAACAGATTCCAAATATGTAAAAGAAGTCAGCTTGGCTTTTGGTGGTCCTACAGTTAGGAACAAGTCAGGGACCCAGAGCTATCACCCATGTTCAAGTACTTTTTCTAGGTTACATATAAGCTATAACATGTTTAACATATGTTTTAGAATAGTTTGGGGTCTACATAAAATCAAGGATAAGGTAAAAAATTTCCTGCCTCATAGACACATAGTATCCACTGTTATCACCATCCCCCAGAGTTGACACAGCCACCTAGAGTTCCTCATTAATGACACTTGTTCTTCATTATAATTTGGGACAGAATCATTACATGACCATAAAAGTCTTCTGTGCTTGGACCTTGGTCTGTGCTTCAGACCTTTTAGAAAAAGTTGAAACCCAGCATGCTGCCATGTTCTAATCATAGAGTACATACTTTTCTCAGATTGGCTTTTATCCTTCCAGACTAAACATTTAGGCATCCATGTCTCATCAGTGACTTGAGCTCCTTTCTGTAATAAGTATTCTGTTATCTAGATGTATCAAAGTTCATTTATCTACTATGATGATGAGTATTGTCAACTTGACAGAATCTAGAATCACCTTGGAAACAAACCTTTAGACATGTTTGTGGGAGTTTCTAGATTAGGTCAAATGAGGTGGAAAGAAGTTCAATATGAGTAGTGCCTTCAGCTAGATCTCTCTAGAGACAGCCTGCAAAGTAGACAAAGGCCACTATGGGCTGTGCTCAAGTCGGGCAGACTCATTCTTTTTTTTTTTTTTTTTTCATTTTTTCTTTATTAATTACACTTTATTCACTTTGTATTCCCCGCCCCCGCGGTTCCCTCCCTCCTCCCATCCCAATCCCTCCCTTCCTCCACCCTCTACATGCATGCCCCTCCCCAAGTCCACTGATAGGGGAGGTCTTCTTTTCCTTCCTTCTGATACTAGTCAATTAGGTCTCATCAGGAGTGGCTGCATTGTCTTCTTCTGTGGCCTGGTAATGCTGCTTCCCCCTCAGGGGGAGGAAATTGAAGAGCAGGCCAATCAGTTCATGTCAGAGACAGTCCCTGTTCCTATTACAATAGAACCCACTTGGATACTGAACTGCCATGGGCTATATCTGTGCAGGGGTCTTAGGTTATCTCCATGCATAGTCCTTGGTTGGAATAGCAGTCTCAGGAAAGACCCCTGTGCTCAGATTTTTTGGTTCTGTTGCCCTCCTTGTGGAGTTCCTGTCCTCTCCAGATTGTACTGTTTCCCACTTCTTTCCTAAGATTCCCTGCACTCTGCCCAAAGGTTGCCCATAAGTCTCAGTATCTACATTGATAGTCTGCAGGGCAGAGCATTTCAGAGGTCCTCTGTGTCAGGCTCCTGACTTGTTCCCTCTTTTCTCCTTCTTCTGATGTCCAGCCTCTTTGCCTTTCTGGATAGGAATTGAGCATTTTAGCAAGAGTCCTCCCTCTTAATTAGTTTCTTTAGGTGTACAGACTTTAGTAGGTTTATCCTATATTGTATGTCTATATGAGTGAGTATATACCGTGTGCATCTTTCTGCTTCTGGGATAGCTCACTCAGGATGATCTTTTCCAGATCCCACCATTTACCTGCAAATTTCATGATTTCCTTGTTTTTTATTGCTGAGTAATATTCCATTGTGTAGATATACCACAATTTGTGCATCCATTCCTCCACTGTTTCCAGCTTCTGGCTATTACAAATAAGGCTGCTACAAACATGGTTGAGCAAATGTCCTTATTGTGTACTTGAGAATCTTTTGGATATATGCCTAGGAGTGGTATAGCTGGATCTTGAGGAAGCGCTATTCCTAGTTGTCTGAGAAAGTGCCAAATTGCTTTCCAGAGTGGTTGTACAAGTTTACATTCCCACCAGCAGTGGAGGAGGGTTCCCCTTTCTCCACAACCTCTCCAGCATGTGTTGTCACTTGAGATTTTAATCTTAACCATTCTGTTGGGTGTAAGGTGAAATCTTAGGGTCATTTTGATTTGCATTTCCCTGATGGCTAATGAGGTTGAGTATTTCTTTAAGTATTTCTCTGCCATTCGATATTCCTCTGCAGAGAATTCTCTGTTTAGCTCTGTACCCCAGAGCTAATTGGATTACTTGTTTTTTTGTTTTTTTTTTTGGTTTTTTTTTTGTTTTTTTGCTGTTTAACTTCTTTAGTTCTTTATCTATACTGGATATTAGTCCTCTGTCAGATATAGGGTTGGTGAAGATCTTTTCCCAATCTGTTGGCTGTCGTTCTGAGGACAGTGTCCTTTGCTTTACAGAAGCTTTTCAATTTCATGAGGTCCCATTTATTGATTGTTGCTCTTAGAGCCTGTGCTGTTGGTGTTCTGTTCAGGAATTTGTCTCCTGTGCCAATGACTTCAAGGGTATTCCCCACTTTTTCCTCTAAGCGGTTTAGTGTGTCTGGTTTTATGTTGAGGTCTTTGATCCACTTGGACTTTAATTTTGTGCAGGTTGATAAGTATGGATCTATTTTCATTTTTCTACATGTAGACTTTCAGTTAGACCAGCACCATTTGTTGAATATGCTGTCTTTTTTCCATTGAATGGATTTGGCATCTTTGTCAAAAATCAGGTGTCCATAAGTGTGTGGATTTACATTAGGGTCTTTTATTCGATTCCATTGACCCACCAGTCTGTTTCTATGCCAGTACCATGCAGTTTTTAGTATTGTTGCTCTATAGTACAGCTTGAGATCAGGGATGGGGATACCTCCTGAAGATCTTTTACTGTAGAGAATTGTTTTTAGCAATTCTGGGTTTCTTGTTGTTCCATATGAAGGTGAGAATTTTTCTTTCAAGGTCTGTAAAGAATTGTGTTGGTAATTTGATGGGAATTGCATTGAATCTGTAGATTGTTTTTGGTCAGATGGCCATTTTTACTATATTAATCCTGCCAAGCCATGAGCATGGGAGATCTTTCCATCTTCTGATCGCTTCTTCTAATTCTTTCTTCAGAGATTGGAAATTTTTTTCATATAAGTCTTTGACTTGCTTGGTTAGGTTCACTCCAAGGTACTTTATGTCCTTTGTGGCTATTGTGAAGGGTGTTGTTTCCCTAATTTCTTTCTCAGCCCTTTTGTCCTTTGTATACAAGAAGGCTACTGATTTTTTTGAGTTAATTTTGTATCCAGCCACTTTGCTGAAGGTATTAATCAGCTGTAGGAGTTCCCTGGTAGAGTTTTTGGGGTCACTCATGTATACTATCATATCATCTGCAAACAGTGATACTTTGACTTCTTCTTTTCCAATTTGTATCCCCTTGATCTCCTTCAATTGTCTTATTGCTCTAGCTAGGACTTCAAAAACAATGTTGAAAAGATATGGAGAGAGTGGACAGCCTTGCCTTGTCCCTGATTTCAGTGGGAATGATTTAAGTTTCTCTCCATTGAGTTTGATGTTGGCTATAGGCTTGCTGTATATCGCCTTTACTATGTTAAGGTATGTGCCTTGTATCCCTGATCTCTCCAATACTTTAAACATGAATGGATATTGGATTTTGTCAAATGCCTTTTCAGAATCTAAGGAGATAATCGTGTTTTTTCTCCAAATCAACAAAATCCAAAACGAAAAGGGGGACATAACCACAGACACTGAAGAAATCCAAACAATAATTAGGTCTTACTTCCAAAGTCTATATGCCACAGAATTTTAAAATCTAAATGAAATGAACAATTTTCTTGACCGATTCTACATGCCAAAGCTGAATCAAGACCAGGTAAACCAATTAAATAGTCCTATATCCCCTAAGGAAATAGAAGCTGTCATTAAATGTCTACCATGCAAAAAAAAAAGCCCAGGGCCAGATGGTGTCAGTGCCGAATTCTACCAGACCTTCAAAGAAGAGCTGACACCGATATTCTTCAAACTATTCCACAAGATAGAAACAGAAGGAACACTACCAAACTCATTCTATGAAGCCACAGTCACCTTGGTACCTAAACCTCACAAAGACCCAACAAAGAAAGAGAATTTCAGGCCAGTCTCCCTCATGAACATTGATGCAAAAATATTCAACAAAATACTTGCAAACCGAATCCAAGAACATATAAAAGACATCATCCACTACGACCACGTAGGCTTCATCCCAGGCATGCAGGGGTGGTTCAATATACGGAAATCCATCAAAGTGATCCACCACATAAACAAACTGAAGGCAGATTCATTCTTGACCAAGCAGCACAACTTAGCAGCATTGTCCTGAAGTTCTTGTTTTGTAGGCACAACAGATATAGGAGCCCTCATAGGCTCATGGCCATCTATAAAGCAAAATGCATTTAATTCAATCTCAAAAGTGTTGAATAGTTTTCACACTGCACAAAAAAAAAAAATATAAGTGAGGCACCTCTTCTGATACTTAGACAATCTCTTAACCATGAGCTCCTATAACATAAAAAGTAAGTTGCACACTTTTGACATCAGTGAAACATTCCAAAAGGGAATAAATATCCTGACTTTTCTCAAACTTTCACCCACTCATTTAAACTTCCGTTATGTTTCTTGTCTAAATTAACTGTACTTTGATAGTGACCAAATGGTAATTTCTAACTTAGCATTTCTTCTGCATTTTGTTAGGTGTCATTTTGCTCCAATTATCTTTTCACTTATCCATTTTGTTAGGCCACCTGGTTATTGACCTACTATATCAAAATAGATTAATGAATTATTTTTATTTAGTACTTATTTATTTAAGCTTTTTTTTTTAACTTGGCTTGGTAAACCAATAGATTTATTGTGGTTGGGGTTATTTATAAAAGTATAAGAGGAGGGTTCTGAGTGACTCTCCCTCTGTTGTTTATTGCATACATAACACTGGCTTTGTGATTTATCATGCTTCATGCATGTCCTGCATCGTATGAACCTCCTTCCCCCACTCCAGAAAGGATCCTTAATTACAATGAAAGGGCTATACAGTTCTTCCTATGGCTCTTACATTCTTTTTGCCTTCTCTTCAATGATGGCCCTTTACCCTTAGAGGGAGTAATATAAATATTGAGGTTTATTTTTTTCATGTATAGCTGAATATTGCATCATTATGTCACAACAGCAGTCTCTGTTTTCAACAGCTTGACAAGTTATGAGATTCAGTAAGTATTTATTTACCTTAGGGAGTGAGGAAGGAAGGAAGGAAGGAAAGGAAGGAAGGAAGGAAGGAAGGAAGGAAGGAAGGAAGGAAGGAAGGGGGTTCCCTTCATGTTCAAGGCTGACAGTAGCAGCACTAAGTGAGTCTTGGTCAGTTGGGAGCCTCTGCTCTCCTGGTCCATGTCTGATGAGCTATTTGGCTCCTGAGCCTGTACTCGTGGTCAGAGTGCTTACGAATTAAAAGGTGGTCCAACACAGACACTTTAGGATCCTACACAAACCTATTACAACATTGAAGTTGCACCCCATTGTGAATGACAGTCTCAGGAAAGCTGCACTGTTTAGTCCCCTCATTTTTTTCCGTATTTTTTTAAATTCATGTATTTATTTACTTTGCATCCTGGTCATAGCCCCATCCCTCCTCACCTTCCAGTCCCACCCTCCTTTCCTTCCTCTATTCTTTCCCTTTTCCCCTCCCCTGTTCCTCAGAAAAGGGGAGCCCCTTTCCATCCACTCCATTTCAAGTTGTATCAGTGCTGAGCATGTCCATTTTCTCTGTAGCCTAGCAAAGGCAGTCCCTCCAGGGGGAAGTAATTGAAAAACTGGCAAGAGAGTGCATGTTAGAAAGGGCTTCTGTTCTCCTTACTAGGGAACTCACATGAGGCCTGAGCTGCCCATCAGTTACAAAACTCAAATCTAAGTAAATCAAAGACCTCAACGTAAAACCAGGTACACTAAATCTATTAGAAAAGAAAGTAGAAAGAGCCTTGAACTCATTGGCACAGGAGACAACTTCCTGAACACCAATAACTCAAGCGCTACAATCAACAAATAATAAATGGGACTTCTTGAAACTGAAAAGTTTCTGTAAGGTCAAGGACACTGTCAATAGAATGAAATAACAGTCTATAGACTGGGAAAAGATCTTCACTAATCCTACATCTGACAAAGGCCAATATTCAAAATATATAAAGAACTCAAGAAATTAAACACCAAAAAACAAAACAGTATAATTTTTAAAACACGGCACAGAGATAAACAGAGAACTCTAAACAAAAGAATATCGAATGACTGAGAAGCACTTTAAAAAAATTGTTCAATGTGATTAGCCATCAGGGAGATGCAAATCAAAATGACTCTAAGATTCCATCTTACACCCATCAGAATGGCTAAGATAAAAAATTCAAGTCCCCTTATTTTTTATTCAATAGGTCTTATATAGTCTGTTACTGTCATTTGGTGTTCATGGTTTTCCAGATTTAAGCTATCTCATTGGTTCTTTGAACATATTCATATCTATGGTATTTTAAATGAAAAATGTCTTCCAAAGGAGAAATGAATTTGAATACTTGGTCTCCAGTTGGTTGTACTGTTTGGGAAGTTTATGGAACCTTTAGGAAATATAGTTTTTCTGGAGGAAGTATCTCACTTGGGGTGGGCTATGAGATCCCTCCCTCTCTCCCTCTTTTTTTCCCTCCTTCATTTTGGTAGCTGAAATGTGATCTCTCTGCTTTCTGGTTGCCAAACCAGCCCCATGTTCCTGTTATTGTGCCTTCCCCATTGTTATGCACTGTGTCCCCTTTGGAGCTATTAGCTAAGAAATTATTTCTCTTCCAAGTTGCTTTTGTTTGTGGGATTTTATAACACAACATTCTTTAATCCTTCCTTTCTGACACAGTAAGATATTTCCGGCTGACCTTTGGTGGTTTGTTTTCATGATTTTTGCCTTTCAGTGTATGTAAATGTACACATGCATATATGTACAAATACATGTTTGTATGTGTGCCTGTCTATGTATGTGTTCATGTACAGGTACATGTGGAAGCCAGAGGGTAGCTTATGAGATTCAGTTCTCCTTATAACACATGAGTCCTGGGGCTGAAACTCAGATTGTCAAGCTTGGCAGCAGGCTCCTTTATCCACTAAACAATCTTTTCAACCTGCTCTTGGGGCTATAGACTTTAGAATCAGCCCTTTCTCCAGGGAGTGCTGGTAAAATTTAAAGCCAATATCTGGTTCTAGGTAGGCTTGCTTCTATTGGAAAGTAATTATTTCTAGGCCCTCTCTGTGCTTAGAGCAAGGCGACAGATATGGATGTATCCCATGCACACCTGGCCTGTCTGCCAAAAGTCAAGTGGCATACCAGTACTTCCTGCCATAGACCATTATCACAGAATTTGCTCTAGGATTCCCTTGTGTAATTTCTTCTCCATCTCAATGTGGTGGCTTGGAGATGAAAGCAGGAAGATAAGGAGTTTAAGATGACCCTTGGTTCCATAGGGAATTTGAGGCCAGTCTGGACACCATGAAATCCGGTGTCAATAAATAAATAAAACCTTCCCATACCAACAGGGAGAAAGCTATCTCTGTTTATATTATCCTCAGTAGGACTTATTTTATGTAATAAACTTCATAATGGTATAGGACCCCCCTCTTCACACCAACCCACATCTCTTAAGCATACCACCCACTCCAGACACACCAACTGAGCTCTAAACCAGCTCAGGTCCTGGGCCTACGCATTGTCCTTGACTTGCATTTGTTTGTACTGATGTAAGTTCTGACTCACTAGTAGAGGCAGAACACCAGTTTACTACAACTTCCAAAAGTATCACAACTCCTGCAAATGACAAAAAATAGTATTTTTAAAATATATGAAAGGGAAGAAGAAAGACAAAACTGATCACAATGAACTCTGCTGCATGTGCGACAGAGTTGTTACACTTGTTCCATTCCAGAGTCATCAGCAAAGTCAGGTGAAATCTGTCCCTAACCCTCAGGAGTAGCTGTGCACTGAACAGAAAGCAGGACTTTGTACATATAGACATTGGCTGGGAGGGAAGGAAAATGAGTTCCTCCTGACTGTTTCAGGGACAAGTAGGAAACTGCCAGTGAGGACTGTACTGCACCTTTTAGAGGATGGTGACAGGCACAGAGCAGAAGTGACTGTGTCAGTGCATACTAATAACCTTGATCTGTAAACTTTATTGTATGTTTTAAAGTATTTTTAAGATTGTATGTTAAATTATGAGTATAAATAATCACTAAATTGCTTTTAAAAGGTTTTTGATATGCAGAGTTAATAGTTTTTTAACTTTGAAATTGTAGCTAAAGAATTTTTTGGCACAAAAGGAGATCTGGCTGCTGGTGACTGATACCACCCTACAAACACAGGATGAAAGGGAACACTATCTTCCCAAAACACTGCCAATCTATGTAGCCCCCTCATGTGTGCTGGGCCCCGAAGTTCTAGAAGAACTTGCCATGCCTGTGCCTCATAATATACTCTTCAGGGATGCTCTTCGAGACAAGGGTATGCCAGTTTCTCTTCATTGCTTTGAGTAGTAAAACAGCCTGGGTTACACACTGAGACCTTGTTTCATGATGATGATGATGATGATGATGATGATGATGATGATGATGATGATGATGATGATGATGATGATGTTGTAGGTTTTAGTCCATTACATTTTTGGGAATCAAACATATAGACTTTTTGTTTTTTCATTTTATTTAGGTATTAAGTTGAATACCACAAAATTCACTCTTTTCAATTTTATATGAATGTAGTATCTGTGTTCTTTTCGCTTTAATTCACTGGGGTCTTTAAGATATACTTCCATGTACTCACTTACATGCTGGACATGCCTGACACTTGGAACAGATAAGCTCCTATCTGTGCTTTCCTTCCTACACGGCTTGCAGTGGCTAATGAAGGAGACTGGCTGGGAATTTCATGCTTCCCTTAATTGCTTGAATAATCTGAAGTGTCTCCATGACAGGTCAAATTCTTTGTGTTGAACGGACAGTCCTCCTACCCCAGAAAGCTTTTGTACCTTCTGTTGACTTACCTGGCCCAGTGACACTAGATGAACTGAATTCCCTCACTCCTGTCAACTCCATCTGCAGGATTCAAGGTTGGTAGCCCCTGGATTGGATGCAGAATTTCTGTTGTCTTACATACCATTTTATTTTTAACTATAATGCTCAGTAAGTTTTATTGAGTGTCTATGTTCTAGACATTGGGTATATATGGACAGAATAATAAGATAGTCTTTTGTTTTGAAATAGGAGTCTATATGGGAAGATATAAATCAGATATGTACACAAACAAAGAGGACTCCATTGTGTCAAATGCAGCTTCCAGACTGTAGAGTAAGATTTAGGAAGGCTCCCTTAGATCTATGAGATGATCTATGAAGGCTCAGCAAATGAAGGTGTTTGTCCTCAAACCCAGTGAACTGAGTTCAGTGCCTGTCACTGACAGTGTAAAAAGAGAACCAATTCCCACAAGTTGTTCTCTGTCCTCTGCACAAGTGTGACTGTGTGTGAGCATGAGTGTTTGTATGTGAGCATGCACACACATACACCAAAAATAAATAAACAAGCAAACAACTCCTTTAAATACCTGAATTCCTTTTTTTCTCACTCATTTATTTTACTTACTTTATATCCTTATAGCCCCATCCCTCCTCCCCTCCCAATCCCACCCTCTTTCCCTCCCTTTTTCTCAGAAAAGGGGAGCCCTCTTTCCCATCTACCCCAACTCATCAAGTTACATCAGGACTGAACATATCCTCTTCCCCTATGGCTTGTCAAGGCAGTCTCGCCAGGGGAAAGTGATCTAAAATTTAGCAAGTGAGTCTTTGCAACCTCCACTTCCCTTACTAGAGTGCCCACTTGAAGCTGAAGCTGCCCATCTGCTACATCTTTGTAGGAGGCCTACATCCAATTCACATGTGGTCCTTGGTTGATGTTTTAGTCTCAGGAAACCCCTCTGGGCCCTGGTTAGTTTGTTCTGTTGTTTTTCTTATGGAGCTCCTGTCGCTTCCAGATTCTTTTCTCTTTCTTCCCACTATTCCCCAAGAATCCCTACATCGATCAATGTTTGGCTGTGAGTCTCGGTTTTGAGACGCTGCTGGGTAGAGTGTCTCAGAGGACAACTCTGACAGGCTCCTGTCTGCAGACTTAGCAGAATATTGTTCATAGTGTCAGGGTTTGACATTCTCTGATAAGGTGGGTCTTTGGTTGGGCCAGGCATTGGTTAAGCATTCCCTCAATCTCTGCTCTATCTGCTCTATCTTTATCCCTGCACATCTTGTAGGCAGGGTAAATTTTGGGTCGAAGTTTTTGTGTGTGAGCTGATATTCCCTGCCCTTTACTAGAAAATTAGTCTAGTTAGATAATGTCCTCTTCAGTCCCTATGGTCTCTGCATCTAGGAGTCTTTGCTTGAATTCCCCTCATATCCCCTCATGCCCTGACTTAGGTCTCCAGCTTGTCACAGAGATGCCCCCACCCTCAGTTTATCTTTTCTCTTCAGCCCTTCTGTCCTCTCGTCCTCACTTTCCTCAGATCTGATTTCCACCCTCTTAACTCTCTGTGCTCCCTCTCCTACCTTGTTCTCTCTCTCTTCAGCCACTACCTCTGTCTATTCTATCTTCCCTTCCAAGTGAGATTATGCACCATCACTTGGGTCCTCCTTATTATCTTCTTTGAATCTGTGCCTCATAGTGTGCTTATACTGCACTATATGGATAAAATCCACTTATAAGTGAATATATACCATGTGCGTCTTTATGGATCTAGGTTACCTCAGGATGATCTTTTCTAGCTCTGTCCATTTGCTTGCAAATTTCATGATGTCTTTGTGTTTAGCTGAGTAGTATTCCATTGTGTAAATGTACCACAATTTCCATTCTTCAGTTGAGGGACATCTAGGTTGTTTCCAGATTCTAGCTATTATTAAAAAAAAAAAAAAAAAGCTGCTATGAACATAGTTGAGAAAGTGTCTTTTTTTGTATGACAGAGCCTCTTTTGGATATATACCCAGGAGAGGTATAGCTGGTTCTTGAGGCAAAGTTATTCCCAATTTTCTAAGAAAGTGCCAGATTGATTTCCAGTCAACATCTGAAAAGTACATCAAGGATTGGGACTAAGAACAGCTGACAAGCCAATGGAGAAGGGGGGGTAGGCTGGTGAATAGTGGGAGGTACCAAGAGGAAGCTGAAGAAACAGCAAAGTGTCAAGATTATAGCCTGTTGTTCACATAAGAAGTAGGCAGCTTCAGTATTGATGAAGTTAGAAAGATAAACATCGGCACAATGTGGTGGTAATATAGGAAGTGGCTGAAGAAACTAGCTTTGAAGACTAGAGGGGGTTTGCTATGGATTCCATCCTGTAGGTAGAAAGGGCCGAGAGGAATAATGCAGTGAGAGAAAAGTAAATATGGGGTAAATGAAGGGGTGAGTTTCCTTAGGAGTACTGATGGGTTGGATAATAAGTCAGATCAAGAGGAAGACAGAGAGAATATGTGCAGTAACCTGCAAGCATCCACTCAGGCCCAGAGACATTGGCAGGAGATCTGTCCCAGTAGGACATAGACTATGAGGCAACTTTGAGGGCATGCCTGTGTCCTACTCAAGACTTTGGCAGTTTGCTTGTTTGTTCTTACTATTGTTATTTAGCATATATTAATTATGCACAATAATGTATTTCACTGTGACATTTTCATCCATATACATAAAATATTTTAATCATATTCACCACTTATTACCTTCTCTTTTCCCCTTCCATTCCCACTGATCCCTTGTTTGGATGGTTGTTTTGTTTGGAGGTAGTTAAAATTATATTTTTAATAATATTTTTCTTTTTAATTGTGTGTATATATGTAGGTATCTGTGAGGTATGTGCACATGAGTACAAATGCCCTCAGAGGCCAGAGCTCCTCCTGGAGCTGGACTTACAGATAGTTATGAGCTGCCCAGCATGGGTACTGGGAACTGAAATCAAGACCTCTCCAAGAGCAGTCCACAGTCTAATCACTGAGCATCTCTTCAGATCAATTCTATTTTAATAAGCTTATAAAATAGTTGGTTTGGGTGTTTTTTGAAGCATGAGGAAGAGATGTTTCAGCAGCTGGTTAGATATATGAATCCAGAGATAAAAAGACTATCAGTGCTTTTTTTAACTTTATAAAAATTATTTAATAATAAAAGTACACTGGAGCTAGGTAAAGCTGATTGCAGAGGAAGGTAGCGATCTCCTACTATATACTTGTGTTGTTGTGCCATACACACATACACACACAGAGACACAGCCTTGGAGGGGATGAAATTTTTTAGGCTGTATGGGAAGCTAGAGGTTCACACAGGCATAGGCAGGCTTTTATGGACTGCTCCTCCACCAGCACACACATAGGATGTCCCAATACTTTCTTAGATATCATTTTCAGTTTCTGTAAAGGAGGATTTCAGGGACCATATCTGGGTTTTGTTGATTTTAGGTTCATGAAGTTCTGGAAATGAAACCCAGTCTTTTTCATATTTGTCACATACTGTACCACTGAGCTACATCTTCAGCCCTCATAGCTTTATAAAAACCTTTACATGCTTTATAGTTCACTTATGCAAAGTGTTTTAATATGCCCATGAAATTGTACAAGCATCACTATAATGTTGAAGCAAAACAAGCAAACCAAACCCTATTACATGCTGCCACCCACACCCTTAAGAAATCATCAGTCTGCTTTCTGCTTCTACAAACTTGCCTGGTCTGGACTATTTGCTATTGCTGATGACTTGAGACATGATCGCTTGTAGCCCTTGAACTCCTGATCCTCTGGCCTCCATGTCCTGAGTATGAGTGGCAGTTGCAGGCAAGTACCTCCATGCCTGGTTTGTTTTATTGTTGTGTGTCAGACATTCTCTTTAGTGTGTCTTTGTAAGTGCCTACACATCATATGCGTCCTACATACATACCTGGGATGTGTGAAGGAAAGAAGAGGGTGCTGGATGTACTGGAACTAGAGTTATAGGTAGTTGTGAGCCACCTGATACAGTTGCTGAGAACAAAGCCTGCATCCTTTGCAAAACCAGCAAGTGCTCATAACCACTGACTTCTCTCTCTAGCCACTACTTTTTGTTTTGTTTTGTTTTGCTTGAATTGGTTTCCTAATATTGCCTATCTTGCAGCCCACTGTGTAGTCCAGGCTAGACTTGAATTTGAAATCCTGCTAGCTTAGCCTTCCAATTACAAACCACCATACTCAGCTCTACACTTACATTTTTATTTTTCATCATCATCATCATCACGTGTGTGTGGATATGTATGTAGGGTGTACACATGTGGAAGTCTACTTTGTGGAGTTAGTTCTCTCCTTCCACCTTCATGTGTCTCCCTGTGATGGAAACTAGGTCATCAGATTTTCACAGAACTTAACCATGCGAACCATCTCCTCCACCTGATTTCTGTTTTTCAAATGATTAAGTGTGTTTTATGACCTGGGATATGCTCTTTTGAAGTGAGTTTTCTCTCATGGTATAAGAATGCTTTTTTTCTGATATTGAGTGAAAATATCAAATAATGTCAGTTCAATCTTGCTGATCAGTGAAAATGCCTGTGCCATCCTCCTTCTGCTGGACCTGGCAGTCACAGGCAACAGGAATGTTGGTTTTGGATTATACTCATGAATTTATAGCTGCTACAGGTTCCAACTCTTTGCTTTATGTATTTTTTTAAACTTTTGTTTTTGATCTTACTAATGTCACCCTGGCTGACCTGAAACTCTCTGTGTAGAATATTCTGGCCTTGAGAGCCACCTGTGTCTGCCTCGAAGGTGCCGGGATTACAGGCATACACCTGACTGTTCGAGTATTTTGATGTACTGTGGGGTGTGTACACATTAATGAACTGCCCTTATTATTGTTACTTTAGTCATTTTTAGCCCCAGTAATTTTCATTACTCTTGGGTTTGCCCTGTCTGAAATTACAATTATGGCAGCATACTCTTACTAGTTTTAGCCATCCTGGCATGTTCTGTTCTCTCTTTTCATGTTTAATATGTTTTTATACATAATGGAAGTTTCATTTAGATAACGTATTCTTGTTCTTGTTTATATCCATGCTGATGATTGTTTTAATCTTTATTATAATCTTTATTATAATTATTGTTTTAATCTTTATTATAATCTTTATTATAATTATTGTTTTAATCTTTATTATAATCTTTATTATAAT
>NW_026593618.1:0-21147 GCF_907164565.1 Psammomys obesus | reverse complement strand
TGGCTGTAGTGTGTGTGTGTGTGTGTGTGTGTGTGTGTGTGTGTGTGAGTATGCACGTAGATATGAGGAATTTACTTGGACACTGGCTATACACACACATATACATTTACTTGTGTGTGCATACTTGTACATACATGTGCACAGATGTTACAGAAAATGACAAAGGGAGGTACAGCTCTTGGTGTCACTTTTGTAGGTGCTCTAGTTCCCAAGTCTAGATCAGTAGGACAAGGGCACAGTCAAAGCATGGAGCACATTTTAGCAGGCTCTCTCTACTGCCCCCAGCTCTGCTCACAGTGATTAGTGGGCCCTTTACCTCTGGCCTGGAGTGGAGGTTGAAGATGGCTTTCAGAGGCCTGTGAGCAGACACAGCTGTAAATCACTCACTCTAGGCTCTGTGGGTCCTCTGTGGGTGAGAATGCACATTCACAAAATCCAGAGAATCAAATTAGGGCTCCCCATAAAAACCACACTCCATTCCCTGGAGCAAATGTGCTGTTTCTGGTTAACATACATGGATGTTAAACCATATGTATTTACTGTGGTCACACTGTGACTGAAAGCAGCAGGGTTAACTTTTTTTTTTTTTTTTTTTTCTGTTTCTTACTAGTGACATTATGTGATGTGGGGATGAAATCTGTTTCTCAGTTTTCAGAAAAGGCAAACATATATTGTGTCTTTAAAAAAAAAGTAGTAAGACACAGGCTGTAGTTTATCAGAATACTAGTTTTCTGTAATTCAGAAAAACTTGGGTTCAATCCCATCACATTTTTCTCAGAAAGACATGCACTTAAATAAGTATATACTTAAAATCAGATAGACACATTTTTATATATGCAGATATATATTCACATAGACAGAGCTTATATGGATGTTTTAAATTCACCATGTTGATTTCTCTAAGATATATATGATTTATGAACATAAAACACATGAGTTTAAGGTCCACTCATAGGTGATAGAACTAAACCTAACATTCTACATAGAAAGGATTTTTCATTGACTTTTATGAAACCGAATACATACTTTGGAGTTAGGCATTGGTGTTTCACATCTATAACTGCAGCACTTGAGAGGTGAGGCAGGAGAATCAGGAATTCAAGGTTGTTCTCAGCTACATAGCAAGTTTGAGGTCAGCCTGAGCTACATAGCATGAGATCCTATCTCAAAAGAAAACAACAACAACAAAAATGCAGACTTTTACCAGAGAAGAACATGAGGATTCCTGGGTCATCTTTTCACACTTATACAAACATTGGTTAAGTAACGTAGTAAGACACTGAATACTCAGCTGTCCCTCCTTCATCACCCTTCTGCCAACTAATGACCTGACCCTGTACTGGCACTCTGTCCAGACCTCACTGTCAAGCAGTGAACCTGCAGCAAAGCACCTGCCAAGTCGCTGATCTTCCTCCCTGGACCAGCAGTTCTCTTTTTCCCGTCAGACTATTGAACCACGCTGTAGACCTTGCTTGTTTATAAAGTATTAAGTAAGCTACATTGGGAAATTGAGTCAGCATGTCATGCTCACATCCCAAACTGATCCTGACGATCACTCTACGAAGCAGAACACCTAGCCCTTTCCACACAGACATACAGTCCATTCTGGGCTTCAATGGGATGGTTCATCTCTGCTCCTTGGACAACAGCTGGTTCCCTCAAGGCAGGGCTGCAATTACAAAAGCCTCCCCAGCCAGGGCTCTTGGCCCAACTTCCTCATAGCTCCTGACTGGGCTGGCCACATTTTCTAACTGAGCTTAGGGCATTTCTGCATCCCTCCTATTGCACTATGTCCTAGGCATAATTTTGAGAACATAATCACTGTGGCTAGCCCAGCCCTGGGATGAAACTAAATATACAAGTAGAATATCAGGACCCAAAATCTGTGTTGGCCACATTTTCTGGCCTCTCTAGCTATCCATCTCCTTGGTCCTAACAACTTAACCATGGGTGCCAGCTGTCCCGTTGTCAGTGCCTATCACACTGCAATACTCACCAGTACCTTCTGCACTATCAATCTGTCATCCTCCAGTTCAAGCTTTTATTTTTAGCTCCCCAACCCCCCGCTACTGAAATGCTCTGAAGTTATATGTGTAAAAGCCCATCCAGGGCACAGCCACATCAGGGACAGACAATTTGCCCAGTACCTGTGTCTCTGACTGGAGATGAGATAATTTTCCCAAAACTAACTATGTGCATAAAACCTCAAGTCATATTACCACAGCACAGAAAGAAATGTTTAGCCCCATGTAACTCAAGAAGAAATGGGATCTAACTGAAGAGGGAAGTTCAGGGCAAGCACCAGGAAATCCTTTGACCAGAAGTGTTTATAGATTGGGGAAGTGTCCCCAAAGGAAGTGGGAGACATATGCAAGTCAAAAGCCCAGCCCCCATGGAAGAATAGCACTTCCTCTGCATATTGTCTTCCAAATCCTGTCCTAGGCCAGTTTACCCTGTCAGCCACGGAAAACAGCAAGACTCAACTATCAAAGTAAAGTAGCTCATTTATTTGCTATAATAAAGGGGATTTTTATAGTACACACACACACACACACACACATTTTCCACTGGAAGGAAGGAAGGTTGCAGCTTATGGAAGGGCCTTTGCGCTGGCGGTGGCATTTGGGGGGGGGAGCAGAATGTTCAGGAATCCAGGACTGTTCGCTTTAACCAGCATGCTTCTGTCACTGCAGAATTATGAGGTGGAGAATGTCCTTGGGAAGGAGATGGGGCCCTTACTCTGCTTTGTCCAGTCCATCACCACACAACAGAGCAGCTGTGTCACCCTGGAGGAGATTGAGCTTCTGAGTGCAGCAGGAGCCACGACCACCCACCTTCCTTCCAGACGGCCGGCCAAGCGGTTGCAGTAAGGGCAGCCCTTTACGAGGGGAGCCCTGTTAACTCCAGAGGTTTTCATGCTTTTAAACTACCCAGGCTCTCTTTTTCTCCTAGGAGATTAATAGGATGGTTTGTAAATTAAAAATCAAAAAATCTTTATTACATCTTTTTTTCTTACCTTTCTACAAGTTTGAGGACGTGTTTGAGTATCCATGTGTCTTCACTTTGCATTACTTAGGCAATATTACTGATGTGTTAGGAAATGTTCTTTGTTGGCTTTAAAGTATTTAAGATTTTACCAATATTGTACCTTTTATTTTGCAGTACTTAATATTTCCTGGAAGACTATTATGTAAAGCTTCAACCAGCATCTCATATTGAGATATTGCTGTTCTGTTACAATAAATAAATGCTCAACCTAAACGCTTTGTGGTTTTAGTATTCTGAGGGACTAAGGACTGCCAGTGTAAGTGAGTTGGGTGTGACAAGAGCTATATAAAGCAGAAATTTCTGTAGCTCACTTCACCACACACCTGTCAGAGACCCTGGAGAACCTCAGAGGACAAAGATAACAGAGTGCAATAGTCCACCATCCTGTGCTTTGTTCAGGGATTTGAATTACAAACAAAATTTCCTGTTTGGACCCTGGACATTTTGTGTCTTCTGGACATATGTCTTCTGTGCAGCAACATAGTAACAAGCAGTGCAAAGATCAGGGAAAGGTTCCTAACACCCAATTTTCTTTGGAGAAAGACACATAGCTTAAACCCTCAAACATTACAATTAATGGTGTTTGGAGCGGTCACTTTTATATACTGCAATATTAATTTGTTCTGATGCACACTTTGAAATCTACACGGTGTCCCTAATACTGAGGAAAGTGAAAGCAAAGTCCACACAAGTAAAAAGAGAGCTCTCTTCCACCCTCTCACTGTTTAGTACGCACCTAAAAAGTTAGGGGACTCTCAGCTGCTCTCTGGCCCAGATCAGCATGCTATGCAGTAGTCATTGTTTTCCCTTGTTCCTTCCGCAGGCAAAATAGCATGAGGAGGCCAACTCTGCTAGGCTTCCAAAGAAAGCAAACTCATTTATCTCCTTACCCCATGTGGGCAACACACCTGGTTCTGGTGACTCCCTCGGGAGGTCCCAGGGCATTGTGTGTGGGAAAGATTGAATATGGAAAGCTGCAGCGATTTAAATGCTTCTTTATTCTTACAAATACTGTAAAAATTAATATAAAAAGCATGCGAAGTCTCCTCCTCTGAGCCAAAGTCTGTCGGAAAAGTCATTTCTACAAATGTACCTTAGCTGTAATGGTAATAAGACATAGAAAACGTTGCCCTTATAAAAAAAATAATTTAAGGGGGAAAGATTCATATAGCTTCTCTTGGAGTCCAGTGCCCAAGCCACAGCTTCCTGTCACTCGTAGGTCCCAAAGAAACTGCAGTAGCTCTGGCGGCGCCTGCTCCCGCCGTCGGGGTCTGAGGTATTGGTCGTTTGAAGTCTTTGAGGCCCACGCCTCGCGTTACCGGCAGTCGGCGCCGGTGGGCGGCAGGAAAGGCGGGCTGGGCAGGTTTTTGAAGAACTGCCGGAGGCCGGCCAGATCGCGAGTGAGCTGCTCCACGCGCTGGTGCAGCTTCTCGTTCTCGGCGGACAGCTCCACCAGCTTCTGCTGCATCTCCTGATTACGGCGCTTGGCCTTGTCGCGGCTTTTGCGCACAGCGATGTTGTTTCGCTCGCGCCGCTGCCGGTACTCGGGGCTGCCGCGGTCCGGGCCCCTCTTGCCCGCGCCCTTCTCTCGGACGGGGCCGGGCGCGAGGCTCGGCACTGGGCTCCCTCGAGGGGGCTCGGGCGAAGTTGGTGGCGTGGGTTGCGCCGCGGCTGCCAGGCTCACCACCGTCTGCGCGCACACTGCTACTTGCGCCGGCAGCACGGAGGCCGGCGGGTCGCCGTCGCCCCAGTCGGGTTCGCGCTTGAGCGGTCCCCTGGCGGCTGAAACCGCATGCGGGGGTCTTAGAGGGCCGCCCTGCGCCAGCTCCAGCACGCCTGCGCTGGCCGCTTTGTGGTTGCTGTTGAAGAGGTCGGCGAAGAGCTCGTCGTGGCACAGCTCCAGGGTGGGCACGGCGGCCATGGAGTCAATGTAGGCACTAAAGTCGATGGCGCTCTCGTCGTCGTACATGGCAGGGGTCGTGGAGGCTTGCTCCCCCAGGTCTCCCGGCTCGCACCCTCGGCCCGGCTTACCCACCCTTCCTGGCTCGTAGAAGGCCGCGGGCTCTGTGGACCAGGGTGTGCCGCGCGCGGGGCTGTCCAGGCTGAAAAGCGCGGCGCTCATGACGGCGACGGCCGGGCCGGGCATTCAAGCTGGGCTGTCACCCTGCGGGGCCGAGCTGCCTCCTTTTCTAGCCCCAGCTGACGCGCACGCCCCGCCCCGGCCCCAGCAGGTCCGGAATCTGGGCGGATAGGGACGGCGGCGCTGCTGGGAACGACCCGCCCTCTGCCCGCAAGGCTGCCCTTCCCCTTTTCCTGTTCGTGTTCTTTGGAGCATACTTAGCTGTCCGATCCTGGAGGGAAATAAAAATCTGGATTTGGTCCCGACACGCACCAAGCGCTCCGCCCTCAGTCGTCACAAACGAGGAATCGGGAACGGGGCCCTGCGGCCCGAGTCCACAGGTTTTATCGTGGGGCCAGGCGGAGTGAACGGTGGACGGCATCCAGGGGCTCAGCCTCCGCCGTCCGGAGCCAGCGCAGCCAGCGGGTTTCTCCGGAAGTTCGAACACACTCTAGCCACACTTCTCGGGATGCATGGTGCCCAGCTGCCGTAATGGTTAAGCTCCGCGACACAAGCTCCTGGACGACAGGACCTCCTAGCTGACTACAGACCCCAAGGGAGAGTGACTGCCAAGCTAAATGCGGTGCGTTTCTCCGCATCTGACCAAAATCTTGGGTGCGCCGGTATTTCTTCAAGGTTATTAAAGCTGTGCCACCTGGTGATAGCATAGCCTCTTGCTGTTTCTTTTCCTTGCTAATTGTTCCCAAAAGAGATGCTGTTCTAAAGTAATGTGGCTTTGCTGAGAGAAAGCTAAGATTTACATCAATACCTATAAAGAGGTATGAAGTTGCTAGCTTTTCAAAACGCATAAAAAGATTTGTTGCAAAAATGAAATTGCAACTCCAGCTACTCAGCGGAAGTTGAGTCCCAGGAGTTCAAAAGCCCAAGCATCTGGCTCGAACAAACAAAAGTCAAGAAAAACATCTGTCCAAATTCAGGTGTATTCTTCATTACTCTCCTTAATTGTCCTTCCCATCCACCGGGTGTTTTGACCAATATCAACTGAGCCACACAAGGCAGCCTGGCTCCTACCATCAATTACAGAGGAAAATTCTAATGATAAACCGTGGAATATTTAATGGCTTTTTTGAAAAAGGGTGGATGCAGCTTTGGAATTCTAAGATGGTACATGATGTTGATGTTATAACTAACTACCTTTAATGCCAGCATGTGTAAACTGATACACAGGCAGAGGAAAGCCCTAGGACAATGTTCTTGGTTAAGCCATAGGAGCACGATTAAGGCCTTCTAATCAATTAGGGAACATGTGTTTATCTCTCATAGAGGGCTCATTCCAAGGGTGTTTTCAATGAGACAACCTGCTATTTCTGGTACCTGGGTCCACTCAATATATTTATGAAAACTAAGTTGTGTTTACAAGACAGTAGGGCCAATTAGAATGTCTCAGAAGGTTAGGAAAAAGCTGGCACCGTTGGCCTGCACCCGAAAGCTGTGTGAAGTCTGCATTCAGAAATCTGCTGAGCAGTACTTAATAATCACATCTGGATCGCAAGACTTTTTTTTTTTTCCCGTTTTCAGAAACAGAAAGGAGAACATGATAGAACAAGAAAGCATGATCGTATTATGACATTTGAGAGCTATTAAAGACCCTTTAAAAATAACTTCTAAAGTTTAGTTCTCCTCACAGTTGTAATCCTTTCACGACTGCTTCCACCCACTGCTCTTATCTCAAGGACTTTTCCTAGCAGGTATTCGAAATGAATACAAACACTTACAGTGCTTTTTCCCTGTGAGAATTCCAAAATCCAGGTGCTAGTTTAAGCTGTTCTCAAAACACCCATCAAAAAAGCCTTCTGGCTAGAATTCTTGATTCCACCTCCCTTTGTCCTCTGCAACATTCACATATGGAGCATAGTGGAGAGGTTCCAATGATACCCACTCTATGTGGATGTTCTGTAATCCTTGGTGCTTAAAACTTCAGGAGGCTAACAATGTTGAGTGTGCTAGATCCAGGGAGCATTGTTGGACTGGAAGGTCAGTCTGGCCACTCACGTAACCAACCAATCTCCCCGACATCCTGCCAGTGCATTTCATTCTACACAAGAGGAGCTCTCCAGATGGAATACTCAAATGTGGAGCATCTCTGGATAGTTCTAGGTAAAATTAAATATGAAATTATGTTTGGAGAGAAGTAAAACTTTGTTGAACTCTAGTGCCCTCTCAAATTGTTGTTTTCTATATCAGATTATATACTTTAAAATTTCATTATTGTATGTGTGTTTGAGGAAAGGGGGAGGAAGTGAGAGAGTACATTATAGCATTTGGAAGTCAGAGAACAACTTTCTAGCGTCATTTCTCTCCTTCCACAATGTAGGCCAGAAGTGGAACTCAAGTTCCCAGGCTTGGGGGCACATGCCTTTACCCAGTGAAGCCAGTCTTAGCAGCCCCAGATTGGTGCTTCATTTGTTTGTGTGTTTGTTTTTTCAATTTTTGCCCTAGGGCTAATTTTGTTTTATTTTTATTTTGTTTTCAGAAGAAAACCTGGGGACAGTTTTAATACAGCAAAAAGCAAGTATTAAATTTGCTAAATGATTTAGACAACATGTAACCACATGGCAACTTCAGGAGAAAAAATAGCTTGGTAAAACTGAATTGCTAAAGACTTTCAGTCTATTAAACTGTCAAAGGAAGAAAACTGAAAATACTTTCTTCTGCTGAAACAGAAAAAATTACATGTCTTTTCTTTGTAAGTGTTTAAATGTTTCCCCATCCTCTTAAGGTACTTCATATCTCCTCTCTCTCTCTCTCTCTCTCTCTCTCTCTCTCTTTCTCTCTCTCTCTCTCTCCTTCTCTCTCTTTCTTAGTTGTCATCTTTGGTTACACCTTAAATGTATGAAATACTTTCAGGTAGAGTGTCACTTAATTTTCTTTCCTTTTTTTAATATATGAATCTATTAGCATACTTTTAAATTTATCTTTTAAAATTATTCACTTTTCATCCCAATTATAGCCCCCATCTCCTCCACATCCCACCATCTATCCCTCTTCCCCCCGCACCTCTCCCCTAGTCCTCAGAAAGGGGGCGCCCTCCTCCTATCCTCTGACCCCAGCCTATCAAGTCTCATCAGGACTACCTGCATCCTCCTCCTCTGTGGCCTGGCAAGACTGTCCCTGCCAGGGGGAAGTGATCACAGAGCAAGCAACAGAGTCCATGTAAGCTACAGCACCTGCTCCCCTTACTAGGGAATACACTTGGAGACTGAGCTGCCTATCAGCTACGTATAAGGAGGATATATAGGTCTTCTCCATGCATGGTCCTTGGTTGGTGCTTTAGTCTCCACAGGCCTCATATGCCCAGATTTGTTGGCTCTGTTGGTCTTCTGGTGGAGCCCCTGTCCCCTCCAGGTCCTTCTATCCTCCCACCTAGGGCTAATTTTAATTATATTTTCCTATGTGTTAATATCACAGTTGTCAGGTTTATTACTACCCTAGATATTTTACTTCCAAAAATGAATTCTTTTCAAGATAAATCATTAACTATGGAAATGGGAAAACAGTGTCCACAAGAATAAAACCAATGGGATGGGGATTGCTACTCAAACTTCATTCTTTTTAAATTTTAAGTCTACTATAAGGACAGATGTGGTGGTACTCATTTGTTATCCCAGTGTTTAGGAAGTGAAGGCAGGAGGATTGTGGATTTGAAGCCATACTGAGGCCAAATATCAAGAAAAGAAAGTTGTGATGTGTGCTGGTTTGAATGAGAATTCCCCCCCCCCCGCGCCAAAAAAATAGGCTCATATGTTTGAATTCTTAGTCCCTAGTTGGTAGAACTGTTTGTGAAAGATTGAGAGGTGTGGACTTGTTAGAAAAGGTGTGTCACTAGTGGTCGGCTTTGAGGTTTCAAAAGACTCTGGCCATTCCCAACATGGCTCTCTCTATCTCCTTCTTGCAGTTTAAGAGGTGAGTTCTCAGATGTTCCTGCTGCCATGTCTTTGTTCAGTCATCATGGACTTTAATCCTTTGAAACTATGCACCCAATTAAGCTATTTCTTTTATAAGTTGCCTTGGTCAGACTCTTGACAGGGAAGTAGGTAGGCTGACTGTAGATCTTCATCTCTTCTTCTCTCCTTCAAATATAACCCCCCAGTCTCATCTCAGCTCAGTAGAGAACACCTGCTGCAGCCTTCCTTCTCCCCTTGCCCACACTTCTTGTGGATCCCAAAGACCATCCCCTCCTAACCTTCCTTCCTCAACTTGCTTATCCCAGACTTCAACTCTAGCTAACCCACAGATCACTTCTGCCTGGGAAGCAGGTAGATGGACTGCAGATCTTCACCTCTCCTTTCATTCCAGATCCAATCTCCCAATCTCATACTTGGCTCTATAGCAGACCTTCTGGGATCACCTCCTTTCACTCTCTGCCCCCATTCAAGATATTAAATAAATAGATCCTGGTGAAACATTCTGTTCTCCTCTCTCCTGTGGACCCCCTCAAGTCCCTAGCCATCCCCATTCTAAGTGTCAGAGTATCCAGAGAAACATTTTACCTGGAATCACCAGTGGCCACATCTATCAGGTCCGCAGAAAATACCCTACAAGACAACACACTCAAAAAAAAAAAAAATTTTTTTTTTGATGAAACAAACCAAGAAACAAAGCACACACTGAACAAAGACAAAACCAGATATCAGCACCTAGAATTGTAAGCTTCCCAATCCCAGATACCTGGATGCCAGCATTAAAATAAAATCAATAACGGCCAGACAACATATTTTTATTAGAGCACAGCAAGCCTAATACAGTAAGTGATGAAATTCCAACACAACTGAAGCACAAGGAAAAGACCTTAAAACAGCCTTTATGAATATGATAGAGGTCCTTAAAGAAAAAAATTAATAAATCTCTTAAATCCAGGAAAACACAAATAGTGGAAGGAAATGAATAAAAGTGTTCAAGACCTGAACATGGAAATAAAAGCAACAAAGAAAACTGAGGACATTTTAGAAATGACAAATTAGGAATTTGAACAGAAACCACAGAGGAAAGTTTCACGAACAGAATACAAGAGGTGGAAGAATCTCAGGCATTGAAGATATGATAGAAGAAATTGCTACATCAGTCAAAGACAATGTTAAATCTAAAATAACCCCTGCCACAAAACTTCCAGGAAATCTGGGACACTATGAAAAGATTAAATCTAAGACTAGAAGAGGAAAAGAAACCCAGCTCAAAAATCCCAGAAAATATTTTCAACAAAATCATAGAAGAAAGTTTTCTTAACCTAAAGAAGGAGATGTCTATAAGAGGAAAAAAAAAAAATACAGAACACCAAATAGATTAGACCAGAAAAGAAGTCATCATAGACATAATAATCAAAACCCTAAATGTACAAAACGAGAAGAAAAAAATGTTAAAAACTGAAAGGGGAAAAGACCAAGTATATCTGAAGACAGACCTATTAAAATTATACCTGACTTGTTGATGGAGAGTCTAAAAGCTAGAACGGCCTGGACAGATGTGCTGTAGACTCTAAGAGAACACAGATGGCAGCCCAGACTACTATATTCAATAAAACTTTCAATCACAATAGATTGAGAAAATAAAATAAAATTTAAGTGCTGTCTCTCTACAAATCCAGCCCTACAGAAGGAACTGGAAGGAAAACTTCAACCTAAAGAAATTAGTTCCAGCCATAAAAACACAGGAAATATTCTCACTCCAGCAAAATCAAAAGAAGGGCCACACACACACACACACACATACACACCATTGCCAACAACAACAGAATAACAGGAATCATCAATCACTGCTCATTGATATCCCTAGATGTCAACTTAAATGGAAAGAAACTCAGAGCAGTTCCACTAAAAATCAGGAACAAAACAAGGCTGTTCACTCTTGCCATACATATTCAACATAATATTTAAATTTTACCCAAAGTAATAAGACAACTGAAGGACAGGGGAATAGAAATTCTAAAGAAGTCAAGGTATCTTTACTTGCAGATGATATGCATAAGTGACCTGAAAATTTCTACCAAGAAACTTCTACAGCTAATAAACACTTTTAACAAAGTAGCTGAATACAAAATCAACTCTCAAAAACTAGTAGGCTTCCTATACATATGACAAATGAATGGAAAAAGAAATCAGGAAACCAAACTATAGAAATGATCCCTGAAAATGGGCTATAGAGATGTCTCAGAGGGTAAGAACTCAGAGGTCCTAAGTTCAATTCCCAGTAACCACATGGTGGCTCACAACCATCTATAATGAGATCTGGTACCCTCTTCTGGCGTGCAAGTGTACATGAAGACAAAACATGTAAACATAATAAATAAGTAAATCTTTATGAGGGAGGGGCCTACAAACAGGGTATAAAATGAATAAATTGTAAAAAATAATAAAGTAAAGATTTTTAAAAGAAATCCAGAAAATAGCACCTTTTACAATAGCCTCAAATAATATAAAATGTCTTGGGGTAATACTAACGAAGCTTGTGAAAGACTTGTGTGATAAAAACTTCAAGTCTCTGCAGAAAGAAATTGAAGAAGATAACAGAAGATGGAAAGATCTCCCATGCTCATGGATTGGTAGGATTAAATAATAAAAATATCCATCCTTCCAAAAGCCATCTATAGATTCAATGCAAGCCCCCTCAAAATTCCAACACAGTTCTTCACAGATCTTGAAAGGACATTTTCAGCTTCATACGGAAACACACACAAAAACAAAACAAAAACAGGAACAACAACAAAAAAAAACAAGTATAGCTAAAAACACTCCTGAACAATAAAAGAATTGCTGGAGGTATCACTGCTACCAATTTTGAATTCTACAGAAAGATATAGTAGTAAAAAGGGGGAAAAAAGAGCAATATTGGCACAAAAATAAACATGTTGCCAATGAAATCAAATTAAAGACCCACCCATGCATAAATACACATAATGTCTGTGTGTGTGTGTAACCTGATTTTTTTTCTTTATTAATTACACTTTATTCACTTTGTATCCCCCCCCCCCCGAGGTTCCCTCCCTCCTCCCATCCCAATCCCTCCCTTCCTCCACCCTCTGCATGCATGCCCCTCCCCAAGTCCACTGATAGGGGAGGACTTCTTTTCCTTCCTTCTGATACTAGTCAATTAGGTCTCATCAGGAGTGGCTGCATTGTCTTCTTCTGTGGCCTGGTAATGCTGCTTCCCCCTCAGAGGGAGGAAATTAAAGAGCAGGCCAATCAGTTCATGTCAGAGACAGTCCCTGTTCCTATTACAATAGAACCCACTTGGATACTGAACTGCCATGGGCTACAGCTGTGCAGGGGTCTTAGGTTATCTCCATGCATAGTCCTTGGTTGGAATAGCAGTCTCAGGAAAGACCCCTGTGCTCAGATTTTTTGGTTCTGTTGCCCTCCTTGTGGAGTTCCTGTCCTCTCCAGATCTTACTGTTTCCCATTTTTTCCTAAGATTCCCTATACTCTGCCCAAAGGTTGCCCATATGTCTCAGCATCTACACTGATAGTCTGCAGTAACCTGATTTTTTATAAAGAACAGAAATACATACTGGGAAAGAAAAGACAGCAGCTTCAATAAATTGTGCTGGTCTAAAGAGATCTCTGCAAATAGAAGATTCCAAATAGAGCCATGCTTATTACCTTGCACAAAACCCAAGTCTAAATAGATCAAAGACTTCAACATAAAACCTGACACACTGAACTATATAGAAAAGGTGAGGAAGAGCCTTGAAATCATTGGCACAGGAGACAACTTCCTGAGCAGAAGACCACTATCATAGGAACTAACATCAATAATTAATAAATGGACCTCATGAAACTGAAAAGGTTCTGTAAGGCAAAGGACACTGACATTCAAACAAATCATCATCCTACAGAATGGGAAAAGTTTTTTTAATAACGCCACATCTGGGAATTGAGAGACATTTGAGGTGGTATGGAAACCTAGCGCAGTGGAAACTTCCTAAAATATAGGAAGACAATCCAAGTGAAGCCTCAAAATAATTGGGGAGATTGAGTCCCAACTGGCCATCTCTTGTCACCAAAGAAGCTCCCAGTACTGAAACTGGGTTACATCCAATTGAGTTATTGGTCAGAGGGGTTCCATGGAAATAGTAAACAACTAAGGCTGTTGCCAAGAGAAACTGACAGCAAGGCCTTATTGCTGAAGACAAAACCTACACAATTTGTTGAATATAGAGAGATTGAGCTGGTACCTTTATAGAACCTTCCCCCCTATGTTCTAGTGTCTATGACACAAAAAGGTACTCTGCAGCCTACCAAAAAAGAAACATATACGCCAACCCAGCCACAAAACCTTTGATCTACAATTTTGTCCTACTACAAATATGTTAGGGCAATGATGGCACAGAGCTTGTGGGTGTAGCCAACCAATATCTGATTTGACTTAAGACCCACTCCACGAGATGGAATTCATACTTGACATTGCTCAGGTGACCAAGAACCAGAACTAGATGGCCAAGACACCTTGGATAAAACCAAACACTACTGATCTCAAAAATATCTCCTAATATCTCTATACTCATAGATGAATGCGTTATTCAGCCATCATCAGAGAAATCTCCTACCTCCGCAGATAGAAACAAATACAGAGACCCACAACCATATATCACACATATACAGAGAGAGAGTATGTAACACTCAGATCTAAATGGGATGTCTCTATGAAATCCCTCCCTTTAGAGCTCAGGGAACACTTGGGTAGATGAGGCAGAACAAAAGTGTTAGAGCCAGAGGAGATGGAGAACAAGACTCTCTAAATCAACTGAGAAAAGGTCTTATGAACTCAGACTGAGCAGCAGCACAGGGCATGCTCAGATCTGCACCAGGTCCTCTTCATATATAATATGGCTTTCAGTTTAGAGTTCTTGTGGGATTCCTGAATGTGTGAACAAGTGGGTTTCTGATTTTTGTCTCTTCTCTTGGAATCTTTTCCTTCTGTTGTTTTGTCTTATCCAACTTTAATGTGATGGGTTTTGTTTCCTCTTAATCCTATTTTATTTTGTTGTGTCTTGTTGTCATCTGTCTGTTCTTTTCTAATGGATTAGAAGTAGATCTTTCCATTTCCAATGAAACAATTAAGGAAAAAAAATCCCTCACAGGTGTGCCCAGACTTTTTTATTATTATTAATTTCAGATGTAGTCAAGTTGATAACCAAGAATAGCTATCATACATCTATCTCTTATCAACTTGACATACAGTCATATCTCCTATGTACTGCTTAATTTCTAAATGAAACAATAACCAGCTCATAATTATACTTAACATGATATAACTATCCCACAAATGTATTATAAATTTTAAAATAAATAACAATGTCCCTTAGGGGACATTCTTTAAGTCTATCAAGCTTAAATGTACCAATCACTAATATTCTCTTCATTGATGTTACAGTATGATAAAGAAATTTAAAGAAAATACAAATATCTGCACAAATGTATTATTAACAAAATAAACAGAAACACTCATGTCAATTGTAATCCTCATTTCTACAACTGTCGTGTGGTCTTAGCTAGTATTTATGACTGCCTTCCTCTATTACCTATTCTTTATGTCCTCCACCATCAGCAAGTACCTCAGCAGGTCTTGGCTCTTTCCTTGTAGGAGTGACTCATACTTCATTCATTCCTCATTTTTATCCTGCTTGGATTAGGCTGTTGTACTTTCCCATTGACTTTGATCGCAGTACACAGTAGCACCTAAGACTCCAGGCATAATCTTTCTAACCTCAATTGTGGAAGAGCAATCCAATTTCCCTATGGAAATCTGGGCCAGTCACCCTTCCCAACACTGTTGTTCCTTTCTTAGCATCAGAAGCCCACAGTGACCCTGGAGATGTCTGAGCTTCCAGTCCAATGGAATGTTTGTTGTGCTTCCTGGAAGGAGCACTTTACCCTCTGGAACCTAAACCTCTAAGCCAGCAGGACTTAAGGGAACAGGAAGCAGAAAGCTTTCTATTGGATCACTAGGGGTGATAGTGAATGGAACTATTATTTTTTTCACCCCTTGATCCTGGACCCATGGATCCTGGATTTGGGAGAAACTGTACCATATATTGAAGCATATACAGAGAACCTTCTAGAGAACCCTTCTGCAGCCTTCTTGGATGCTGCCACCTAATGGGTACTGTAACTGTGTCTTCAAAAAGCCATTTCAATTCATCTTTCTATAAGGCCAGTTGCTTCAGGATGGTGGAGAACATAGTAAGACCAATGGATTCCCTAAACATGGTCTGTCTGTCACACTTGCCTGGCTGTGAAATGAGTTTCTTAGACTAAAGCAATGCTGTGTGAAATATCAGGATGGTAGATAAGGTATCCAATGTTAGTTTTGGCAGAAGTATTACATGCAGGAAAAGGCAAATTCATAATCACAATAAGTGTCTACTCCAGTAAGGACAAAACATTGTCTTTTTAAAGGAGGAAGTGGTGCAATGTAGTCAACCTGAGGCCAGACTGGTGACTCCTGGATATGGCACCATGCAGGGTCTCAGTTTGGGTCTCTGCTCTTGGCAGATCCTGGCACTCAGCAGCAGCTGTAGCCAGGTCAGCGTTGGCAAGTGAAAGTTCATGTTGTCAAGCCCGTGCATAACTCCCTTTTCTGTCAACATGGCTACTTTGTTCATGAGCCCATGTGGGCAGTAATAGGAATGGCTGGTGGAGGGGAGGCTGACTGTCTGCAGAATGGGTCATACTAGCTACTTGATTATGAACTTCTCAGCTGATGACTTTTTGATGAACTCTGCTGCAGTAGGGGCAGAACCAGCAGCAGGCGCTGCATGAAGAGTTCTCTGGAGTCTTTCTCTCTAGGAGCAAAGCAAAGCAAAGCATTCTCTCTCTGTCCGTGAGCTCCTATTTATACCTTCCCAGAGTCCACACCACGATGTTTTCCAGCTGGCAAAAACACACTTCCTGTATGAAGGCAGTTTCCTGACTGTTTATCAGCTGACAAAGATCATGAGCCTCTAACAAGGCTGCTACGGACAAAACATTCACTCATCCCATACTTGGGACTATAATAAAAACATATCCACACAACACAACCAAACTTTCATTAATCTGTTCAGCCATAGAGCACATAGAGTTGTCTTTATCTGGACTCAGAGCACTTTAGGGAGTTCCCCTTTTTGTTTGTGCATGACAGGATTTTGGTCTCTCTATGCAGCTCTGCCTGGCCTGAACTCACTATGTAGACTAAGCTAGCGTCAAACTCACAGAGATCGGCTTATCTTTGCCTCCTTGGTGCTGGGACTAAGGTAAGTACCACCACACCTGGCAAGAGTTTATGATATCGAAAACCTTCCTTCTGTCATCCTGAGTGAAATATCCCAGAAGGAGAAAGACAAACACGGTATATACTCACTTATATAGACCTATAAGATATGATAAACATAATGAAATCTATACACCTAAAAAAGATAATCAAGAGAGCGGACATGGGGTAAGATTATCAATCCTCGTGTTGAAAGACAGAGGGGATGCGCATTGAACATTGACAGGAGTCTACTGAGCGCATTTGAAAGACTCTAACTAGCAGTGTTTTCAAAGCAAAGACTCATGACCAAACCTTTGGCAGAGTACAGGGAATCATAAGAAAGAAGGGGAGTTAGTCTGATGAGGAAAGGATAGGAGCTCCACAAGGACCAAACATATCTGGGCACAGGGTCTTTTCTGAGACTGACATGCAACCAAGGACCATGTATGAATGTAACCTAGAACCTCTGCTCAGATGTAGCCTGTGGTAGCTCAGTAACCAATTGGTTTCCCATAGTGAGGGGAATAAGGACTATTTCTAACAGGAACTCAATGACTGGCTCTTTGGCCTCCCCACCCCCAAGGGAGGAGCAGTCCTGTTAGGTCACAGAGGAGAGTTTTGCAGCCAGTCCGGAAGATACCTGATGAAACAGGATCAGATGAATGGGGAGGAGGTCCCCCCTATCAGTGGACTTGGCAAGGGACATGGTGGAGATGAGGGGGGTAGGGAGGGACTGGGAGGGAATGAGGGATCGGGACACGGCTGGGATACAGAATTAATAAAATGTAACTGATAAGAAAAAAATAAAATTAAAAAAAAAAGAAAAAGAAAACCTTCCTTCTGTCTACTTTTCAATCCTGTTTTTCATCTTGTTTTAAAGGTCTTATTATGATTCCAGGTGTTTGGAATGAGATCTTCCTGCATCCCTGCATTCAAGCTCTTTATCATCAGTATTAACAGCATCTGTGTTTCTTGAGAGGCTGTGACTTCAAAAGAATAACTTATAAGGAATCAATTACATAGTGAATATAAATATATTCACGAAGCACATAGGTTTGCATGCTCACTACCTTGGACATTTAGGAGACTCTTCTGAGAAAATGACCTTTTTTTCAAATGGTATAAAATATCCTATTACAGTTTGTTATTACTATGCCCTCTGCTCTCTTTTCAGTATAGTAAATAACCCTGTTTTCTCTCTTTACTCATGTTAAAATAGACTAAGTGCCTTGTCTTAGCCATTTGAACTGCTGTAACAATTCAAATGCCCCCTACTGGGTTTATTTCTCCCATTCCAGAATCTGAGGACACTGAAAAAAATCTTTCTGTTTAGCACGGCCTTTTTCTATAAATATCCGTTCTTATGCTGTGTACCTTCATGGAGAATGGGTGACAATTTCTCCTGTAGGCAGGGACTTTCTTCATAGGGGTGCCAATCACTTCCATATTCCCTTGTGTCCAGTCACTTCCCCAAGGCTTTACTTCCTCAGCATGGAAATCTATTGCACAAAGTCCATCTTTTGTCTGAGTTAGTTCTGTAAAGTATCGACAACAGGAAGATTTGGCTTAGGATTCCCTAGAGTTCCCATGGAACATCAGGCAGGAGTCTAGCTGGAAGATGGCATCCTGGGATTGGTGCTGAGAGAACACCAGTGAAGTTCAGATTTCTTACAGCTGCTGTCCATAGTAGGAATTCTTCCTCTTTAGGAAGAAAATGCCCAGTGACAGCAAAGAGAAATCTACCTTTCCCACAGCCTGGCCCATATCTCATTCATACTTACATTCATACTATTCCATCCTAAGTTCAAAGCTGGATCATGTCCACATAGAAGCCTCCATAATGAAATTCTGTCTTACTGTATAAGGATTGGGCTGGAGCTAAAGCATGTCAATCTGAGGTATAAAATGCCTACTGTTTTATTTAGGTTTTTATTGCTTTGAAGAGACCCCATGACCATGGAAGCTCTTTAAGAAGGAAACATTGAGACTGACTTACAGTTTAAAGGTTTAGTCCATTTTTGTCATGAAGGAAAGGCATGGTACTAGAGAGATAGCAGAGAGCTCTTCATCTGGATTCAAAGGCAGCAGGAAGAAACAGTTAGCCACTAGGCCTGGCATGAGCTGAAACCTCAAAACCTACCCTCTAATGACATATTTCCTACAATAAGGCCACACCTACTACAACAGGCCCACACCTCCAATAATGCCACTTCTTATGAGTCTATGGGGGCCATTATCATTCAGACCACCACACCTACCATACAGAATTGTGACCCTGCATAGCCATGGCACTGGAGGAAGACCCTTCTCTACAGCAAGGGTCATGTTTACTTTTCTAATAGTTTTATTGACATGTTTATATGCCAATAGTACATGGACAGTACAGAGATAGAAATAGGAAAGCAATTCATATGTACAATAAATTTTAAAAGTGATGGTCAGGCTTGATGTACATCAATCTACCTCTCCCTCCCCAGACTTTTAGAACTTCATTTATGACTAAGCCTCAACTAATCTAGCATTTTAAAAAAGAATATTTAAACTTTATTGTTACAAATACGAAGTCCATTTTGTGTTTTGTTGCAGGATATTTGATCACACTGTGTTATTTACTGGAAAAACCTATTGCTATGATATAGTCAGACCTAGCACACACCTTTAATCCAGGAGTTTTCTGCTTGAATATTGTAAACAGGATTAAATAAAGTCAACCATAAGTCAAGAGGTGGAGCAAGCAATCAGTTGACCAGAAGTGAACATAGGCTTATTAAGGAAAAAAAAATGTAAAGAGTAAGAGGAAGTCAGGAGGATAGATAGAGAGACATACAGGAAGTAGAAGAGAGGGACATTCAGTTTGAAGAGTTTTTTGAGAGTGCATGGGAGAAAGAGGCTGTGTTTTCCTGTGGGGTGACTGAACCTGCTCCAGTACCCAGTCTTTGCAGGGTAGAGAAACAACTGTAACTTCTGTCATGAAATAGATAAAGAAATGATCTTCTATCACTCCAAATCCATATTCACACAAAAGTTTCTGTTATAGAAGCCACATTCCAGCACTAAAGAGGCATAGCAAAGTATGGCTGTGTGTGTTCATAGGGCTGTGAAAGGAGCTGGAATATTGACTTCCTGAAAATGTCACAGTGGTGACTTAATGGGCAGTCCCCACTCACACATCCCATATCATTTTTACATAAACATGGTATAGAAGTACTGAGGATGTTATCCCAGAATAAATGGCACTCTCAGCCTTGACCACTGATGGTGATTTGGAAATGGTCAGGGAGGCAGAATTATTGACAGATATCAGACTCAATCTGGACTCCGAAAAAGCAAACTCATTAGCAGATGTTTATGCCATTTTTAAAATTTTCTAACTAATTAATTTGTATGTGTATTGTTTGTGTGTATGTGTCGTGTGTGTGTGTGTGTGTGTATGTGTTTGTGTGTGGTGTCTGTGTGTATGTATGTGTGGTGTGTGTGTGTGTGTGTGAGTGATGTGAGTGGTATGTGTGAATTTGATTTGACACCATCCCCTGGGCTGGAATCCTGTAATCAACAATAGATAGGAACTCAGTTGAGCATCAGCATTCATTGCACTCTGCCTCCTGGCTACAAATACAAAGTGATAAACCATCTTACACTCTGCCACTGTGCTTCCCTCACTCACCATGAGTGCAAAAGGTCAAAGATGAGGACTCAAGTTCACTGAGATGGATTGTAGGGACAAGTTTAGTAAACGAGTTCTTAACACCATGGAGAAGCAGAGAGCCAACAGCACAGCAAAGGCTCTGAGGAGAATTAAGTAAGAGTAAGAGATCTGAAAAGAGGCATCAGGGCATTCCTGGAATCAGGCTCCCTTCTTATCTTTGATTCTAGAACAGTATTTGGGAAGGATGAGGAGAAGACAGTGTGGCTAGTAACACCTTCTGGGATGTAAGCTTTCATCCCCAGGTAAAAAGGTGTGGTTCCTGGAAATCCATTGACTGGAGATTTGTAGGTCTATTGATGCCTGTGAGGGGAAGGTGCTGCAGGTACTAAGACCTTCGCAGCAGCAGAGCTGGACTCTAATGTTACAGACTTCCCTCAGTGTGAGCCAAAATGAACTTGCTTCTCTTGCTTCTGTCAGACATTTTGTTACAATAAGGAAAGTGACTGGAATGCCCTCTGAAGTGGGACAGTCTGGGGTCAGCTGCAGCAAGGTGCTGAACTTTGTGTCTATCTGTGTTTAATATACAGCATCCTTAGCTTCAGGATAACAGAGAGGGTCCTGTTCTCTGATTTTGAGACACAGTCCTAGAGGATTTTTACCAATAGGAGATGATAGCCCAGATATCAAGGCTGAAAGTCAAACACTACTGACTTTGTCACACTTCAATTACTATGAGCAATGTTATGACCAAGACAACACTTATCAAAGAAAACATTTAAATGAAATAGAAAAATATGACATGACCCACCATAAATACTAACAGGGCTCATAGAGTCTCACAGAGACTGAAGTTTCAAGCATGGGGCCTGCATGGATCTGCCCAAGGTCTGTGTACATGTTATACCTGTTAGTCTGTTGTTCTTGTGGGACTATTAACAGTGGGAGCAGGTGTATCTCTGACTTTTTTTGCCTTCTCTTGGGACTCCTTTCCTCCTATTGGGTTGCCTTGTCCAGCCTCCATAGGAGGGCTTTTGCCCTGTCTTATTATATCTAGTTTTGTCCTGCTTGGCTTTTGTCTCTTGTCCTT
>NW_026593617.1:0-18860 GCF_907164565.1 Psammomys obesus | reverse complement strand
CCTGATGGCCAACTGATGGGCAGAGTGAATGGAATTTTATGTAAGAAAGTGGGAAATAGTAAGAGCTGGAGGGGACAGGAACTCCACAAGGAGAGCAACAGAACAAGATAATTTGAACACAGGGAACTTCCCAGAAAATCATACTCCAACCAAGGACTATTGGTGGAGATGACCTGGAACCCCTGCACAGGTGTAGCCCATGGCAGTTCAGTGTCCAAGTGGGTTACATAGTAATGGGAAGAGGGACTGCCTCTGACATGATCTGATTGGCCTGCTCGTTGATCACTTCCCCCTGAGGGGGGAGCAGCCTTACCAGGCCACAGTAGAGGACAATGCAGCCACTTTTGATGAGGACTGATAGACTAAGATCAGAAAGAAGAGGAGAACCTCACCTATCAGTGGACTTGGGGAGTGACATACATGCAGAAAAGGGAGGGAGGGTGGGATCAGCAGGGGAGGAGGGAGGGGCTTATGGGGGGATACAAAATGAATAAAGTGTAATTAATAAAAAATTTAAAAAAAAAGAAAAAAATGGGGAACAGAGCTAAAGAGAAAATTCTCTGTAGAGGAATATCGAATGGCAGAGAAGCACTTAAAGAAATGCTCAACCTCATTAGCCATTAGGGAAATGCAAATCAAAACAACCCTGAGATTTTACCTTACACCCATCAGAATGGCCAAGATGAAAAACTCAAGGGACAGCACATGCTGGAGAGGTTGTGGAGAAAGGGGAACCCTTCTCCACTGCTGGTGGGAATGTAAACTGGTACAACCACTCTGGAAATCAATCTGGCGCTTTCTCAGACAACTAGGAATAGCACTTCCTCAAGATCCAGCCATACCACTCCTAGGCATATACCCAAAAGAGGCTCAAGTATACAAAAAGGACATTTGCTCAACCATGTTTGTAGCAGCTTTATTTGTAATAGCCAGAACCTGGAAACAACCCAGATGCCCCTCAACTGAAGAATGGATGCAGAAACTGTGGTACATCTATACAATGGAGTATTACTCAGCAATGAAAAATAAGGAAATCATGAAATTTGCAGGTAAATGGTGGGACCTGGAAAGGATCATCCTGAGTGAGTTGGCCCAGAAGCAAAAAGACACTCACGGTATATACTCACTCATATAAACATACAACATAGAATAAACCCACTAAAATCTGTACATCTAAACAAACTAAGCAAAAGAGAGGACCCTAACTAAAATGTTCAATCCCCATCCTGAAAGGCAAAGAGGATGGACATCAGAAGAAAAAGAAAATAGGAAACAACCTCGGAACCTGCTACAGAGGGCCTCTGAAAGCCAGAAGAAAACAGGAAACAACCTTGAAACCTGCCACAGAGGGCCTCTGAAAGCTTCTGCAGTATAGACTGTCAAAGCAGATGCTGAGCCTGATGGCCAACTGATGGGCAGAGTGAATGGAATTTTATGTAAGAAGTGGGAAATAGTAAGAGCTGGAGGGGACAGGAACTCCACAAGGAGAGCAACAGAACAAGATAATTTGAACACAGGGAACTTCCCAGAAAATCATACTCCAACCAAGGACTATTGGTGGAGATGACCTGGAACCCCTGCACAGGTGTAGCCCATGGCAGTTCAGTGTCCAAGTGGGTTACATAGTAATGGGAAGAGGGACAGTCTCTGACATAATCTGATTGGCCTGCTCTTTGACCACCTCCCCCTGAAGGGGGAGCAGCCTTACCAGGCTACGATAGAGGACAATGCAGCCACTTTTGATGAGAACTGATAGACTAAGATCAGAAAGAAGAGGAGAACCTCCCATATCAGTGGACTTGGGGAGTGGCATGCATGCAGAAAGGGGAGGGAGGGTGGGATCAGGAGGCGAGGAGGGAGGGGCTTATGGGGGGATACAAAAGGAATAAAATGTAATTAATAAAAAATAAAAAAATCAACTAAAAAAAATCAGTAGCCATCATGCATACAAAAGACAAATGGGCTGAGAAAGAAATTAGGGAAACAACACCCTTCACAATAGCCACAAAGGACATAAAGTACCTTGGTGTAACTCTAACCAAGCAAGTCAAAGACTTGCATGAAAAAAACTTCTAGTCTCTGAAGAAATAAATAGAAGAAGATATCAGAAGATGGAAAGATCTTCCATGCTTATGGTGTGGCAGGATTAACATAGTAAAAATGGCCATGTTACCAAAAGCAATCTATAGATACAATGAAATTCCCATCAAAATATTAACACAATTAATTCTTTACAGACCTTGAAAGAAAAGTTCTCATCTTCATACAGAATAATAAGAAACCCAGAATCCCTAAAACAATCCTCTACAATAAAAGTTCTTCTGGAGGTATCTCCATCCCTGATCTCAAGCTGTACTATAGAGCAACAGTAATAAAGACTGTATGGTACTGGCATAGAAACAGAATGGTGGGTCAATGGAATCAAACAGAAGACCCAGAAATAAACACACACACTTAACAAAACCATACCATGGAAAAAAGATAGCATCTTCAACAAATGGTGCTGGTCTAACTGGATATCTACATGTAAAAAAATGCAAATAGATCCATATTTATCACCCTGCAAAAAACTAAAGTCCAAGTGGATCAAAGACCTCAACATAAAAGCATATGCATTAAACCTGTTAGAAGAAAAAGTGGGGAAGAGCCTTTACCTCATTGGCACAGGAGACAACTTCCTGAACAGAACACCAACAGCACAGCGCTAATATCAACAATCGATAAATGGGATCTCATGAAACTGAAAAGCTTCTGTAAATCAAAGGACACTGTCCTCAGAACAAAAATGACAGCCCACAGACTGGGAAAGGATCTTCACCAATCCTGTATCTGACAGAGAGCTAATATCTAGTATGTATAAAGAACTCAAGAAGTTAAACAGCAACAAATCAAGCAATCTAATTTTAAAAATGGGGTACAGATCTAAATAGAGAATTCTCAATAGAGGAATATTGAATGGCAGAGAAACATTTAAAGAAATGTTCAACATCCTTAACTATCAGGGAAATACAAATCAAAACAACCCTGAGATTTCACCTTACACTTCTCAGAATGGAATGGTTAAGATGAAAAACTCAAGTGAGGACACATACTGGACAGGATGTGGAGAAGGAGAACCCTCCTCCATTACTGGTGGGAATGTAAACATGTGCAACCACTTTGGAAGTCAATCTGGCGCTTTCTCAGACAATTAGGAATAGTGATTCCTCAAGATCCAGCTATACCACAACTGGGAACATAATGAAAAGATGCTCAAGTATATAGCAAGGACATTTGCCTTCCTTATTTTTTGAAACAGAGTCTGTTTTGTTTGCCATTTCTTCATACACCAAGCTAGCAGGCCCATGATCTTTCTTGAACTTTCCTGTTTCTGCCCATCTTCTGTAGGGAGGATGGGATTATAAAAGAGCACCCTATTGCAGTTGGCTTTTATGTGAGTTCTAGGGATATAAACTCAGGTTGTCACACTTGCATGGTGCATATTTTACCTAATAAGCTATCTCCCCAGGCCCTACAGGGTAACTTTTAAGATCTATATTCCTCTCATTTTTTTTCCAATAAAAGGAAAAAAAATTTGTTTTTAAAAATGAGTATGTTTGTATATGTATTAAGCAGATAATCTGTTTTCTTTCCTCTTCTATTTTCTTTTTACAATGCAACATAACACTTAAGTAAATATCAGTGTCTAAGTGTTATTAAATCTATATGGTCATATTTCAGTTATAAGATATCAAGGTGCAAGCATTCTTCAAGGTTTCTTGCCATGTGCAGGAAGCATTCGTGTGGTTTGGGTTGTATATTATGTTGAAAATAATTATGAACTTGTTTCTTTATTGGAAATTAAACTGGATATAAAAAAAAAACACAGGGGAATCCAAAATTGTGGTGAACAGCACGCACCATATCTGAGGGGCAGAGAATCTGAAACTCTGAAATTGGTGAGTGGAGGGGCATTGACATCGGGGCTTCTGGGGAGAAAGGGGACAAACCATGAACTGAGACTAATAGGAGGCAGGTCAACTGTGGACTTCTCCATGGACTTCTCCTGGGAAATAAATTCCCAGGCACTTCCCCTTTAACAGGCAGAGGCAGTGGTGGAGGCAGCGCAGATGTTCGGCAGTGCACACAGCTCCTTGCACAGAGTGCAGTGCTGGCTGCTCCTAGCACAGAACGCCCTGCTTGAGATTTGAGACAGAGAATACTCAATCCCCCAGGATTTCCCCATGACAGGCCTACCTTCTCCCTCCTTGGTGGAGGAGGAGGCTGCAGAGATGGCCCACAGTGCCCACCACAAAGCGCACTGCCTGGCCCACACTGCCCACAGCTCCTAGCACAGTGCAGTGCAGGTGGCTCCACCAGGCCAACCAGGCCCACAGCTTCCCAGGGCCTACCAGAAGGTATCTGCGCCAGTGGCCTCCTAGTTCTGCCATGGTGTCTGGACTCCCAGTGGACTGCAACACCAGCTCTCAGCAAATAGGAATTCTAAGGATAGCATTGTCAACATTGATGTCCCTGCTCTGCCAGTCTACCAGTGAAGTCCAGGAAATCAACTCCTGGAGCCCAGACAGATCTGAATACCAGAATGACAGTATGACAGGACTGTAGACCACTTAGGTATTCAGGAAATCAGCACCTAAAACTGAGCCCATGAACAACACTAGCATTAGCACCCCCTCCTGGGCCTGCACCCCCAACATTCCAAGCATCTACACTCTCTAGCACTCTCTCCTTCAAGACACACTTCCATGCACACACACACACTTTCTCCCTTGCAATTGTGATTCTGCATCAGCGGCTCTTCCTCCCTTAGGTAGAGCTGAAACACCAATGCACACTCTCAAACCAGTGGACCTCTCTCATCCTCTTGAAGAATACTCCAGACACCAGAGAAAGATGGACCAAATCGGAAGTACAGACTCTAGGAACAAACAGTGAAGGTTACAGATGGCCAGAGTCAGCGTAAGAACACACCCCACAAAATCAGAACATCATGGCTCCACTAGCAATCCACAAAATCAATGGATATTTCAATTCATCAGAAACACAGAAAAATGACTTTAAAGCTATGCTTGTCCAGTTATTAGAGGCACTTAAAGAGGAAACAACTCTCTCAAAGAAATAGCCATACAAATGGAGGCAAATAAAGAGGAAATGAACAAAGCTCTCAAAGAAACACAGGCAAATATAACCAAACAAATAGAGGCACAATTAGTGGCATATAAAGAGGAAATGAACAAAAAATAGAGACCATCATAGAGACAAGGAATCCACATTCAAACAGATGAAGGAAATGGTGCAAGGAATGAAAACAGAATTAGAAGCAATAAAGAAAACACGAACAGAGAAAACCCTGGAGCTGGAGAACTTAAACAAAAGATCAGAAACCAGTAAGGCAAGCATCACCAATAGAATACAAGAGAATCTCTGGTGCTGAAGATATACTTGCAGAAATTGATACTCCTCTCAAAGAAAAAGTAAAATCGGAAAAGTCCCAAACACAAAACATCCAAGAAATCAAGGACGCCATGAAAAGGTGAAATCTAAGAATAGTAGGAATTGATGAAAAAGAAGATTCCAGGCTCCAAAGTCCAGAAAATATTTTCAAGAAAATCAAAGAAGAAAAATTTCCCAACTTAAAGAAAGAGATGCCCATAAACATACAAAAGGTCTTCAGAACACCAAATAGTCTAGACCAGAAGAGAAACTCTTCACAGAGTTTTCACGTCACATCATAGTCAAAACACTAAATCTATAGAACAAAGAAAAATTATTAAAAGCAGCAAGGGTAAAAGGCCAAGAAACATAAAAAGGTAGACCTATTAGAATCACATCAGACTCCTCATCAGAAACTATGAAAGACAGAAAGACCTGGACAGAAGTCATACAGACTTTAAGGGACCACAGATGCCAACCCAGACTACTATACCCAGCAAAGCTTTCAATCAATATAGATGGAGAAAACAAAATATTCCATGACAAAACTAAATTTAAGCAATATCTAAACAAAACCAGTCCTACAGAAGATACTAGAAGGAAAACTCCAATACAACAAAACCACAAGAAAACATAAGATACAAATAATTTCTCAACAAAAATTAAAAGAAGCAATGAATCACAGTAACACTACCAACTCCACAATAAAAGGAACTAACATTGGTCACTATTATCTATCAACATCAATGGACTCAACTCTGCAATATAAAGACACAGACTAACAGAATGATTGCAAGAAACAGGATCCAACATTCTGCTGCATCCAAGAAGCACACATCTACAACAAGATAAACACTACCTCAGAGTAAAGGGATGGAAAAATGTTTTTCAAGCAAATGGAAAACAAGCTGAGGTAGACATCCTAATATCTAATAAAATAGACTTTCAACCAAAATTAATCAAAAAAGATGAGGAGGGGCACTTTTTTCTCATCAAAGGAACAATCCACCAGGAAGACATTATAATTTTGAATATCTATGCCCCAAATACAAGAGTGCCTACATTTGTAAATGAAACATTATTAAAGCTTAAATTGCACATCGATCCCAACACCTTAATAGTGGGAGACTTCAACACTCCACTCTCACCATGGGACAGATCATCTAGACAGAAACTAAATAGGGAAATAAAGGCACTTACAGAGGTCCTAAATCAAATGATGTAATAGATGTCTAAAGAACTTTTCACCCAAATTAAAAGACTATAACTTCTTTTCAGCACTTCATGGATCCTTCTCCAAAATAGACCATATAGTCGGTCACAAAGCAAGTCTCAGCAGATACAAGAAGATTGAAATAATCCCTTGTATTCTATCTGATCACCATGGACTAAAGCTGGACCTCAACAGCAACATAAATAGCAAAAAGCCTACACACATATGGAGACTGAACAACTCCCTACTCAATGACAGCTGGGTCAGGGAAGAAATAAAGAAAGAAATTAAAGTCTTCTTAGAATTCAATGAAAATGAAGGCACAACATACCCAAACTTATGGGACACAATGAAAGCAGTGCCCAGAGGAAAATTCAGAGCAATAAGTGCCACCAGAAAGAAGTTTGAGACATCTCATATGCCCCACCTGAAAGTCCTAGGAAAAAAAAGCAGACACTCCAAGAGGAAATAATGGCTGGAAATAAACTCAGGGCTGAAATCAATAAATTAGAATCAAAGAATCAATGAATCAAAGAGCTGGTTCTTTGAGAAAATGAATAAGATAGACAAACCCTTAGCCAAACTAACTATAAGGCAGAGAGAAACTATCCAAATCAGCAAAATCAGAAATGAAAAGGGGGACATAACAACAGACACTGAGGAAATCCAAACAATCATTAGGTCTTACTACAAAAGCCTATTTGCCACAAAATTTGAAAATCTAAAGGAAATGGACTATTTTCTTGATAGATTCAATTTACCAAATTTAAATCATGATCAGGTAGAAAGATTGAATTGTCTCTATATCTCCCAAGGAAATAGAAGCAGTCATCAAAAGTCTCCCTTCCAAAAAAAAAAATGCCCAGGCCCAGATGGTTTCAGCACAGAATTCTACCAGACCCTCAAAGAAGTACTAACTCCAATTCTCTTCAAACTATTCCACAAAATAGAAACTGAAGGAACATTGCCAAACTCATCCTATGAAGCCACAGTTACCTAAACCACACAAACACCCAACAAAACAAACAAACAAACAAAAAAAAAAAAACAACTGCAGACTATCTCTCTTATGAACATTGATGCAAAAATACTGGAAAGCAGGATCCATGAACATATAAAAGATATCATCTACTATGACCAAATAGGTTTCATTCCAGGCATGCAGGGGTGGTTCAATATAGAGAAATCCATCAATGTGATCTATTGTATAAATAAACCACATGATCATTTCCTTAGATGTCGAAAAGCATTTGACAAAATCCAACACCCATTCCTGTTTAAAGTATTGAAGTGATCAGGGATACAAGGCACATACCTAAACATAGTAAAGGCAATATACAGCAAGCCTATAGCCAACATCAAACTCAATGGAGAGAAACTTAAATCAATCCCACTGAAATCAAGGACAAAACAAGGCTGCCCACTCTCTCCATATCACTTCAACATAGTACTTGAAGTCCTACCAAGAAAAATAAGAGATCAAGGGGATACAAATTGGAAAGGAAGAAGTCAAAGTATCACTATTTGCAGATGATATGCTCGTCTACATGAGCAACCCCAAAAATTCATCCAGAGAACTCCTTCAGTTAATAGCAAAGTGGCTGTATACAAAAATAACTCAAAAAAAAATCAGAAGCCCTCCTATATACTAAGGACCAAAGGGCCGAGAAAGAAAATGGGGGAAACAACACCCTTCACAATAGCTACTAATAACATAAAGTACCTTGGGGTGACTCTAACCAACCAAATGAGAGACCTGTTCAAAAACAATTTCAGGTTTCTGAAGAAAGAAATTGAAGAAGATATCAAAAGATGCAAAGATCTCCAGTGCTCATGGATCGGTAAGATTAACATACTGAAAATGGCCATCCTGCCAAAACCAATGTACAGATTCAATGCAATTCCCATCAAAATACCAACATGATTCTTTACAGGACTTGAAAGAAAAATTCTCAACTTCATACAAAAAAACAAAAAACCCAGAATTGCCAAAACTGTCCAGTACAAGAACCAATCATTTGGAGATATCTCCATCCCTGATCTCAAGCGGTACTACAGAGCAATAGTAATAAATACCACATGGTACTGACATAAAAACAGAATGATGGATCAATGGAATTGGGTTGAAGACCCAGAAATAAACCCTCACACCTGTGGATACTGGATTTTTGACAAAGAAGCCAAAACCATACAGTGGAAAAAGGATAGCATATTTAACAAATGGTGCTGTTCTAAGTGGATGTCTACATGTAGAAAAATGCAAATAGATCCATATTTATCATCCTGCACAAAACTAAAGTCCAAGTGGATCAAAGACCTCAACATAAAACCAGACACACTAAATTGGTTAGAAGAAAAAGTGGGGAACAGCCTAGAACTCATTGGTACAGGTGACAATTTCCTGAACAGAACACAAACAGCACAGGCTCTAAGATCAACAATCAATAAATGGGACCTCATGAAACTGAAAAGCTTCTGTAAAGCAAAGGACACTGTCCTCAGAATAAAACGACAGCCTACAGACTGGGAAAGGCTCTTCACCAATCCTGTATCTGACAGAGGGCTAATATCCAGAATATATAAAGAACTCAAGAAGTTAAAAAGTAACAAATCAAGTATTACAATTAAAATATGGGGTACAGATCTACACAGAGAATTCTCAATAGAGAAATATCAAATGGCAGTGAACCATTTAAAGAAATGCTCAACATTCTTACTCATCAGGGAAATGCAAATGACCCTGAGATTTTACTTTACACCTCTCAGAGTGGCTAAGATAAAAAAACTCAAGTGACAATACATGCTGGAGAGGATGTGGAGAAAGGGGAACCCTCCTCCATTGCTGGTAGAAATGTAAACTTGTAAAAGCACTTTGGAAATCAATCTGGTGCTTTCTCAGACAATTAGGAATAGCGCTTTCTCAAAACCCATCTATACCACTCCTAGGCATATATATAGAATAAACTCAAGTACACAACAAGGACATTTGTTCAACCATGTTTATAGCAGCTTTATTCATAATAACTAGAACCTGGAAACAACCCAGATGTCCCTCAATGGAGGGATACAGAAATTGTGGTACATTTACACAATGAAATACTACTCAACAATTAAAAACAAGGAAATCATGAAATTTGCAGGCAAATGGTGGGAACTATAAAAGATCATCCTGAGTGAGGTATCCCAGAAACAGAAAGACACACACGGTAAGTGGATACTAGACATATAATATAGAATAAACTTACAAAAATCTGTACACCTATAGACGTTGAGCTAGAAGGAGGATCCTGGTTAGTATGATCAATCCTCACTCAGAAAGGCAAATGGGACAGACGTTGGAAGTAGAAGAAAATAGGAAACAGGACAATAGCCTAACACAGGGGGCCTCTGAAAGACTCTACCTAGCATTGTATCAAAGCAGATACTGAGACTCATAAACAAACTTTGGGCAGAGTGCAGGGAATCTTAGGAAAGAAAGGGGAGATAGTAAGACCTGGAGAGGACAGGAGCTCCACAAGGATAGTTACAGAACCAAAATATCTGGACACAGGGGTCTTTTCTGAGACTGATACTCCAACCAAGAACCATTCATGGATATAACCTAGAACCCCTGCTCAAAACCCCTGCCCCATGGCAGCTCAGTATCCAAATTGGTACTTTAGTAAGTGGAACAGGGATTGTACCAGTGGCTAGTTCTTTGACCGCCTCCCCTGGATGGGGGAGGAGACTGGCCAGGCCACAGAGGAGGACAATGCAACCAGTTCTGATGAGACCGATAAGCTAGGGTCATATGAAAGGGGAGGAGGACCTCCCATATCCATGTACTTGGAGATGGGCATAGAAGGAAATGAGGGACAGTGGGTGGGATTAGAATGGAAGGAAGGAGAGGACTACAGCTGGGTTACAAAGTGAATAAACTGTAATTAATATAAAAATAAAAATTTAATTAATAAAAACATACATAGGCTGTTTGCCACATTGACAAGTGACATGTGGTGAGTATAGTCTGTTGACTCTAGAAATACTGAACCCCAGGATGTAGAATTTAAAGGAATGCAAGGAGTTTAAAGACAGCATAAAGAAACAGTTTTATGAAATTAGGGAGAATAAATGCCTGAGTGATACACATGAAAAGACAATCAAGGCTGATGGAAATGATGATGACTTGAGATCGGAATTCAATAGGGAGATGTATGCATTAAAGAGGGTTTAAGCTGAAACGAAAATGAATTTAAAAAAAAAACACAATAACTTAACTAAAGAATTCAAAGGAAAGGCATACAAATAAAATAAATCAAACGGAAGATCAGGGCTTAAATATAAAGTCCAAATTATCAAGGAATATGAAAAATAACTAAATAACAAAAAGGAACACACAGAAAATGTGGAACACCAGGAAAAAAAAAAACTTCTACTCATGTCAATGGCATAAACGGGATGTTCCAACAAGATTGTAGTAGGAAGCTTCCCTAAACTAAGGAAAACTACAGTCATGCAGACACAAGAAACACACAGAACTTCAATTAGACAAGACCAAAAGAGAAAATCTCCACAGTATATCCTAGTTAAAACAATAAGTATATCGGACAGAGAAAGTATATTTAAAGCTGAAAGAGGAAACACAAATTACATATAAAGAAAAACCCATCAGAATAATAGCTGGTTTCTAATGGGAACTTTGAAATCCAGAAGAGCCTGGATCAATGCATTTCAAGCCCTAAAAGATGATGCCAGTGAACCCAAAATAATCTGTCCAGAAAAATTATCTTCCATAATTGAATGGAAAAGAAAAGCATTTCACATATAAACAATTATATCTGAACTCCTGCAGAACTCCTTTCCTCCACTAGAGGCTAAGCCATCAACCAGAACCTCAAAAACCCTTCTCCCATATCCAACAGATCACCAACACTCCCTCAGTATCTACACCCAAGATCCTCCTCTCTTCCATACCATTTTCTGGCCTGGAACTCTAGCAGAAGTGTAGCCCCATAAGAGGCCACACTGACACCCAGAACCTCAGTGTGCCCACATAAGCCCTCTGCCCACAGACCACCCAACACTCTTTCAATGCCCACCCAGCCTACTCACTCTGTCCCTCCTCCCCTTGTAACCCAGCTCACAACTCTAATAGAAGCTTCCTGCCCACCAGAGGCCATTCTGGCTGCTTACCCAAAGAACCCTGATTTTTTCAGTCTTACCCAGCATTCTCCAATTGCCCCCCCCTCATTGCTATATCCCAGCCCCAAATTTCAGTTGAAACACTCTGTTAGACCAGAAGCCACACTGTCCATCAGAACTCCAGCTTTAGTGGCCATTCTCTACTTGATCAGAGGCCATGCTGGCCATAAGAAACAGCGCTCTCAGGTTCAGGGGCTATGCCAGCCTCCAGAACTCCACATTCCAATTCAGGCTGAAACCCCATGATTGACCAGAGGACATTTAAGTTAAAAGAAATCAGGTCCCAACTCTGGTGGAGACCCACTACTTAACCCACTGGTCAATCAGGCCAGAAAACTACAGAGGATACAGAAAGGTAGGAAACAAACATATCAAACAAAGGCAAACTGAGAAATCAGCACCTGGACCTATAATTAGCTCAAACTCAGATGCTTAAACACCAGTGTAGAACAATCAACACCACCAGTGTAAGAGCAGTCAACAGCAGCCAGGGCATTATGGCACTATCATAGCCTGGCCATCCTGTAATAGAAAGACCTTAATATTCCAAAAAATAAAAAGCTGAAACACAAAACAGCCTTGAAAAGCAACTGAAGATGATAGAGGTTCTTAAAGAGGAAATGAATAAATCCCTTCAAGAATGCCAAGAAAACTGATTAAAACCTGAAAATGGAAATAGAAGCAATAAAGAAAACACAAACTGAGGGGATTCTTGAAATGTAAAATCTAGATACACAAACAGGAACTACAGACCAAAGCATCACTAACAGAATGCAAGAGATGGAAGAGAGAATCTCAGATGTTGAAGATACAATAGAAGAAATAGATATACTGTCAAAGAAATTGTTAAATCTAAAAAATTTCTGACATAAAACATGCAAGAAATCTGGGACACTATGAAAATACTAAACCTAAGAAGAATGAGAATAGGAGGAGAATCCTAGCCCCAAGGCCCAGAAAATAGGTTTAACAAAATCATAGAAGAAAAATTTTATAACCTAAAGAAATGCACTCCAACAAACATAAAAGAAGCTTACAGAACATCAACAGATACACATTGAACCAGAAAAGAAAGTCTCCTTACCACAAACATATAGATCAAAACATATATTACAAGGAAAGACTAATAAAAGGATAAAAGGCCAAGAAACACCTAAGGGCAGATCTATTAGAAATACCCCAGACTTCTCAACAGCAAGAAGGACCTGGACAGATGTCCTGCAAAGCCTAAGAAACCACAGATGCTAGTCCAGACAACTATACACAGCAAAACTTTCAATTGCCATAGATGGAAATAACAAGATATTCCATATCTATCTATAAATCCAGCCAGATAAAAGGTACTAAAGAAAAACTCTAACCCAAGGAGGTTAACTACATCCATGACAACACAATAAATAAATAATTACACATGAGCAAAACCAAAAGAAGGGAAACACACACACACACCACCACCACCACCACCACCACCACCACCACCAATACCAACACCAACACCACCAACAGAAGAACAGGAATTAACAATCATTTGTTATTGATATCTCTCATTTTCAGTGGACTCCATTCCCCAATTAAAACACAGAGACTAAGAGAAGGAATGTAAAAACAGGATCCATCTTTTTGTTGCGTACAAGAAACACACTTCAATACCAAATATAAACATTATCTCAGAGTAAAGGGTTGGAAAAAGACCTTCCAAACAAAGGGATCTAAGAAACAAGCTGGTATAGCCATTCTAATATCCAACAAAATAGACCTCAAACCAAAATAATCAAAAGATATGTAGAAGGACACTTCATATTCATCAAAGGACACATCCACCAAGATATTTCTGTAGTGGATGTAAACATTTTTGTTTTGATTTCAAGTGTAGGGTCTGGATATGGATATGTTTTTGGTATATTCCCCATAGAAAACAATCCCCATGGAATAGTGCATGATATTTGTAAGCTGGAAGCTGTCTTTTGTGGGGGACGTGATTTTGTCAGCTGAAAAACATCCTGTACAGACTTTGGGAGGGTAAAAAATAGTCACATAACAAAGAGAGATTGCTTTGCATCACTTTGCATCTTTTAGCTTCTTTTGTATCTTCTTTGCTTCACATTACTTTGACACACTCCTAGCGAGAAATGCTCCAGAGAATGCTTTAAAGTTGCTGCTGAGGTTGCTATTGTATTTGCTGGATTGCTGGTTTGCTGTTTATCTGGACTTCTGGAATCCAAAGGACTGAGATTGGCATTGACCAAAATAACCAATGCCTCTAACCAACAGGAAGTAGCTAGAGAGTTCTGCATCCCTTGTCCCTACTAACCTGAATTTTCTCCTAACTAGTGTTGAGGGGGTTGGAAGGCATTTAAGAACCCTAAATATAGTAGGTTTAAAAAAAAAAAAATCTAAGGCTACAGGTGGCACACATACATGGCTTAAGCATAATGGGGAACTTAGTTTCTAATGCTGGAGAGGAAATGGCCTGTTTTGATGGGATGAAAATACTGTTTAAAGAAGTTAGGAAAATGGTGTCTGGTGCTGATGGGTTCTTTCCTATTTTGCTCCCAGAGGGGATTTTCTGGTTTTGCTTTCTCATCTTCCTATATTCCATTTTGCAAGAACTGAAAAAAAAATCAGAAGGTTCACTCTTTTTTTTTTTTTTTTAATAAAGGATTGCAGAGTTGTCTATGCACCTAGAGTTTTTGAGTAAAGGTTGAAGTTCTTGGAAAGCAAGATGTGTCAGTGGGAGTAGAACAAAAGGGTTCAGGCTAGGTGTCTGAGAGTGATGAAAAAGATGGGTGAAAAAACAGGGAAGCAAACTAGGCTGGAAGGCAGATTTGTTGTTCTGCCATGCTCCACCCCTTTTTCTGCCAGCTTCCCAGAGCACGGGCAAGAAGCAAGGGGGTAGGAAGAGCAGGACACTGTACAGGAAAACAGGGTTAGTTTTGAGTCAAGTGTGCCACTGCAGGAGTTGCAACTTTCCCAGTCTTTGATGACATGGCATCCAATTGAAATTATAGATCTGAAGCATTTTTAAAAGTCTATTGTATTGTACAGAAAGCATTTCCCATTTGTTAAAGAAATATTAAGTGACTGGGCTACACAGAACAGACTTATTTCCCAAGATTGGAAGGGATTATAGTGTTAGCTATGCTAGAAGCTGGTCAACAATTACAATGGTTGTCATGGTGGAGTGACAAAGTCATGAAAAATAAAACAATGAAATATAACAAGTGGAATAAATGTTTTTTTTAAAACCATCTCATTACAGGGCCCTGGAAAAAACCTTCACTGACTTTTCAGGGATTGGCTTCAGCTGTGAATAGAGCCATATCAGACCCTTATAACAGACAGGCATTCATAGAGCTCTTGGCATTTTAAAATGCAAATACTGGATATAAAGAGTAATTAGACCATTAAAAAGCACAGCAGCTCCAATAGACTAATGGATAAGTGAAACAACTGATGCTCTTAGGAGCATCATATCAACATCATAGGACTGACCTTCATCTCTCCAAAGTGTGGGCAGTTGTTCTTCATTCAAGCACCAGCATGGCTGGTGGGGACCTGGGTGGTCTCTAGGACATGGCTGTCATCTGACATTCCCCTGAGCTGCTGCTTCCAGGCATAGCACAGGGGCTCCTGGGTGCCACTGGGCTGAATGCTCATACTGGAATCTCAGTAACTAAGTAACAAAGTCAGGGAGAAGCTTGTGCATTAGTTAAAGCTCCTAGACTCACTATGGGAAGTGGAAGTCAGTTTCCACCAGGTATTTCTGTTTGTTAGCTCTTTTAAAATGAGATTGCTGATGGCAGTGGAAGCTTGGCCATCCCAAAGTGTATCCTCAGTTAAGCTACCATGCTAAACACAGCAGAGGATTCAGGCAAAAACCCATGCTGGTCAGCTTGCAGCTTAAACACAAGCCTTGTAATGCTCAGGTCCAGTGGGCCGGAAGGCAGGTCTAGGCCTGTTAGGTTCTTCCCTAACAGTCATTGAGCTCATGGTGGTTTGGCAGGCTCCAGCCACCTTAGCTGTCAGCCAAGCCCTGGAAGTTCAATGGCAAATTTCCAGGGAGGAGGGGAGATCTCCCTCCCCCAGAATAAATAAAGAATCTCAGGTGGCCATGATAGGAAGCTGATGGTATCATGAAGCACACAGCACCCTGAATCTTTGTTTCATGTGAAATCAGGGATTCATAAACCTTGGGTAGGAGGAGAGGTTTTGAGGGTGAATGAGTTTGAATCACTAGGGCTAGAAGTGGTAGGGATATTTGATTTACATGTAGTGGTATAATATGTCATTTACATGCAGTAGAATAGTCATATCACAAAGAGAACACAGTACTTAAATATCCTGTAAGTGGGGGAAAATCTCTGAGTAAAACCGAAGGTCATTGCTGAAAACTAAGATCAGCAGATAGGGTGGAGTATTTTCAGGAATCCCCAAGTGCTTGCTGAGCATGTTTCTTATCAAGAAAGAGTGAGCCTGCAATCTTCCCTGAGGGAATATCTGGGATTACAAGATCAGGCTAAGAGAGAGAACTTCCCTGGGAAATAGAAGTCCACCCTCATTGACCAAGCACAGAAGCTATCCAGAAATGTCAGACTCCAGCAGTGTCCCACATGCAGTAGCTAAAAGTCTCAGATATCAAAATATCTAGTGCTTTAATTGTGGTGAATTTGGCCATTTACAAAGAAATTGTAAGACTAAAAGTTTAGAGCTCTAAATATCAGGAGCATTGACTATGCAGAATATGGTGTTCATAGAAGAGAACAAGCAGTCTCTGGTTCAATGGAATGAAAAAACTTCTAGGGTTTTGTAGCCACTGTGAGAAGGGAAAACATTGGTCTAAGGATTGCAGATCCAAGAGAGACATTTGAGGTAACCTCTTGCCATTGGGAAACAAATGGAGGCACCTATCAGCTTGAGGCCCAGCGGCTATCTTTCTTTGGTCAGCCAGGAGGTAACAGGCAGATAGGAAGAGCAAAACTAAGTATTGCATGCTACTGAAGGCAGTGCAACTTTGGTTCTGGCCACAGATACACCTCTTACATCCCCAAGAACTGAATTTTATAAAATAACCTCTGGCATTTGTGGTCCTTTGCCTTCAGGGACAGTGGGGTAATCTTAGGATGAAGTAGATTAGCTTCTCAAGGATTTACAGTATATCCGAGTATTATAGATTGGGATTGCAATGAAGAAATTAAAATCATGGCATATGTAAAAAAAGATGCAAATTAATGCAGGGGATAGAATTTTTTAACTATCACTGTTTCCTTACATCAAGCACAAAGCTGTTCCAGTAGAAAAAACAGGCAATTTGGTAGTACTAGAAAACATGTATTCTGGCAAACAGTGGTTAATGATCAAAGACCCAAATTAATGGTACAAATGAATGGTGTTGAGATAGAAAGATTGATAGATACAAGAGCTGATGTCAGTATCCTTTCCCAAAAAGTCTTTGGAATCCAGATTGACCACATCAGAAGCTTTACACACAGTTTATAGAAATTTGTAAATTATCTCAAATAAGAGAAAGTATTGAAAGATCCCCGGAGGGTATCTTCCGTCTGAGAGAGACCCCCTCCCAAGGAACAACGAGGCCATTTGGATGCAAACAGCAAGAGGCTTTTATTTTGATACACGAGTACTCGGGGCGAAAGTCACTCGAAAGGACTTTGCGCGCCCCCTAGATGGGAAGCTGGGGTTTTTATAGGGTTTTAGAGCAGAAGCACTGGTACAGAAGCGAGAAGCATGGTTACAGGGGGCTGATTGGTACGTTTACATGAGACCACGGTTTGCGTCAAAGTTTGGCAGGGACACCAAGATTGACCACCCCTTAACGTGGCCACCTGTTATTTTGTTTTTCCCTATCTCAGCTGGAACAACCTCTGTCAGATATCCCATGAGGGTAGTCACAACAAGTTGTTTTTAACTCAACAGGGGCAGCCTGACCACAGATATCCCAAGTGGGTGACACAGCTAGGATTTCTCAGTAATTTTCCAGTTTCTCATCTGGCCTTCAGAGTTTTACAAAACAGTGGTGTCTCACAAAATGGCGTTAGCTATGTTTAACTTAGGGTGAGGCAGGGGTCTTTCAGTATCCCATGAATTAAATATGTGGGACCAGAGGGGCAAACAGGCAAGTTGAGAGCCTATGTGGCTGACATACCCATGAAGTTATGGGGAAAGGATCTTTTATAACAATGGGGTACTCAAATTAATATTCCTGCAATCCCAGATACAGCCAATGATGAAATAAGGGGTGAAATGATAGCTGCTCCTATGGAAGATATTGAACACAATACCATAGGAAGGCAATCAGAAGCTGTGCCCATTGTTTAAGCACAGTACACCATATGGACTGAGTTTCCAAATCTATAATAGGGAACACTGCTGAAATAGCCTTGCCTCTAAAATGGTTATCAAACATACATTTATGGCAAAATTGTTGGTCCATAACAAAAGAAAAATTGTAGGCATTTAAATAATTCATACAAGAACAACTAGAGGCTCAACACATAGAAGGACTACCAGCCCATGGAATTCCCCTGTGTTTGTTGTAAAAAAAAAAATCAGGGAAATGGAGGGTGGTAATGGATTTAAGAGCAGTGAATGGAGTAATTCCACCAATGGGTCCTTTATAGCCTGGATTTTTTTTTTTTTTACCTTCATTGTTATCTAGTTCATAGCATATAATAATAATTGACTTGAAATAATTGCTTTTTCACAATGCCCTTGCGTGAACAACAATGATCCAATAAATAGATAGCATTGCAAGGTACTTATATGGGGGAAATGTTAAATAGTCCAGCTTTTTTGTCAATACATTGTGTGACAACCATTTGAATTAATTTGTAGGCATTTTTTTTTCAATCTATCATTTATCATTACATGGATAATATTTTGTTGGCTGTTTCTGATGCAGATACTTTAGAGAAAATGTTTAAGGAAACACAAGGAATTCTGCCATGCTGGGGGTTACAGACTGCTCCAGAAAAAAAAAAAAAAAGTACAAAGAAGAGATTCACTTAGCTATTTATGT
>NW_026593616.1:0-7576 GCF_907164565.1 Psammomys obesus | reverse complement strand
TTTATTATAATTATTGTTTTAATCTTTATTATAATCTTTATTATAATCATTATTATTATTATTTAAAAGGATTATTGTTGCTGGGTATGGTGGTGCATGCCTTTAATCCCACATTTCTTCTCTAACTGAAAGAACATTACTTAGTCCCACATAAATGTAAGGACTACTAACACCCTCAGGTACCCTAGAGTAAAAAGGAACTTTGATTAGTAGCAGCCTACTTTTTTGATTCATTTACAGGAAGAGGGTTGGGATATATCCAAGTGCTTTCATCCACAGGCCCTAGGTTCAAGCCTCAGGACTGCAATGGGGAGAAAAAAAGATTACAGGGAAAGATTTGGGCTGCAGGATGAGCAGAACTCTAGGTACCAGCTGGTGTCTTGGGCCATTGCCTGGGCTCTCCCTCTGGATCTTCTGTAGATCCTCAACTAAGGCAGCTAAGAGTGACTAGGAGAAAAGAACCCAGTTTTGTTTGTTTGTTTGTTTGTTTTGGTTTTTTTTAATTTTTTTATTTTTTGCAATTTATTCACTTTATATCCCAATTGTAGCCCCCTCCCTCATCTTCTCCCTGTCCCATCCTCCCTCCCTCTTCCCACCTATGCCTTTCATCTAGTCCACTGAAAAGGGTAGTCCTCTTCCTGGGGGGACTTCTCTCCTGTCATCTGCCTATAGCTAATCAAGTCTCATCAGGATTGCCTGGATCCTCTTCCTCTGTGGCCTGGCAAGGCCACATTGCCAGGGGAAAGTGATCAAAGAGCAGGCAACTGAGTTCATGATAGAGGCAGCCCCTGCTCCTCTAACTTAGGACCCACATGGAAACTGAGCTGTCTATCAGCTACATCTGAACAGGGCTCTGAGGTCCTCTCTAGGCATGGACCTTGATTGGTGCATCAGTCTCTGTACAGCCCTTGAGTTTATCAAGCATCTGCTTCCATACCCTGTTGGGTGGAGACTTTTAGGGGCCATCTATAGTAGGCTACTGTCCTGTTCTCTCTCTTCTATCGTTTCTGGTGTCTATCCTGTTTGCCATTCTGAATGAGATTTAAACATCTTCCCTAGGGTTCTCCTTGTTGTTTAGCTTCTTAAGTCTGTATATTTTATTAAGTTTATCTTATATTGTATGGCTAATTATCTGCTTATAAGTGAGTATATACCATGCGTGTCTTTATGGAGAACCCAATTTTTAAGGGTACAGGCCCTGGTGAATCAACCACTATCTTCTGAAAAGTAACGCATCCAGGCATACATGGGCAGCACAGACCCTCTGATATGGGGGATGATGTAAAATTGATTGGGGAGGGAGGGAGGGAGGGAGGGAGGGAGGGAGGGAAGGAAGGAAGGAAGGAAGGAAGGAAGGAAGGAAGGAAGGAAGGAAGGAAGGAAGGAAGGAAGGAAGGAAGGAAAAGTGGGTCTTTGAGGAGTGAATATGATAAAAATATGGATTTTTCACATAACCAGTAAGAAATGGAAAATATTTTGCTGATTATTCTTCATCCATTTATCTCATTCTTGATTACATTTATAATGACATTTCAGCATCATTAACTGAAGCAAGATCTTCAAAATCAAGACCTATTTTCATTTTTAAGTCATTCAAGTTTGCATTGTATCAATATATTTCAATAAGCCACACTTTCTAGTTCTCATAATTCTGCTTAAGTGTCTGTAGACATTGTTTCCTGATGCTTGCTCTAGTAGAGAAAGACATTTTGCTTCAAAAATGGGAATGGTATGGCCTGCTTTTGGATCACCTTCCCCTGAGGGGGTGGGGCAGCCTTACCAGGCCTCAGAGGAAGACAATGCAGCCAGTCCTGAGGAGACCTGATAGGCTAGGGTCAGAGGGAAGGGGAGGAGGACCTGAGAGAGGATATCAGTGGACTTGGGGAGGGGCGTGGGAAGAAACAAGGAGGGAATGTAGAATTGGGAGGGGATGAAGGAGGAAGTTACAACTAGGATACAAAGTGAATCAAATGTAATTAATAAAAAATAAATAAAATTTTAAAAAGAACAGAAAAAACATGGGAATGGTACAGGGAATATACCTGTGCAGTGAAATGCTTTGTGGTTTGATCACCATACAAACATTAAGCAGGAGATCAATATGTGGAAGGAGAGAGGAATAGGAACAGGAGTCCTTCTGAGGTTTTGGAAACTCAGTCACATTGTACTTTTTCTTTTACTATGGAATTGACTGTATTCAACAAGGATGGTCTAAAGTAGACCAGTAATCCAGATGGCAGTTACACTCTCCACATCTCCACTGTGAACTGCCAGCTGTACAGCCGTACTGCTTTCTGTCCCCATGCCATCAGCTTGCAGACCTAACTCCTTCCCTGGGCCCTGTGCCAGCCTCTGTACTGTGCTGTTTAGGGGCTTATTCCAGCTCTCAATGTGGACTTTGTCTTCTGGTACTTGTGCTCGGTGTTTACCTATTTTGCCTTCTGCCTCCTGAGATGGAGGTGAGAGGAGAGACTGCCAGTTTTGGTTTTCAGACCCTTTATATCCCAAATTGCCACAAGCATCTTCATTGATTGGATCATAATTGTTTTGTCAGAAAAATTATGAGGGGTGTGTGTGTGTGTGTCATGGTGTTAGTGGTAGTATATGCCCCAGTGCCTATGCACAGAGGCTGCAGGAGGACATCAGGTGTCCTGCTCTTACTCATCTGAGACAGGGTCTCTTACCGAACCTGAAGCCAACAAGCCCAAGGGATCCTCCTGTCTCTGTCCCACTCAGATGTAGAGTTATAGGTACATGTACAGCCATACTTGGCTTTTTTTTTTTTAATGGATGCTGAAGATTTGATCTTGGTTCCTTATGTTTGCACAATAAGTACTCTTAGCCACTGAGCCAGCCCTGTAACTGTTTTTGTTTGTTTGTTTGTTTGTTTGTTTGTTTGTTTTTGGCTTTTTGAGACCAGGCTGGCCTTGAACTCAAAAACTCAAAAATCTTTCTGCCTCTGATTTGCAAGTGCTGGGATTAAAGGTGCACCACTATACTGGGCTATGCATTCTTAATTATAGTAACCAGCTAAGCCAGAAAAATCACATAAAAGAGGAATAACAGTTAGCAGACTTAGCTCTTCTTGTGGAAGAAGGAAGAGCTAAGATAGGCAGTTCTGGAGGCCAGGGTACGGGTCAGTGGTGAATTCAGTCTCTCTTCTTCCTGGGCTTAGGTGCTGTGGTTGATGTAGATGAGAGCACTGCTTTCTCATGGCCTGTGTGTGACCGGTGTGGCAATGAGAGATTGGAACAGAAGCCAGAAGATGGGTAAGGCTGCCTGAAACCCCCAGGGCATAAAGGACACAGCCTGAGAGTCCTGCAACCTTCTAGCATATATGTAGGTTCTGCAGGCACTGAGGGACCCACTCTGCAGAGCTGAAACATAGAGGCTGTGGTGCCGCTTTGTGGGTTTTCCTAATAGAGAACCCAGTCTTTGAGGTGTTTTCTGTCCTTAAAAATGTAGAGTTGAGTTTTGTCCTTAGTGCCTTCATTATTAGAAGAAAGGGAAAATGTGAACAGATAGGACAAGCTGCATGGCATGATCCAGGAGTCCTGCAGACTTCCCCTGAGGACACTGAGAAGCTGACAGCAGACACCCCTTTCCTGCCCACTTATCTTACCCTCCTGGGCTGAGGTCAAGGCTAAATATTTGTCTTAGTTATGTTTTCTTTGTTGCTGTGATGAGATACTGTGACCAAAAACAAGTTGCAGAGAAAAGGATTTATTTGGTTTACACATTATACTCCATCATTGGAGGAAGTCAGGACAGGAACTCAAACAGGACCGGAGTCATGGAGACAGGATGAAGAGGCCATGGAGTGGTACTGTTTACTGGCTTGCTCCCCATTGCTTGCTCAGCTTGTTTTCTTATAAAGCGCAGGGATGGTATCACCAGCAATGGACTGGGCCCTTTCTCATCAATCATTAATTAAGATAATGCCCTACTGCCTACCACCAGATCTTAGGAGGCATTTTCTCAAATGAGACTCTCTCTCTTCAGATGACTATTTTGTGTCAAGTTGTCATAAAATGCTGCAGCACAGTGTTGGTACCGCTTGTTTCTCTAGAGTGACTCTCTGCCTCCCAGTGGACTTTGTCATATGACAGACCAAAATGTGTCATTAACTTGTCTGTTTCTTAGAAGCAAAGAGCAGGGCCTAGAGAGATGGCTCAGCAGACAGAGTTTGAATTCCCATCACCCACATGGCAGCTCACAGCTGTCTGTGACATTAGTTCCAGCGGATCCACTGCACTTTTCTGGCTTCTTCAAGCACCAGGAGTATATCTGATGGACAGGGTACCTACAGGGAAACATCCATATATATAAAATAATATCATTTTGATGCCTACTGTGATGTTGGCCTTGTGGGTACACAAGTCATTTCTGGATTATGTCAAAAGAGGCAAGGGAACATGGATCCATGTGAAAGCAGTGTGGGAATGAAGACAACAGGGTTGCTGAGCAAGGTTGACCTGCCAGAAGGGTGGGAAACTCACTCCCCTGACTGCCTTAAAGGTCTGGCCTCATTTCCTAGAAGACTCCTGTGCCCAGTACTCCTCATGAGGAATGCCTCTTTGTGTATCCAAGGGGGCAGCTTGCAACTGTTAACTCACCAGAACAGTCCCAGTTCCTGCCACTTTTGACTTTCCAAAAATTTAATTCTAACAGCAAAATTTCTCTCGCTAAATGTTTAAAGAAACTTCTCTTTGCTGTCCAACTCTTCTGATACATGTCTTTCTGGTTGCTTCTCACAACAGAGGCTCCTTCTCCTGTGGGGACTGTTCCCAACTAGTCATGTCACCTCTTCAAAAGAGGCAACTGCACGTCTTTCTGCATTGTCCCATGAGGCCCAAGAGTACCGTGAAGGTCAAGGTAGGGAAAGGGACTTGAAACTCATGTTTGATTCCATGTGTCTACTCTGCAAGGATGAGGCTGGAGCTGGGGTATATGTGTGATCTTTTGTTCACCTTGTGGCAAACTGAGTACACCAAAGAGGAGATTTGGTAAGAACTCTTCAGCCCCTGGGAGAAGAAGCGGGTGTTACCTATCACAGTTTTTGTACATGGTATCCTACTTTACTTAAGGCTCCAAGGCTGTTGCTCTGAACAGGAGACAGAGAGCTTACATTCAGTGTAAATCTCCTGCTAGGAGTACCTTGGGTGAGTACTTGCCACTTGGAATCTCATTGAGCCCTTCTTCCTTGTTACTGCAGCTGTTGGAGAGAAGTATTTCCTCACTGCTGATGTCTGCTACCTCCAAGGATGGGGTAAGTCCCAGCCTGAGTGTGTCGCATGCTTTTGAATCTGAGTGAGGTTTTCCCTTGATGAAGACCCCTTTGCTGTATGTGATCATTTACAACAAACCCTACCATAACACCACCAGTCACTTATATGTTAAAACATACCCACCTTGCCACTGTCATACTTATAGAATGGCAGGATCAGTTTCTTTCCTCTTTGGAAATGAGATTATTTACATATCAACCATGAAACAGATAGCAGGAATCTTCTTTTGGCTTCTGTTATAGTCATATAGCGTGGAGACAAGTGTCCTTCCTCATGACTTCCCAGTCACAACACAGAATTGCTAAAACATGCTTTTTATTACGTTTATTTATTTGTATGTTTATTAAGTGTTTGTGCACATGTGTGTGCATGTGTTTGTCTCAATGTGTACATCAATACATCCCACCGTACACAGTAGATGTTAGTGGGCAACTTATAGGAATTGGGTCTCTCCTGCCCTGTGGTTCTCCAAGATTGATTGAACTCAGGTCATCAGGCCTGATGACAAATACCTTTACCTACAGAGCTATCTTGCTGGCCCTGTGACATACTTTTAGCTTTTTCACTGCTGAATAACATTATCATTGTTGTTATTTCTCAGAACTTTGGGGTTGGTTGCCTTGAGGATTACTATATCAAGACTTAGTAAACTGTGGCATATGCCTCCAAAAAAAGAATTACCACACTGTGAAAAGCTCTTTGCCCTTTGAAATGCCACTTACCTTTTAAAAGCCACTTGAGGACACTGTAAGGGGCTGAGGATGTAACATGCACAGGGCCCTTGGACCAGAAGTTCAGGATTATTCTTAACTACATAGCAAGTTTGAAGCTAGCCTGTGGCTACATGAACCCTGTCTATAAATAAATGCACCATTGATAACTGTTGAAATTGATAACCCAGAAAGGGGTGTCTGGGACTGCCACCTGAGAAGGCATCAGTCTTGTTTAGCGTGGTACAGGGAAGCTGACCAGAACAACTTTGGCTACCAAACAGGAGTATTTTCTTAATGATCCCCATGGCCCAGTTCCAGCTTGAATGTGTGCAGTGTTGACCCTCTTGTCAGGTTCCTTATTAGCCCCTCCTGCCTATCCCAGCCAGTGCCAAACAGGGCAGCCCATATACAGAGCCAGCATGAATCCTCTTCTGTCTACACTAGGGCTGCCATAGTTTGGATGAAATTAAAAGCTACATAAATAAGCTTTGAGGGGTATTGGACTGATCTGTGGTTCTCAACACTGACTTCACAAGATGCCACAGTTTCTGTCCCCCTGGAATAAAGCCCACCAGCTTTAAAGCTCTTCAGTGGCCTTGTACTCTGTCCTAAAACTTTCATCTGAGCTGCTGCTGATACTGTCACTGTTGTCCGAATAAAGAGTCATGCTTTGACACCATGTTAGAGGACACAGAAGCTGATATTTTTTTTATTATATAGCAATCACCATGGCCTAAGAATCAAGACCATTGCATCATTCACACATTGTCCTCACTGTCACCCATCTCCATGAGGGACTCACCACAAAGACATCCACCAAGGTAGCATTTATCTCTGCAGAAAAGAACAGCTTGTGGTTGGTGTCCAACCCAGGTGGGAAGCATGAGACAGGGACTTGAAGAACTTATGTTGTTTAAAAGGGAAGGAAGCAGTATCTATTAGCTGAAATTTATCTCCTGCCTTTTGGTCTTTATGAGAGGGAAGGTGAAAGAATCGGTGATGTTAGACCAGGAGAACACCAAGACTGATAAGTTAGAAGTTTCCAGTGTGATGTAAGTGCTCAGGTGGGGGCTTTAAGAAATGGATGTGGGTTTTCTAAGAACATACTCTGTGGAGAAAGTTGGGGAAAGCATGGCACGTCCTGCTTGAGAATGAGTAACAAAACGAACTCTACCTCCCCACCTAAACAAACTTCAGACCCATAATCATCCATATCCACATCTCATTCATGTACCTAGAGGCTGTTGTCTGCCCTCTGACTCAGTGCCACCATAGCACACATGTTCCAAAACGGCAGTGTCTAGTGTGCTCTGTAAGGTAATGTCTCCTTAGGAACCCAGACACCAGGAAACATTGTCAGAAATCCTCCCTCCCTTCTTTGATTTCCTGCTGAGGTATCTTGTTTCTCCAGCACACTTAACTTCTCAAGCAGAATACTCTGGTAGCTGAAAACCTGGCGGTAGAGCTTTAGAAAGTCATGTGGGCATGTGTTCCTGCGTGTGGAAATCAGGAATCTTGTATATGAGTCTACTTGGACACTGGCTGTAGTGTGTGTGTGTGTGTGTGTGTGTGTGT
>NW_026593615.1:0-1290 GCF_907164565.1 Psammomys obesus | reverse complement strand
CTTATTATATCTAGTTTTGTCCTGCTTGGCTTTTGTCTCTTGTCCTTTTTTTCTATAAAAAGGAAATAGAGGGGGAGTGGATTGGGGAGAGGGAAAGAAAGTGTTAGGAGTGGGGAGAGGGTAAAATGTGGTGAGGATATATTGTATAAGAGGAGAATCCATTTTCAATAAAAAGGAAAAATATGAAAATGTGGTTGTAGTTATCAAACCAGCACTCATGAACTTGAGCTAATACCATTGTTAATATATAAATTCAAAACTGTGACATGAGACCAGTAAGATGGTTCAGTGGGTAAGGGTGCTTGTCACTCATCCTGATGATCTGAGTTCCATGTCAAGAACCCACATATTGGATGGAGAGAACCGAATCCTGCAACTTCTCCTCTGTTCTTTACACTATATATATATATACATACATACATATATATATATATATGTATATATATATATATATCTGTAGAGAGAGAGAGAAATATATACATAATTACATAGAGAAATGTAAAATAAATTCATATAAAGGATTGTGTTACGATGGATGAGTTTTTATAAGTCACTTCTATATAATTATTAATGTTTGCATCAACACCATAATATTGATGGTATAATAGTTATAATAGTCATTATAATTATAATTTTGGAGCCTTTTTCTCCTGATGGATGCCATAGCAGCTTGATCTTGAGAACCATTTCACATAATTTACACAACACCAAAAGGAACATGCTATGGCCAGGTCCAGGTATTCCCTCAAGGACAAGATTTGTTTATAGACAGGTTTTCAAAGGTGACTACAGAAACATTAAATGTAAGCAGAAAGAGAAGGGGAGACTTCAACTCTGCATGTACTGCCATCCAGAGCAACTGGCCTCAAATCCTGGGCCTCTCTGAAAGACTATGTAAAGACAGAGAGTAATGGGCAGCTCAAGTATTGGGCAGGACAAGGCTCAAGGACAAGTGAGTGGAAGGTACTCACAGAAAGTTATACCCTCCTAAAGAGAGAGTCTTCGGCACACTCTGTCACATACAAGGAACATTTGTCTCTTTATATAAACTGATTAACAAATTCACAAAGTGTGGAAATTTCAAAGGCAGGAATTTGTGAGACATTCCCACTTTCCTTAGTAACCTCTGCTGAAGTGATCAGCTTTGGTTATTCCAATTTTAATTGGAAATTTGAGTGATCAATTACATATTACATGGTAAATCTATCAGTCTCTCTGTCTCTCTGTCTCTTAATCTTTCTTTCTTTCTTTCTTTCTTTCTTTCTTTCTTTCTTTCTTTCTTTCTTTCTT
>NW_026593614.1:0-2115 GCF_907164565.1 Psammomys obesus | reverse complement strand
CTTTCTTTCTTTCTTTCTTTCTTTCTTTCTTTCTTTCTTTCTTTCTTCTTTCTCCTATTTTTTCTCTCTGCTTGCTTTCTTGGTTGCTTGCTGTCCACCCACCAATCCCTGAGCTTTCCACAGAAACTGTTATGCTCAGCTCAAGAGGCCCCCAAAGACTACCAGGAATTGACTCTGTGGCAAAGCACATGAGGGTTTGTTTATTTATTACAAGCTCTAGCCAGGGTTGTAGCAACCTCCTTGGTGAAGAGGAGGAGTGCAGCAGAGCTATTTAGGGGAACAAGGTTTTTAAAGGGAAAACTGTAAGCAATGGATTACATGCCTTGGCATTACATGATTGGATAAGGAAACTTGACTTTTGAAATGATTGGTTGCCTGGCCATCTGGGTGGGTTTCCTATGAACTGTATCTCTAGTGGGCAGGAGAAGAATGCAGTAAAGCTAGTTCCTCTCCCCAGGTGGCTAGACATGTCTCTATCTGGCTGGCCTTTATTCAGGCTTGTGCTTTACACTTTAAACCAATACCCCAAAAATCTATTTTTTAATTCTTTGGTGTCTCAAATCCCACCAATCCCTGAGCTCCCCCAAGCTCAGGACTTGAAATCCCACCATTATTTACCCTGGAAACCTTTGCCCTAGGAAGTTCCACCCCCTAAGTAGTCCTATATAAAGGATGTGTTTGCTCAGTTCCCTGCTGTCTTCTCCCAGGAGCAGGGACAGCCAGCCAACCCTAGATTCATCCCTCCACACCCTGAATCCTCCCAACAAATCTTTTCTTTGAGATTTGCTGCCTGGTGTGACTCTCATCAGAAGTCAAGAAGCAATGAAGAGATGAAGGTAAAAAGCAAAGAGACTCCAGAGCTCCTGAGCTCAGCTGGAGACACCTCCCCTGGGAGCTGCAACACTGAAGAAGTAGCAGGGCTGAGGCTCCTGAGCTCCTCATTTAGCTATGGATAGCCTCCCCTGGGAGCTCCAACACATTTGCTGAGGAGGCTTTCTCTCAGAGATGTGTGGCCTCCTGGGCTCCTGTGTCTCATGATGCCCTTCCATTGGGATACTTTACCATCTCATAGCTGTGTGGTTTCTGGTCTCTGTGTCTCAGGATACCCTTCCATTAGGATACCTTCTCCCCTCAAAGCTGTGTGGTTCCAGGGCTCCCAAGTCCCAGGACACCTTTACATCCAAGCAGGAAGGGAAACAGTCATAGTAAATAAGCCACTGAATTATTCTATAGGTTCACTCTCAAACTAGTCCAGACCCGTGTCCCTAACCCAAATAAGCACAGAGTTTCTGAGTCTGTCCTTTTTCTTACTATGGGGCTTGTGTTATTAACATCAAATTCTCTTCCTAAAGAAGGCCTCAAATTCTCTTCCTGGGAAGGCCTCACACCTTCTCATGTGTATGAATGCTTAGTCTCTAGCTTGGAGTGCTGATTGATTGGGAAGGTAATAAAACCCCAGTACTTTAGAAAGCAGCAGGAGGAATTAGGTGACTGGCCTGCCAAAGCTGTGTGATCAGCTACTTCAGACCCATCTTGCCAAGTCACAACTCTTCCAACTGCCATACAGTCCTTGTTCTCTAAAATTGTAGGAGAAGGGATACTTTTATTTTAAATGTTGCATTTTGTTAAGGAATTGTTCACTGCCATGATAAAAATAATGCAGTCCCTGGGGATGGATAGAGAAACTGCATTAGGTTATTTCCTGCTGTTACTGGTCCATCCCTTGTAGTGACATTATGAAGAACTTTGTGAGAAAGGATGGAAATCTGTTCATAGAAGGTATTGCAGTGTGCTGGGGTTTGTCCTAATGCTGTGGAGAATCTCTTGTTGGATGGAAAGCAGCTGGACTTCAGCATTAGTCCTGCTACACTTGTGCTTTTCTAGGCTTTGGGAGTTCTTTCCTAGACTTTGGGAGATTTCCTCTGTTGCTGTGGGTTTCGTGTTTCCTTTTGATTCATGCACTCGCTGTTTTTGTGTAAGTCATTGATTTCTTCTGAGTTTCATTTTTTTTTCCAAATGATCCTCTTTCAATATTTTTGCTTTGCCATGTTGTACTCTGGTTTCTTCTTTCTTCTTCTTCTTCTTCTTCTTCTTCTTCTTCTTCTTCTTCTTCTT
>NW_026593613.1:0-39120 GCF_907164565.1 Psammomys obesus | reverse complement strand
TTCTTCTTCTTCTTCTTCTTCTTCTTCTTCTTCTTCTTCTTCTTCTTCTTCTTCTTCTTCCTTCTTCTTTTCTTCTTCTTCTTTCGATTTGAAATCTTAACTTTGTAAATAAGAAATTTCTGTGTGATACTCCTATACACATATGTTGTGAACTTGGATCATTTTCATCTGCTCTGTTACATTGCATTACATCTGGCATGTGTCTACAATTCTCCCCTTTTGATTAAGGTCCCACTTACCCAATCACAGCTCTCATTAGGCTCAGTATATCCCTGGAACTGGCATGTTACAGATAAGCAACCCTATGTCTATGTGTATTTCAGAAAATGACAGAATTTAATTTTTGGTGTCTGAGCATGACCTCTTCCCTTGACCTCCTTACCTACTTTTTGTTGACCAGGTTTTTGTGGAATTATCCTAGAATTATGTGCTGAACACACCATGAACATGAAGTATATGTTTTCTATGTTGTTGGACATTGTGTGATTATGGGAGATGTTCATGTAGATGTTTATTAAGAATATTAACTTATACAGTGTGTGTTTGTCTAGTGTGTATGTATCTTATTATGTTTTTGGCATTAGGCTAAAACAGGCTTTGTAGACTAAGTTCAGAATGATCTTTTCTTGTCTCTGTAGTGAAGCAGCTTGAGGATCATTGATCTCCATTGCATTTTATAGCCAGTAGATAAGATCCTCTCTGTAATCTGTTGGTCCTGACTGTCCTTGTTGGGAGATACTGTATTCCTCTTTGAATCTTGTGCTTGTATTGATTGCTTTACATGTCAATAAGCTCCTTAATGTATCATCACACCCAGGATATAGCAACAGGAAGGCAACAGGTGGTGCATGTTTGGTAATCTCTTGTTTCAGTGTTGGTGTCTGTTTTGCAAATGGAGCAATCTCTTCCTTTGAGGCTTCTTAACACTCTGGAGTACAAGCTTGCAGAGTAGCCCCTAGAGTTCCCATGGATTCTACTTGTCTCTACCAAGTCTCACATTTTAATAATTGTGTTTCCTCGCTGGGAAATTCTATGAAAGGTTTGTCAGATTTGTTCATCCTTTAGAAGAACCAGTTCTTTTTTTTTCTTTCATCTTGTTTCAACCTCTCAATGTCCAGTTATTTCCAGTTCTGATATTTCTTATGCTTTCTCATAACTGCTTTGGGATTTGGGTTGTTGTTATTGTTTAATCTTGTATCCCAAGATGCATCATTAGGATACTTGAGACATCTTTGATTTTCATGAGGTACAAATTGATCATGTTATACAAATTGATAGCCATAACCTTGTCTCCTAGATATGCTCTTCTTTTTATAATTCCAGCATATTTGTGGTGGTGCCATCCTAAACCTGAAAACATGGGGGACATGGAGGATGAATTTTCATTAATGGATCTGAGTGATGCAAACGTATCCTCAGCATCCAGCCAAACAGGTTCATGGTGGTCCTTCTCTACTCTGGTGAATACTATGTGTTCTCTGAGCCACATGACAGAGGAAAATTTGGACACCATGGCAACAAAGCGCTTTAATGATACCCTGGCAAAAAATGATATGCTCTACCAGAATAAAAGTCATTACATTCCTGGACAAATAGTACATCTTCAAAAGAGCCACTTAATCAAGAGGCCTGCACATTTTATCATCCAACCCCCCTTCTCTTAAAGAGGAGAAGGAGTGAATTGGCTCTGCCTATGTTCACAATGACATCAACAAAAGGTAACAAAGTGCAGGAGGCATATGATAAAAGTAGCAAGGGTTTCTCTAGGTCCAGCTCACCTGCTTGATACAGATCAGCTTATCTGTGAATTCTGCCCCACAGGATGATCCTGTGAATGCATTAAACAATGATTCTGAGGGGACAGAGAATACTGACTTATTTGCTGACACATTTGAGGGAACACTTATGGAGGCTGAGATTGAGAAGACAGGCATTCCCATGACATTCAGTCACATAATTCTAGATGTGTTGTAATTCTTGGAGGACACCAACAGTAAACAGAACCCTGTAACACAGACTGATGTCAAAATTACCAAGAGTATCTACATATATGTAGATGTGAATGAAATTGTCATTGAGACAAGATGTGACATTATATTCTCTGTGTAACCTCCCCAGCATGGAGACTATGACTGTTAAGGTGGCAAGGACATAATCCTTGAGTTACCATCTACTAAGGACTACCTTCAGGAGGCATCCGTAATCTCAGACAGGAACAGCAGAAGGTGATGGAGGGGGGTGAGGAGGCTGATTAGTCACCTGTTTAGCAGTTTGTGGTCACTGCCTCCCCACCTCAAGGAGAAAAGTCACAACAAGTAAGGGATAACAAATGTTAAACAATGGAGTCCTAAAAAAACTGAGTGGGCAGGGCCACCAAAATTTACATGTGTCTTGATTTTTCTTTTTCAGGCACTTTGCCACTGACAGGCTGAACCCATTTGTAGAACATGAAATTCAAGATGTCTGTGACCCTAGAAGGAGGTTTCCCATTGAATTCTGCTTATGTGAATTCTGGGGGAAGACAAGCCAAAAAACAGAGAGCAAAGGATGTGACCAGGGGATGGGGATGGGGATGGAGAGAAGGAGGAGGAAGGAGGGCTTGGTGAAGGGAGCCCTGGTTAGGAAGGTAGGAATCCTATGGAAACCTATGGTACCACAGGGCAGCTCTTTGCTAAGTCCTTTGGTGTCAAAGTCACTAACACAGTCCTTTTGTTTCTGTCTTCCTTCAAGGGTTGATCGTCAGGCCTAGGCCCATGGTTTTTAAACCTTGGGTCTGTGTTTGGCCTGGTCTGGCATAACAGCCACATGAAGGAGCCCGGCCAGAAGAGTCAGTGTGCTCATGTTGTTACCTGTCAGAGCCCTCCAGCCACTAGGGCACACCTCTGTAGCCCTTATATCTTCCCCAGTGTGAGCCATTAGCTCCCCACTCTTTAAGATCATTGTTCTTGCTGCACTAGTGGGTGGAGAGAAAAGTTGGAAACATAACCATCTTGTTCAAAAGAGACAGCCATCTGCCTCTGCCATCCAAGTAAGAGACTCATATGACTCATGATCATGAGTTTGTCCCTGCTTTCTGCCACATTAATTCATGACTAGATTCATAGAAGTGTTTGCACTCTTTAAGCCAAGGAGGTAAAGAAATACAAGAAGAGGAGAGGAGAAAAGGAGTGGGACAAGTGGGCCAGGTCAAGAGAGAAATGCAGTGAGAGAGAGGACATGGCATGAAGCTGGGTGAAGGAGGAGAAGAGTCTGTGCTTAGGAAATCCAGTGGGAGCAGAGGAGAAAGGGGTGAAGGTGTGGGGGCCATTGACAAGCAGAGGAAGGAGTAAAGTTCCCCTGGAGAGGATGGTTGGGGGGGTGTAGGGAATGAGTACCCAGGAGGAGAAGACTGCATCTTCCTGGTGGGCACCAACTTGTTCCAGGGTGCAGCACTTGGACGCTGTCTGGGTATCCTCAGGCAGGGTGTGGCTGTAGAAAAGAGAAGCACATGCTTCCCAGGAGCTTTTCCTTTTACTGCTTTACCTGAACTTGGGCTAATCTAGAAACATACGTGCTTTTGTCTTTGCAGCCTTCAGGTACCATGGTGCTGTCACCCATCCAAGGATTATACAAACATATAAATTTCATGCCACCAAAAGGTATCCCTTTCCTTTAGTTGAGTAAAATAGCAAGATCATCATTCTGCCTGCTGTGAATAGGTGAGTAGGGCTGTGCACCATCACTGCCCAGGCAGACCAGCATTTTTGGGACCAAGAGAGCAGTGTCCACTTTCGTGGTCAGGATTAAAAGGAAACCTAATTGCCATGGAGCTGTAGGTGACAGCCAGTGGTATTGTGTGCAGCCTTGCTGAGTGAGCTGTCTGCAGTGTCCTCCTGGTAGGTAGGGAACAGCTTTATGGGTTTTCAGGTCCCACCAGCTACAGGAGTGCAAGCAATAATGTTAGGATCATTCCAATGAAGTAGTTTAACTTCATTAAGTATCTCTTGTGGTGGAAGAAGAGTTTCTGATGCCTAATTTTGCTATAACATACCGAGGGCACTGACCTTTCTTTCCTCTGCAGAGGATGCTGATCTTGTTCCTTAGTAACATGGCCCTTTGCACAAGCTTAGTAATTTGTCTGAAATACAGTTCCTGGGCTATAGGTGTAGCCCCAATCTATTGGCTATGGCAGTCTGCACTGTTCAACCCCTGTGACAGTGGGTTATCAGGGTCATCATAATGAGAACTTGACTCTTGCATCTCTGTTTCTCTGAAACCTTTTCCAGCTGCTCTAGGCCCCACAGGAATTTGTTGCAGAGGAATACAAAATATTTCTCTTCTGGCATCTCCTTACTGAATTGGCCCTTTTTGAATTCTGAATTACTGAATTCTACTTTTTGTTTTGTTTTGTTTCTGATCTATGGCCATGACAAAACACTGTGCCGAGGCAACTTATAAGAGAAAGCATCTCATTTAGTGTCCATATTTCCAGAGGGTTAGAGTACATGACTATCACAGCAGGGAATGTGGCAACAAGCAGGCTGGCATTGTGTTAGAGCAATAGCTGATAGTTTATCTCTGATTCTCAAGCATAAGACAGAGGGTGGGAGTGAAGGAAAGAGAGACACAGAGACAGACAGACATATAGACAGACAGAGCTTACTTGGAATGGTTTTGACTTTTGAATCTTTAATTCTTTGTGACCCTCTACTGACACCTTCTCCAACTAGGCCATACCTCCTGGTCCTTCTCCAATAGACCAAGTATCCAACCTTGTGCATCTATGGGGGCCATTCTCAGTCACAAACAACACCCCAAATTGTCTGGACACTTGATAGAAGTCCCTTGGGTATCATCACACTGTGTTCTGACTGGTAAAATAATGCTCCCCCACCTTGTGCTATGACTGCATTTGTAGACAGCAGAAATGTCAGTTGTGTCTCTCTTCCCATATAGATATTCCAGGAAACATCCTCAAAAAATTTACAGACTTGTCCTCATGAACATATGAAAAGAGACTACTATTCTCCTCCCCCGCCCCCAGATGCTTCTGGGAAAAAGCTGCAGACACAGGAAACCCATGTTTGGTTTTTGGCAGCCATGTTGGAGATTCATGAGCAAATCATAAGGTCACATCAATGTAGATCTTAAGACTATGTCTTTGAACTACCAGTAGTCTACCATAGGTAACAATAGAAGTATGACCATGGTGGCAGCCAGTCAAGCCCCCCATGCCATGGCCCCCGAGTCAATTGGCTCAAACAGGTGGGACACTCAATGTCAGTGTCTCCAAGCCCATAAGTACCCAAGACATCTTATGCCAATGTAAGCATAAACCCAGTGAGGATGATTGTGGTGTTTAGGGAGTATTCTTTCAATGATTGGGATTGGATTTGGAAAGTCTTCTAAGCAAGGAATGAAAGATTTTTACAAACTTTGTCATGAGGCTTGGCAAGTAGTAGAAATGGCAACTCTGGGCAACCATTACCTCATCTATTTCCTGTTATGGTCAAATAGCAGTAGGGTTGAGGATATTTAGATTGAGGATTCTAGAAGCAGAGAACCTGAGGCATACATCTGCCCATTTCCCATCAAGACAAAGGGTTCCTAAGCTGAGGCATTGTTAGTTCTTTTCAACAACTCTAAGGCACCAGGCCTCCTCTGCCTTGTGGACTTTGTTCAGAATAGAACCTGATCACTTGTGTTTCCCTTTGAGCCAACAAATCCACACTGGAGATCTTAACACAAGTCAAGATACATCATTTGCAGCTGAACTTCCTGGTTCCACAGGCTGCTCACCATGTCAGGAAGCTGATAATAACCGATGGTCTTCTTCAGTTTGTAAGTTTCCACAAGTCCTACATGTTCCTTTCAGATAAGATATTCTTCAGCTGCTTATGCTTCTTGTACAAAGAAGCAAAACAGATTTACCACCACAAAGGTCTATGATCCATATATTCTTTTGAATATAATATGCTCATGAAAGATATCATCAGATTAAAACCTAGCCATCAAAACTTCCCTTATTGTGGCAGGGATAGACCAAGTACTTGTTCTGCAAGCATGAGGACATGAATTCAGATCTGGTAACCATAAAAAGCCTTGCATAACAGTGAACCTATAATCTCACTCCTATGGTGATAGGAGACAGACCCCAGGGATCCTCATGAAGATGGCCTAGCCAAATTTCTAACTTCCAGTTCAAGGCAAGTGTCTTGGAAATGATGGTTATGATAACACTTGAGATCACTTACTATTAACACAAGAGGAAGTGAGGTTAAGATAACACTTTAGACCACTTACTACTCACACATGAGCTAACATATACAAGTTCTCCAGAGACACATGTGAAGTCAGACAACCGTACTTAGATGAACATACACAAGACAGGAGGTATGAAGAAGGGGGAATAGAGAAAATCATAGATGAACATTTCATCTCTCAGAAATGATTGTTCTTATGTGTGAGATATGTTTCCCATCCTGCTGTCATCATGATTTTTGTCAGCAACATTCAAGTGAAAGGCTCATGCATAACTGTGTTTGACTTTGATTTTTGTCTCATCAGGTTTCTCTTCTAAAGAGCATACATTGGCTGCCATCCGTGAAGAACAGCAGGTAAATTCTCAGCTCCTTGGCTGGGAGTGCCACAGAACAGCAGCTTCTAGCTTGTTGTAGGAGGCCTTTCCACAATGCCTCAGTGCTGTGAACCCTGTGTATTCCTTTAAGCCCTGATGTGAAAACTCAAGATGTTTCAAGAAACTGGATCATTGTAACGATCTCCATAGGTTAAGCAAGGTTTCTCAGGCCTAACATGTCAATTTCTCAAAGTTATTAAATACTCACTTGATTTTCATCCTGTCTTCTTGGAAGAAACCTAAACCCTCCAAGCTCAAGTGAATAGAGCTATTGGGCCACTTCCTTCTCAGTTAGGATCTTCTGCTCACCATGGCATGTTCTTTCTGGAGCTATTCCAGCACAAAGCTTTGGCATTGACATCTCTAGCTGCTCTTTGGCCAAGGCACCTTTGTCTTACAGGTAGCTGTTTATGAAGCCCTGAAATGTCACATCTGCAGCACAGCCACAGGGCTACCCAGTTCTGTTAGTGTGTCTAAACATGTTACAATGTCAGAATCCAACACTGTCAGAGATCAATGTTTTTCCCTTTGAGACTCTAGGAAAGTCAGATTGTTGTCCAAGGCTGCAAATACAGAGAGCTGCTTAGAGCAGTGCCTGCCCTGGCAGCCCAGGGCTATTAATTTTAATCATTTACTTCTTCTGACTGGGTTCTAGTTATTACTGCAGTTGCATTAGTAATACCAGCCAAATAAGCTCTCAGCTTCATGTTCCTGAGATGCAAACTAGGTGAACTGAGTAAATATGTTCTAAGCCCTCTATCCCCTCACAGACATTCCTTTGAGCATTCCCCAAACTCTCTAGACACCTAATCAATTATCAGGAGCCAGGCAGCACAAACTGACAATTTCAGGACAGTGAACCTGGCCATCAAAACACACAGGAATAGAAATCTCCCCCCTCAAGTCATCAAGATGGTTTTCCCTTATGCGCTATGAGACAACTTGAAGTGCTGTTGCAAAGGGCTTCTCTACAGTGGCTTGGCCATCTCTGAGCCAAGGCCAACTCCATGCATTCAAAGATGCTAGAGGTCACACTACCAGAATTCTACCACCAGGTAACTGTTTTGTTCTGCCAGTGATGCACAAATCAATAGTCATTGGCTCAGAAACAAAACCATCTGCATAGAAAGAGACCTGTGTTGACATTGGAACCTGCAGATTACATGAACAATGTAGGAAGGAAGTAAAGGAAAATCTTATAGAGTCAAAAGGTCACAGAGTTTTGATTGATGAGAACAAAATAGACATTTTTTTCCTTTTTATAAATTTTATTTATATATTTATTTATTACAATTTATTCACTTTGTATCTCCTCTGCAGCCCCCTCCCTTGTCTCCTCCCAGTCTCATCCACCCTCCCTCTTCTCCCCCTTTGCCCTTTCTTTAGTCCCCTGATAGGGAAGAACCTCCTCCCCTTCTATCTGACCCTAGCTTATCAGGTCTCATCAAGGCTGGCTGCATCATCTTCCTCTGTGGCCTGGCAAGACTGCACCCACCATGGGGAGGTAATCAAAGAGCTGGCCACTGAGTTCATGTCAGAGGCAGCCCCTGTACCCCTTAGTAGGGAACCCACTTGGAAACTGAGCAGCCAATGGGCTTCCTTTGAACAGGGGGTACATGGTCCTTAGTTGGAGTATCAATCTCTCCAGGGCCCACTGGGCCCAGGTATTTTGGTTCTGTTGTTCTCCTTGTTCTTCTGTCCCCTCCAGGTCTTTCTATCTCCCTCTTCTCCCGTAAGGATTCTGGCACTCTGCCCAAAGTTGGGCTATGAGTCTCAGTATCTCCTTCGATACACATTTTCTAAGGTGGGTAAAACAGACATTTTCTAAGAGGGGCAAATGAAAAGGAGACCCCAAGGAATATAAAGCCTCTAGCCCCATTTACAGGTCAATAAAACAGCAAAGGCCGGAGAAGGTATCTCAGTTCAGATATACCTGCTTAAGGTATTCAGCAGTCTGAACAGAGCAGCCTCAGAAAACTGGGAGACATAGGAAGATACAGAGAAACTGGAGACAATATGGAAACAAAACACAAAGGAAGCTTAAGAGGGCCTAGTCCATAAATTACTTGGTAGGCAAACATGATGCCCTAACATCCATTTCCCCCTCTTTTAAGAAATACCAATGATGTCATATGCTTGAAGGCCAACACTGGCAAGGTGGAGACTTGCTGATTCCTGAGTATCACAGTCCAGCCAGCCTAGCTGAATAACTAATATATTTATATAAAGGAGACACCCTGTCTCAAAAAAGCCAGAGGAATGTGTCCTGGGGCTTCTCTGTGCACATACACCCAATGTATGTATGTATCCACACAGACACAACAGCAGACAGAAAGGTATTTGTTGGGAGAGGAAAACATGCATGAAGCACACAAAGAAAAAGGAGAGGTCAGGAAGATGAAAAATCCTGTCTCTTCTTAAGGGCTGGGGCTTTAAAGCTTCTGAAGTTTTCCTCCCCTCACTTAGGTGTGGTCAATTTGAAGAAAGGATAGTTTATGGAGCTACAACTGTTGGCTTCCAAAGAACTTGTTGGGCCAGTGATGGACCACTGTTAGGAAAAAAAATCCTAGAAATTCTTTGTTCGAAGGTGTCTGGCTTTTGTTTTAGGTCACCAGGGTAAGAACAACGTTGTCAGTCCTGTAAGTTCACCATCTTTATTTATTACCTGGACATGGCCCCTCTCCCTGTCTGCCTGCCTCCCTGGAAATCTAACTCCTAGTCTTAATTTTCTGTGCTTCCAATTCCTTGGCTTGTTTCAAGTACTTCCTAGACTCATTTAAGCCTGGACCACCAAATACCAGCTCCTTCTCTAAATTTAAAAAAAACTTCAAACAATGCATTGCTTTTGATAATTTGGGGACTTCATCCTTATATCTATATGCTACAAGATGAATATTGCATGTTCTGATATTTGGAATAAGCCATGAAAGTGACTCTTATGGGCTTTGAGCAAGGGGACATAGTGGGAGGGGGACAATAGACAAACAGTTTGATGATATAAATATGAGCAAATACCATATACATATAAATATGTCATAAACAACTTTAGTATTTTATATGCTAATTAAAATAATCATTAAAATATGTGTAATGGCCTCCATAATAACACTCAGCAGTCCAGACATGGGAGTAAGATAGATGAAAAAGCCCACTGTACTCTCATTACCTGTGACTGTCACTGTTGACCTGAGTGGACCTACTGCTTGCTCAGGGATTAGATCTTGTTTCCTTTCTTTGGATGTGGGCATGTGGAAATGTCTTTTTCTTAGTGTATTAGTTTGATCTTTTGCTACTATAAATTTTCCATAACCAAGTCTAAAAATCAGTTTCTAGATGTCAAGTTTCCTCCAGAGTAAGGATGTATGATAAAGAAAGTGTTTAAATTTACTCATGTGTAGCACAGTATACTAGACTGACTCAAAAATGTGTATGATTTGAGAGTTTCTGAGCAGTTATTGAGTTCATTTCCCAAGTCCATCACCACTTGGAAACTTCTAGTTCCAATTTGTCTCAAGAGTTCCCTTTTCTTCTAGGGCTCAGCAATAACAAGCCTATGTCTATCTCAAGAGTATTGAGAAAACAGCCTCCATATGATGAAATAGTGTGACCTCCTAGTGAGTACAGGGACCTCTGACTTCAGGCTTCCACTCAGATCAGTCTGGATCAACAACCACCTCTTTCCTGCAGCTGGGATTAGCAGCTCCTCATGCCAGGCTCCATGACTGTCATAGGATTAGAAACATATCCAAATGAAGCTCTCTCACACAAAACTATTATCAGAGTGAGAACAGCCCCTGCTCAAGGTTGGAAACCATCTCATGGGATATCTTGGACTTGTCCAGCCTCCCTCCTCACATTTTTTTTTTTTATTGAAGGATTTTTTTTTTTTTAAATAGCATGAGAAGTGCCTTGGACCAGCTTCAGATACGAGTGAGATCTAGCAAAAGAGTCAGTGTGGTCATCCTGTTTCTCAGTTTCATGTGATCTTACCTGGTTATGAATGACCTCTTGTCTTCCTCCAGAGTCTTACAGTACTTAGGCTGCTGTAACAGAAGGCCCTAAAATGCCAAGCTTAGAAACAAAAGGTATTAAATTTTATAGTGATGGAATCTGCTAAACACCAAATAAGAATTCGAGAGGATTCAGTGTCTATTGAGGGCCACACTAGCCCATAAAGGGTGTCTTCTCACTGCAAACAACTGAAACTAGGACAGGAAATATGATTTTTTTTATTGTATCCTTATCTTATTAGTGGTGACTTTGCTATGCAAATGACCTTGCTTTCAGATGTAGTTTCCACTGGCCTGTGATTTCAACATATACATTTTGGCAGAGAGAGAAATTCCAGCCAAAGCTTCTGAGGACCTTACTTTTCTTTCATGTCTCCAGAGGAAGGAACATTGATTCTAGTCGTAGTCCTCCATCTATGCTGATTTATTATTTCTCCCCATCACTTCTGTTTATAGTCTCATCATATAATTTAGCAAACAGAATATTCCAGGGGATCCTTTCCTTAAAGTATTGATTCCAAATCTATCCACCACTCCTTGTCAAACCATGTTCTTCCTGGGCTCATAGAGTATAGCAGATTGTGAGCACATTCTTGAATCATCCCCAGAAAGCTTAACACATGGGAATTGACTTTTCATTTTCCTCTACTTCTTTCTCCTTCTTGTATTTGCAGGTAATATATACAAAGGATATAAAACAAGTAAAGTTTATTTAAAATCGGGTATATTTAATAGATGGTCCTCAAACTCCTTAATGATCTGCTGAGTGAAACATTTAATATCTTTAGTGAGAGCTGAGAGTGGTGGCACATGCCTTTAAACCCAGCACTAGGGGAGGTAGAGGCAGGTGGATCTCTGTAAGTTTGAAGCCAGCCTGCTCTATGAAATGAGTCCAGGACATCCAGGGTTACACAGAGAAACCCTGTCTCAAAAAAAAAAAAAAAAGGCTTAATAAAAAGGCTTTAATAAAAAGACTTCCTGGCCATTTGGAATGTACTTCCTGCCCTAATGTATCCTTCTCAGATCTCCAGTGGTTTTAATGACTAACTCTGTCAGTTCAATAGCAGGATTAACAAATTAAAAATGTATTCATTTTGTGTTTTATCACTAAAACTTCATTATTTAAATTTATATCTTTATATAATTTAAAATAACAATGTAAGTAGACTTGAGGTAGATTTCTAAAAAATAATTTTAAAGGTTAGTTTTTAATTTTATTAATTTTCATAAATTTTTATTAGTTTACTTTACATCTGATCATAGCTTCCCCTCCCTTCTCTCCTCCCATTCCTTCCCTCACTTCACTTCTCCACCATCACCCTGTCCTCTCTCCTGAGAAAGGCTCAGAAAAAGGGAGGCATCCATGGATATCAACCTTCCTTGACAAGTTGTAGTAGGACTAAGCACATCTTCTCCTATTGTGGCTAGGCAAGGCAGCCCAGGTAGGAAAAAGGGATGCCAACTCAGGCAACAGAGTCATATACAGCTCCTGCTCCTGCTATTAGGAGTCCCACATGAAGACCCAGCTGCACCATTGTTACATATGTACAGAGGCTCTAGGTCCATCCCATGCATGCTCTCTGGTTGATGGTTCTATCTCTGTGAACCCCTATGGGCCCAGGTTAGCTGATTCTGTATGTTTACTTGTGGTTCCTGATATATCTGGCCCCTTCAATCCTTCCTCTTCCTCTTCCACAGAATTCCCCAAGCTCTGCCTACTATTTCTGTGGTTCTCTGCATCTGTTTCCATTAGCAGCTGAGTGAAGCCTCTCAGATGACAGTTATGCTAGGTGCCTGTCTGCAAGTATAGCAGAATATCATTAGTAGTGTAAGGGGTGGACTCTCTCTCTCTCATGGCATGGGTCTCAAGCATGGGCCATTCCTTCAATTTCTACTCCATCTTTACCCCTGAACCTATTGTTGGCAGGACAAATTCTGAGTCTAAGGTTTTGTGTCAGGGTTGGTGTCCCAGTCTCTACAGGAAGTGGCTTTTTCAGGTTCTAAATCCCCCATTCCCAGGAGTCTGAGCTAGGGTAACCCTCCTAGATTCCTGGTAGTTTCGATTGTCTTGGTTTCTAGTTCAGCCCAGAGATGTCTACCCTACCACACACCAATTGAAGTTCTCTCCCCACACTCTCCCTCCATCCTCCCCACAACTTGATCCTTCCTGCTTCCTTCCTCAGCCTCTCAGTCTCCCCTACTCAGTCCCTCCATCCATCCACCTCGTCCATCCACCTATGTAATTAGATGGCTAAGAAATGCAAACATACTTGCATGTTTCTCAAATTTCCTTGGAAGCTAAAAAGTGTTCAATAAAATTTAAATTATTTAAAAGTTTTTACCTAAAATTATATTTGGTACAGTCTAGAAATCTGTCTTGTCTATATAACATAATGAAAATTGGAGCCTTCCAGCAAGTTTTCCTCTATGAAACTATTATAGTTTGATATCGTTGACATTTTTGTTTCATTTACAGTATCCCAAAAAAAAGCCCCAAAGCACTTTTTCCCTAAAGGAGATAAAATCTAAAGTACATGATAAATAAAAATATGAAGAAACTAATTGATGGAAAACAACAGGTGTCAACACCAGGGCTATGCTTATGTCTTTCAGAAAATGAACAAAGTCACAGATGGCTCCTGATGGCCAGCATCCCAGAGACCAGTGAACCAATGAAACATCTGAAGGTAAATGACAAAATTCATCAAGATGAGATGTCTCAAGAGAGAGATTATGCTGATAATCTGGGAGACATCAAGACTTTAACTCATCAAGTTAATGATAAGTTTGGAGAAACAACAAGGATTGATCCGAAGACAAATGCTGCATCTCTCTCATTGGAGGCTCTTAGCTCCAAATCCCTACATGTGAGTACATAGCCTTGAGGAACTGCAGAAATCAGGGGGGAAAAGACCACTGTCAGAATAAGGAGGCTGTGGAGCTACAGAGAGGGTGATAGCCTGGTACCAGTGGCAAATGTAAAATGGGGACACTTTAGAAAGAGTGCAGGGAGGAAAATACAGAAGGCTAGAGGAGGATAACGCAACAATAAGGATTTCTGAAAAAGTATCAAGAAATCATACTATTATCTATCTTTTCAAAATCTAAAATACTGTTAACAATCTCTATAAAAATATACAATCATAGTTTAAATGAACTTTTCTCATCTGGACTGATAGTGTTCCCTCCAAAGAGCCAAAGACAACCTAACAAAAGCCCCAAAAGCAGACATGAGAAGCCCTCTTATGAGTTGTTGCTCAGGGCTGTCCAAGAAATTTCCAAAACATTACAGGCTATTAGTACTGAACTAGGTTTCCCTGTAGAGGTGGGAGGTAAGTCCCCTATTGTTGGAGACACCATACACTTCAGACACAGGTCCCAGAGGTTCCTGAGCTGGAACTGAACTGGAAGCCTCTTTCCTGAGGACTAGGTTTTATGTTACTAGAAGGCACCATGCAAGCTTCCAAAAGAGAGAAGTAATCAATAATCCCAGCCAGCTACAAAGCCAACAAACCACAACAATCAAGATGCACAATAGCCCTAAGGGTACAGTAGTGGTATGCATACCTTGGCAATGACCATCAGTTCTCTATTTGGATTTAAGATTCACGCAAGACAGAAACCATGCCTGGTACTGGGAACCCAGAGCTAATGATGTCATGGATTTTACAACCATCACTTTGCTAGTTATACTAGCACAATCCCTAAAACAAACCAAACATTTGTCCTTATACCCACAGTTAAGTGTAGTCCTTACTCACGAAGGAAATTTTCTTGCAGCAGATGGAGAGTTTAGGGATGAGATTTGGGGTTAGGGCTTGAATCTGAGTCAAGAATAGCATTAGGTACAGCACTAGGGCTAGTCTAGTGTCAGGATTAGACTTAGTGCTATGTGCAGGCCTCAGGTTGTTTAGGGACAGGGTTATGTTTATTGTTTGGGTTTGGGTAAGAATTAGGGCTATGGTTAACACTACTAATTGGGTTAGGGTTAGGAATAGTTTAGGGTCAGAGTTTTTACGAGAGTGTGTGATACTATGAGCTTGTGTGAGACTGTGTGTGTATGAGCATGACTGTAGCTGAGTGCAATAGTATGTTCAAGTGTCTTGATGTGTGTCTTTGTGTGTGCCTATATGAATATGATTTGGTGTACATGAATTTGAGTGCAGAACTGTTTCTCTGAGCATGTGTGTGTGTGTGAGAGAGAGAAAGAGACAGAAGACTTTGTATGAGCATATTAATGTGTGGAAATGTTTGAATTTCTAAGTGTATATTAGTACAAGAGCCCTCAAATAAACTCCCTCAGCCTATATAGTCTAGCCCTGTATGGCCTTTCCTGAAGTTGAGGTAATATGTGATTGGGAAAGAATTGTATGGAAAGAGCTGAGTGGAGAGACACAAGTGACGGCCCAATGACCCTACCTTGACCTTCCTTCTACAAAGACTGGCCATCTATGGCCTGAGGTGATATACTCTTGCAAACAGGCACAGCTTAGATGACAGTTGTTTGCTAGGAAGATAGTGCTTTACCATACCTAGATTTGCCTCCTGTTTGGACTCTTGAGCAATAGGAGCTGGATCCTGGAGCCACCAACTCCACCCACACAATAGATGTTCCACCTTGGAAAGCAGGTGCCAGGCTATTTGTCATAATCCTGTAATGTCTGCTCCTTGAGCCAAACTCATTCCCCACAGCCAGCCCTGCTTCTTCACTATCACCAGCAGCTTCCTGTCAGCATGGTCTTCACCCATGACAGACACCCCATTCAACATGGGCCTGGAGGCTAGGAATACAAGTGCACTCCAGCGTTTAGCCCTGAGGTCTGGACCCTGGTGACTGGTCAAAGGTCCACCAAGTATAGGCTGTATGAAGTAATGAAGACCAGCAGAACCAGGAAGCTGTCTTCAGTGCAGGGAAGAAAGGAGGAAGGATGATTTTCATATTGAAAGTATTTTTTCATACCCTATAACCTTATCATAGTTTTCTTTCCTTCATCTCCCTGAACCTCTCCACTTCTCCACCTACTCAACTACTTACCTTCTTTTTCTTTCTCTAGTGTTGTGGGTATTATTTACTATTGATTTCTCTTATAGTTAATGAGTGGTTTTCCTAAACAGCTGTATAACCAAATCACCACAAAAAGACTAGGATTTATTTAATTAACCTAGAGCACAATGCTGGGCTATAGTGACTCCATCCTAAACCTCCACGCCTGCATACTTTCCTACCATTCACATTCACCCATTTTACTTGCTTTTAGTGGTATCTTAGGTCCAGTTCATTTCTTCCAAGACCTGTCCTCCAGATTCTCCTCCTCCCTCTCCCCTCCTTCCCTCCTCTCCTCCCCACTCCAGACCAGGATGTCTCACCCTATCCTCTCCAATGCTTGGCATTGTGGCTGGTTGTTTTAATTGACAATTTAGAGAACAAATTGTGGCATTTTTACACAAACTTGAGGCAGGTGATGCTTAGAATAAGCATCACAATGCAATGTCCGGATTGAAACCAGATAGTGGGGGAGAGAAATCAGCATTTGAATGAACAAGGGTAAATTGTATACATTCCAAAAAAAGATTATACCAACACTCTAGCAAACAAATAGGCACATTTAAAAAAAGAAAAAGAAAAAGAAAACAAAATGAAACAAAACAAAATGAAAAAGAAAACAACATAAAGCCAGGAGAAACATACACATGTAGAGACACACACACAATCCCCATGAAAACACATATTTAGAAACCATATATAAGGAAAAGAGCAGTCAGGTTAAAAAAAATGTCCAAAGTATCATGAGACAAAATATCCCCTAGAGTGCCACTGCACAAATCTTAAATGAATCTCCTGGTTCTCTTTCCCTCTGCGTGGGTACTCCTGGACTGGCTCCTCAGATCCAGTCTTCCCAGGTGGCAGTGACACTTGACTCATGATGGCTGGTCAAGCATTTGGCATACTCATCATACAGGCCAAGCTGATGTGTTGAGTTCATCTCTTGCCGAGATGGGTATCTTCAGAAACCAGCCGCCTAACGCAACGCGGAAGTACTGTCGTAGAGCTTTGTCATCAAGCCACGCCCCCTGCCTAGGGGGAAAAGCGTCACTACCTCTCGGGAAAGGCGCCTGCGCAAAGCAAAGGGCAGGGGCGGTTAGCCACAAAGGCGCATGCGCAATGACGGCTCGGCGACCCTTTGAGCTTAATTTTTATGCCCACCAGCGGGAAGAAGTGCGTGTGAGCATGAAAACGAAAGCTCTTTAGGGACCCTCAGCAGAACAGGTAATTAAACCCACCATCCAAAAAGAATTTACTAAGTACCCAGTATATTCTGAACACTATTCTAGGTGCTGCTACCTAAGCCAGCGGTCAATCGGGGTCCTGATCGGCAGGTAGCGGACAGAGGCGCTCAGAACAATCTTGCAGTCGACTATGTAAAGGCCTCTTGGGACCCTTGCTCACTGTGTTGGAGGTTGGAGGACCCTGCATGGAAACGGGTGGTCAGTAGCAGGGCCAAACACTCACTTTTTCCAGGCTTCACGGATGGCGGCAGTGGGTGGTAGTGCTGGAATCGCGGCACCCACCGGACTGGAGGCAGCGACATTGCAGAAGCTGGCTCTTCTGCGGAAGAAGGTGCTCGGCACCGAGGAGATGGAGCTGTATGAGCTTGCGCAGGCTGCGGGCGCCGCCATCGACCCCGATGTGTTCAAGTGAGAAGGCGAGGGTCGGGACTTCCAAATGCCTGCTTTGGGATCCCTTTGACCTTCATCTGTTACTCTGAAAAAAATTCCAGTTTTCCGTGTGGGTTTTCAGGGCTATTGCCCAGTTCTCCCAACTCCTGAAGCAGGTCTGTCCTGCAGCTTGCAGGGTTCTCTAAGCACCGCATTTGTTCCCCCAGGATCCTGTTGGACTTGCTGAATCTGAACGTGGCTCCCCTCGCCGTCTTCCAGATGCTGAAATCCATGTGTGCTGGGCAGAGGATAGCAAGTGATCCCCAGGATTCTGTGTCCATATCTCTGTCAACATCAGAGACCCGAGGTTAGAGGTGGGCTGGCTACTTACAGCCAACGGTGGCAGTAATGGGAGGAGGGTCTGAGAACCCAAGGTTGGCTTGGTTCAGAATGGCTCAGTTTGTCTGCAGACCCATCCACCTTCTGGGGACTTTAGTTGGCTCCACCGTTAGGACTGTACTGCTGGATCAAGGTCCAAGCAGGATAGGGTCTCTCTGACTCCTTCCCACTTCTTCATCATGCCTTCTATCCACAAGTATTGGAATAAATATGGCTTTGCTCTCCATCTATCTGACAATCACAGGTTCAGGGGAGTACTCAGAGAACAAGGCAGGCAACTCATTACCTACGCTTCCCAGTCGCAGGTCTAGCTCTCCTTCATCTAAGGCAAGGCCTGCACACCTCCCATCTGGTAATGTTTTCAGTTTCAAGACTGGAGGCATCTGATTGCCTTGGAACATAGAGTAGTGGTCTGTTAGAATAGTAGCCCAGTGCTCAGGTGTGAAGGGCTCCCCCGCTCTGTGGTCATGACTGGAACTGGGTTAAGAGGATGGTGGTAAGCAGAATAAGGGATCTCAGGCCTTGAACCTATCCATCCTATCTGTTGCCTTTGTTCTCTTTGGCTGATGGGACCCTCTGAAATACAGAGTGTCCTTGCAGGCAAGGGGATGGAGAGGCAGTGCTGGTTCACTGCCTGGAAGCCCAGGAACAACCTGGAAGGCATCCAAGTAGGGTAAAGTGCCAGTCTGGTAGTCAGGCCACGCATACTCACTGATCTATCCTCTCTCTGCTCAATTTGCATCTCTGTGGCCTCTATGGCCCTCCTTTCTCTGCTGTGAACAGAAGCAAGGCCATTCTTTCCCTTAGGCCTGCAGCCTCTCCAGGTCTGCTCTGTGACCCAGCTGTCATGCACCTGCCTCTGCCCCCATGCCTTACTCTGGTTCTCTTGCTGTGTGTCTTCTTCTTTCACAGGCATTTGTATTATCTATCTATGGGTTTGATGTTGATGTGTACTCTTCCACTGGAAACTACCATTGTCCCCACAAGGCCAGGGCAACTTTGAGCTACAAGATCAGGGCACTGTAGGCCATCCCAGCTATGCAACTCAGAAACAAGACACATTTTCTGGTTTACCAAAGACACAGTATTTTTAGAATATACAATTGGGCTGGTGCTCCAGGATAACACCCACATGTGCCCAGTTTTAAGATCACTAACCCAGGCAGAGAATGTAAGACAGGGGCAAAGATGAGGCATCATGGTAAGCTGTTGGGAACTTGGCCTCACTCACTTTAGCATTATCCCTCAGGTGAATGTAAAGTATGACATAGGGAACAGATCTCTCACCCCAGCCTTCTTGGCAACTCCATAGAGTGACATTTGCTAGTCACATACACCTACTTAAAACTGAGTTTCTCTCATGCTTCATTTGTGATTTGAGTATCCTTCAGGTATTTCTAGGTAGGAGGTCAGAAATTCATAATCAGGATATGTGAGCTCCCAGGAATTATCTATTTGTCCCTTCTTCCATAACCTCCTCCATGTTGCTCAGCTTTGTCCTAAATGCCACATTTAAGTTGGTAACCCTGAGGAGAAGGATTGGGGATGGAATACAGGATGAAGCGAGGAATTTCTGAGGAGGAGGGTTTAGTCCTAGCCCTGAGGGACATGGTGTCAACAAGAAGCATTGGGAAAGTGGCTGCTCTCAAAGATGTGAAGGGGAGTGAGGAAAGAGGTGGAGCTGAACCTTAAATGGACTACAGCTCATAGGCTACCAGGTGAGGCAAAGAGGGATCTCTGACTTCTGTGTGTCATCTGTGTGTCATCCATACACACAGACCTTTTAGCCACCCTATCAGTAACCAAGTCTGGGGTGGAGAAAGTAACAGGAGAGGTCATTGTGATCCAGCTGGAGGGATGTGATGGCCTGTATGACAAAGTGTATGCCCACTGACACCTACCATAGCTTTCTTGGAGGAACTAGATTGGTATTGCTCCAGGCCATGTTAGAGTGCTGTTTAGCCCCTAGAGTCTATAAAATACTACAGGTACAACAGGATCATCTGGATAGCTGCACCCCAGCTTTCCAGTTAGACATGGAATCTCTCATGTCTAGCAGAGATATGAGAAACATCTGCAGAAGCTGGCCAGCTAGCCACAGTGGCCTTCTGCCATGCCAAGGAAAGTAGGCTCAGTTCAGTGCTCCCTATTTATGTTTAGGGAAACTACACAGTTTGAAAAGCTGTCCCTCCAGAAAGTACAAGGTGAAATTTGGTGTATAGAAGACAGAAATCTCACATAAGGTAGACTGTCCAGCAAGTGCCTTGAGCTATAATAGGGCTGCTGTTGTCAAGGCTGGATATTGAAGGACTGGTATGAAAAGTAATATAACAGCTTATGAACATATATAGAAATATATTGAGATATTAATACAGTTGTTCCTTGATAGCTGCAGAGATTCGTTCTAAGACCACCCTTCCCCCAGAAACATCAAAATCTACAAATGCCCAAGTACCTCTTATAAAGTGTGTGCCATTATGCATGCTTTCTTCTTTTCTTCCTCTTCTTCCTCCTCTTTCTTCTCTCTACTTAATTCACTTTATTTTTCTTGTACAAAAAGCCCCTTATGTGGTAGTCACAGCTGGAGCCTGGGTCCTCTGGACACAGACTCTGGTGTGGGTTTTCACAAAATGATCAGTGAATTCATAACAAGGAGACTTGGTGAACACTGTCTCTTTCCAGAGGTTGGGGGTCAGGTAGCTGTAGGTCTTAGAGATAACATCAAAGGTGGCCTTGGCAAAGTTGCCCAGGGTGGCAGTCCAGCCCCTGGTTGATTGATGTGTAGCAGTCATCAATACCAACCACCATCAGTAGCTTCTTGGGCACAGGAGCAGAGTCTGTGCCAGTACCTCTGGGGGCAGGTATGAGATGCACCAAAACAGGGCCACAGCAGCCTGTCAACCTGCATCGAATAGTGTGGGACTTGTCAATCTTGTTCCCTCAGTAGCTTCTCTGCACAGGGATGATGGAAAGGTTGGCCAAGAAGAGATAGGAGCTCCACAAGGAAACTAACAGAGCCAATAAATCTGGGCCCAGAAGGGCCTACAGAGACTGATGAATCAACCAAGAACCAGGCACAGAGAGGACCTAGACCCTCTTCTCAGACGTAACCCATTGGCAGCTAAGTCTCCATGGGGATTCCCTAGTAAGGAGAGCAGGGGCAGTCACTGGCATGAACTTGATTGTCTGCTTTTTGTTCAACTCCCTCTGGTAGGTGGACTTATTAGGCCACAGAGAGAGGATCCAGATGGTCCTGATGAGACCTGATAGGCTAGGTCAGACAGTAGGGGAGGAGGACCTCCCCTATCAGTGGACTAGGGGAGGGACATAGTGGGGGGAAGAGGGAGAGTGGGTGGGACTGGGAGGAGAAGAGGAAGGGGGCTACAGCCAGGATACAAAGTGAATAAATTATAAATAATAATAATAATAATAATAATAATAATAATAAACAAAAAGATCATGGCTTCTCACATGGCAGTGACTATCTCCCTGTAGCACTTAACACCAAGACCAACATGACCATTGTAGTACCCAATAGGGACAAAAGCCTTGAACCTGGTCCACTGGCCATCCTGTGTCTACTTCCACACTGGCATGATCTTTATATCCTCATCCTTTAGGGATGGGCCCAGGGAAAAGTCAGTGATCTTGGATTCCTTAGTGGGCAAGGAGAATAAGTAGATCTTCAAGGACTTGATCTTCATGTCCTTAACTAGGCAGCCCAGTTTGGTGATGGAGATCTACTCCTTGTCTTTGGCTTTACCCCCACAAGACCCTGGGCCTTTGCATGACTATAGTCCCTAAAATTGCTGCCAAATCCTCCAAGGAAGCCACAGCATCCTCCTAATCCTGGGCCTCCGGGTCCTCTGGCACCTCCTATTGTACCATCTGCCACTTGGCGTTTTCCCAAAGAAGAAGTGCATGCTTGCTTCTTAATTCCTTCCTTTCTTTTATTTATTTATTTTTTTTCTGTGCTGGGGAGTGGACTTAGGACTTTTGTACTATGTTCTCCCCCAAACCCTGGTATGTTAATTTTCTATGTACTAGGCATGGATCATGCCACTAAGCTACATTCCCTGATCTGTTCAATACACCTGTGTCACAAATACTGGGAGGAGTACAGGTATCTGACACACATGTTCATGTGCATTAACACAAACATACATACATGACATGAAGTAATTTCCTACCTTGTCTCTTCTAATTAGTTTTGGTTTGAAGTCTGTTTTGTTAGCTATTAAAAATAGCTATACCTGCTTGCTTGAGTCCATTTGCTTGGAATACCATTTCCATCCTGGCATGGTGATATTTGTCCTTGATAGTGAAGTATGTTTCATGGGTGCAGCAGAAAGATAGACCCTGTTTTCTAATCCAATCTGTTAGTCTTTGTGTTTTTTATTGAGGGAATTGAGACCATTAATATTGAGAGTTATTAGTAAAAAGTTCTTATTACTTTCCATTATTTTTTGTTATTTTATGGGTTTTAGTTTTTCCTTTCCTTTCAGCTGTTTCTGGATTATATTATTCCTTATGTCGTCTTGGGTATAGCTAAGTTTCTCTTCAGGATGCTACCCCGCCCTTCTGGTATATTTTGTCAAGCTTGATTGACATTATTTAAGTTTGTTTTTAATGTGAAATTTTTTTCTGTCAATTTTGATTGATAGTTTTGCTGGGTATAGTAGTCTGGACTGTTGTCTATGGCCTTAAAGAGTTTATAGGACATCCATCTAGGCCCTTCTGGCTTTCCGATTATCCCTTAAAAAGTCAGGTGTTAGTCTAATAAGCCTACCTTTATTTGACTGGGCCTTTTTTCTCTTGTAGCTTTTAATATACTTTCTTTGTTCTGTACTTTTAGTGTTTTAATTATTATTATTTAATAATATTGTTTAATTATTTAATAATAATTATTATTATTATGTATTATGGGGAATTTCTTTTCCAATTCTTTTTCTTTGGTGTTGTGCATGTTCCTCGATGGGCACCTCCTTCTTCAGACTGGGAAAATTTTCTTTCATGATTTTGTTTAAAATATTTTCTGTGACCATGACATGGATTTCTTCATTCTTTATACTTATTTTTTTTAGGTTTGATCTTTTCAGTATCCCAGGTTTTTTGGATGTTTTGAGCCTGATTTTTTTTTTTAACATTTTCTTTTACTGAGCTCTCCATTGTCTTCAAGACCTGATATTCTCTCTTCCATTTTTTAAAACTCTTGGTGAGGCCTGCCTCTGAGGTTTTTGTTTGACATCGTGAGTTTTTCCTTTCCAGTTTTATTTCAGTTTGGGTTTCCTTTAGTGCTTCTGTTTCTGTGTCAAATTCTATCTATCTATCTATCTATCTATCTATCTATCTATCTATCTATCTATATTTTTTTTTTTTGAGACAGGTTTTCTGTATGTAGCCTTAGCTGTCCTTAAACTCACTCTACAGACCAGGCTGGCCTTGAACTCAGAACTCTGCCTGCCACTGCCTCCTGGGATTAAAGGTGTGCCCCACTACCCAGCTTTTCAAGGTCTTTATTAAGCCTTTATTCATGTCCTCTTTAGGGTCTTTGAATATATTCACAATTGTTATTTTTAAATTCTTGTCTTATGCTAAGTTGCTTTTCCCAGAGCCTAGCGCAATTAGGTTGCTGGTTTCTGAAGGAGACATAATGTCTTGGATGTTCTTTTTTGTGGTTATTTTGTGAAGTGGGACATAGGCATCTGGAATTTCAATATTTGAGGTGCTTTTGGGTATATATAGCTGATCTTGTCTTTATTGGTTGAGTTTTCCATTCTTTGGTTGCTGTTGTCCAATGTAGTCCTAGCCAGGTGTGGAATCCCCGCCAACTGTGGTGGCTTTTGGGGTCTCTGGCAGAAAGTGGTTCTGGGTCCCAACCAAGTTTAAGGAGTTAAGTTGGCTAAGGGGTCCCTAATAGAAAGCTGTTTTGCAGGCCAATGGCGAATCACAAAGGAATTGGAGATAGGCTGAAAGGAAAGGTTGAGAGGGTGGTGGGGTAAAGTGAGGGGAACCCTGTGTTCAACCAAAGGTGGAGTCTGTAGGGGATGGGTCAGGTTGGAAGGAGGCACTCCTGTGGACAAGCTACAGCCAGATTAAGAGTAAGTCTGGAGAGACCTGAGTGGAGGACAGGAAGGAAGATGGAGATAAGCCTAGTGTGGCAGCTTTGGGTCCCTGGCAGAGAGAGGTTCATCAGGACTGGGGAGTCACATGGGCTAGAGATGACCTAGAAGGAAAGGCCTTCTGGACTTCCAAGAAGAACTGAGGGCACTCTGGTTTATACCATGAAGTGGTACTAGGAGGAAGTATTTGTTAGTCTTTTGAGAAAAGGTTGACATTGAACTCATATATCTGGTATCTCCTTCAGGAAGGCCTGATTCTTTGAGTTTTCCTAGACAAAGATGCTAAAGGAAGTACTGGAGGGGTTGGGGTAGGGATGCATCCTCTGCTAAGGATGGAGAGACTACTTACTCAGATGGATAAGCCATTCAGAATGTGAGGGTTCATAGTCCTCAGCCTCAGTAGGCTCTTCCCACACATCTGCACACCATGTCACAGGTTCCCATTCTTTAGCAATAAGTGCCCATTAACTGCCAATACCCTCTGAGACTGAAACTGACTTTTTTTTTTTTTTTTTTTTTTTTTTACTTAGCCAGTCTTATAATGAGGGCTTCAGTTTGATTTTCTACAGCTTAATCTCTATGGCTGTTAAAAAGAGGATTTGCTTCCAGGGACAACTAAGTTGACTTTATCAATGTAACCAGAGATACTAGAGGCAGCAAGCCAGCATCATTATTTTCTTTATTTTTTCTACAAATTGTCACTACAATTTAGTGTTCAGTTATACTTGTTTCTTTCAGTAGGTGACTCAGGATAATCTGATGCATTTATCTTGATAAATTGTTTAAATAGTCCACACCATAGATTTTTAGTGTTCTCCTTTAAAAACTGCAGCTATTAGTGAATTGAAAAACCTGTTTCAGGATTTTTTCTTAAAATTGATTTTATACATATATAAAATTGTATGTTCTATATAACATTCATATATATAATTTATAGATATGCATATATTTATAATTCTATTTTATATATTCATCCTTAAAATTCTATTTCTGTAGATCCACTCCTGGTACCACAGTCTTTATTAGTCAGGGTTCTTTAAAAAAAATGAAAATGATGGAATGAAAATATATATTTAAATACTACATTTTACTATATATAAAATATATTTAAAAGGGATTCATGAGAGTGGCTTACAGGCTGAAATCAGTGATACAGTCCAACAATCAAGTAGTTGTTCAGTTTCCAAGATTGAATATATCTGTATTTCCAGTCTGGACTGGAGTTCCCAAGGATTCCTACAGAGATCCTGGTATTCACTTTATGTTGGAATCCCAAAGAAGTAGATTTTAACTTTAGCAAATGTCTCGGCAACAGGATAGATGAACTAAGGAGAATGAAAACAAGCAGATAAAAACTAAAGTTTCTTTCTTCCCTGTCCTTTCATGTGGGCTGCCACCAGAAGATGTAACCTAGATTTAGTGTTGCTGTTCCCACATTAAAAAAGCTAGTTACGAAAATTTTTTCTTAAAATTTACTTTATATATATATATATAAAGTAAATTATATATATATAAAAATATATATATATAATTATATATGTAACAGTCATATTATATATATATATATTTATAATTCTATTTTATATATTCATCCTTAAAATTCTGTTTCTCTAGAGCCAGCCCTTATCTATGTGCCAGCATGTTAAGTTTTTTGAGATCTCATATGTCGTCAAGTTGTCAACCAAGATTACCAAAAACATATTTGCAGCTGGAACAGGTTGGATACAGAAGATAGATAGACACGTTTCCCAGGAAACAAAAATGGTGAATATGCTGGATCTAGAGTTTGTTCCCATCCTAATTATTGGTTTCTATATCTTTACAGGAAGAAACAGAGGTGGCCCCACTCTTGGCAGTGTTCCCATAGTGGCAGAACGTGGAAGCCGTGAAAGACCCATCCAGAGGATGCCACGCCAGCCCAGTGCTACTAGGCTGCCCAAGGTGGGAGGACCTGGGAAAAACTCCTAAAGCAGCCCATAGCCTAGAACAGAGACTGCACCTTGCACACAGTCCTCACAGCAGATGCTGTTCACCTCTGCACTTCCTTAAACCTTTCTGAGGTCACCTCTGCACTTCCTTAAACCTTTCTGAGGAGCTGGGTATCTCTATCTGCTGCTTTTTGATATTATTAAAGCAGAGATTTAGTGCAAGTTCTGTGTGCAGTCCTGGATTTGCTACAGCCAAACTAACTAGGGTACATAACAGTGGTTTTTACCTTTTTGGATCTTATTTGGATCTAAGAATATATGTATATTGATGAGCCTTTTAATAAACAAGTCTGCATGCTTTCCAAAATGTAAAAAGTACCCTACAAGACCAGTGGTAGGCAGGGTGCCAATACAGTCACCTAGTGAGCTGAAGCTCAGGAATGGATGGACTGTCACTCTCTGGATCATACATGTTGTAGAGACCTCAGTAACATGTGTTTACTCTGACCCCCAAATCCCTCCCACCTTCACAACCCAGTTTTAGGGATTTTGTGGATACTGCCCCTCCCTCCTTCCCTCCCTCCCTCCCTCCTTTCCTTTCTTCCTTCCTTCCTTTTTTAAATTTTATTTGATATAGGTGTTCACTATAAAACCCATGCTGGCCTAGAATCCTCTGGCCTCTGCCTCTTTAGTGCTGGGACTGAACTCCATGTACATTCCACACTTGCCATGCCCAACTTGGGACTATTTATTTCTAAGCTTTTTCACTTTGTTAGAATGCTTCCTCAGTGTAGAAATGACCAAACGTGCTCTGAGTGGGCCCAAGCCTCCACCATAGTTTTGATGTTGTTGAGCATTCATACAGCCTGTTGCTCTTTGGCCTGGTCTCCCCAAGGCCATAGTTGGGAAAGGGCTAGTAGTTACTGCTCACCTGCCTGAGAATACAAGAAAGCACTCCACAATGCTGGAATCAAGCCCATAAACAGTGTTTTCTATTAAACAGAAAACACACCCTTCCGTGACCACCTTCTGCCCATACTCTGGGGAAAACATTATTTCTGTCAGCACCCCATCGCCCTTCTGTGAATGCAGTCCCTACTAGGGTACCAAAAAAAATGATCTTTGTGTTGAGGGCAGGCATGTTGTGAGCTGTAGTCATACAATTATTTTTGTCGCTACTTCATGACTGTGATTTTGCTACTGTTATGAATCATAATGTAGCATCTGATATGCACGATATCTGATATGTGACCCATGCAAAAGGGGTCATTCCACCTTCAAAGGGGTCACAACAGGTTAAGAACCACTGACTTAGGAGGTTAAGGCAAGAGGATCATGAGTACTAAAGAGCCAACAACCTATCTAAAAAAAGAACTGTTTTAGTGAACTTACCAGAAACAATAAGGATCAAACTACAAAAGGGAGGATGAAAAGCAAAACACAGGTCCACACTTCTAACATATAAAGAAGCTGCAAGACTTGGTGATCAACTAGGAAAAAGCAGAGAAGTGCCAGAAAAATTTCTAAATGTCAGAATTAATTTTTCATACAATTCTCGGGGTGAAAAAATGTAATTTTAAGCACAATAAAATTTACTATTTTTGAATCATATACAGTATGACATTTAAATACAAGCTGATATCCACATGCTTATAGAATGAAATAGCACCTAGGTGAAGATGGCCTATTAACATGGTTGCTATGAAACCCAAATTGTCTTGAACTTACAGTAGTGATCCTTCTGAACATTTCTATGCAGATAGCTATTGATGGTCAAGAGGAAAGCATTTTCTCCAGTGTTAAGATGCACACACTCCTGTAAGCCCAAATTACACTGACTGGGTCACAAAGTCATGAAAGTAGAAGGGATCTAATTAGTAAATGAAAGGAGGATTTACAGGAGAGGGAGAAGGCCATAAGAAAATAAGTTATTCATTCAGTCCATTCGTCTGGATGTCTTTGCTGGTCTTCAGTAATATGGAGTCCTGAAGTAGGCTCTAATGACAGTGAAGGAATGGGCTTGAGAGCAAGAGTGAGGGTAAGCGGGTTTGCAAGAACTTCCTTCTATGTTCTTCCTACAGGCTGCTACCAGAAGGTGTAGCCTACATTTAGGATGTCTCTTTCCACTTTACATGATTTAATCAAGAAAAACCCCTCAAAGGAATACCCAGCCACTTAGGTTTAGTTAATTCCAGATGTTGACAACCATCATACTGCCTTAGGGTAAAAGGGCTGGGAAAAATATTCCAAGCAAATGGATCTAGGAAACAGGCAGATGTGGCTGTTTTAATATCTGACAGAATATTTTAAAAAAACTAGTTAAAAAAAGGGACAGTTCATAATGGTTAAAAGAGCAGTTCATCACAAGAATATTATGATTCTACACCATGAGGACAGATAAAAAGAAGAGAAGAGAAGTGATGTAATATCTCACTGGCTACTTCCTTCAAAAGGGGAACGATGGGAAAGGAATGGTGGGGTGAGGGCTAGGCTCTGTCCCCAGTATCTAAGGGTCATACTTCAGATTGACTTTACATAGCAGTGTTGGGGTCCAGAGGAAGCTGCATAAACCACTCAGGCACCAGTCTCAGTCAGATATAGATGTTTTATTGAACTGCATACCCCAAGACTGATCATCATCAGGGACACAGAATAAATTAGGGCCAAAACTGTGACAATGAGTGTTTTTCAGAGTTAGCTTATAAAGGCAAACCCTGCAATCAGCTCATATGGGGGGGGGGGAGTGTGTGTGGATGGTGGGACAGGGTTGTCAGCTCTGACTCAAGTTATGTTTGCTAACTAGACAGACAGTTCTAGCTTACCTTGAAAGTATGCTTGGCAGCTGGGGATAGCTGTGTGGTTGGGGAATTTCTAAGAACAAGAAGGCCATAGAGTTTCTCATTGAACATAAACATAGTTTAGGGGCAACCTGACTTTGTACAGAGATTCTTTTACATCAGCAATGAGCTGGGATGAATGTGGCTGGTGGGCCTGAAACCAAAATGGCCTCAATAGCTGGAGCAGGCCTTAATAGCCAGAGGAGAGTTTTAACTTGATCAGCTGTGGTGAATCATGCAATTGCCTGCATGCACTTCTAGAGAACACTCTGAAACATAATCATTAGAAGGCTGAAAATGTATGATTTGGTTATAGAGTGAAACTGAGAATTTGCCCAGGAAAATGGAGTAGGGGGTGGGGAGGAGTAGAAGTGGGGGAGCAACATAGAGGAGCCAGTGAGAAGAGGTGGGTGTTCATAGATAGGAGCTTCCATATAGAGGTGTGGGAGAGCTGTGGATATTTAGAAAGGGTGAGTCAGGTCAGAAAGTAAAAGATCCAGGAGAGTTGAAAGGTTGGAGGCTCATTATTCAGGATTAGGCTGAAGAAAGCTGGGAGGTCTGTTATGGGTATAAGCATGAGAAGGAGTCTGTTGCTATGAAAAGATGGTACTTGAAAGTAATGTGGATCCCTATTGAGAAGGGGACAGGGAATCCTAGGAGTGCTGGACCTTAGTGAGCAGACCAACCTGTTGGTTGGATAAGTACAGAACTGGATGCCTTTCATTGCTAGTGAGATCTGTTTTTCTTAGCTGTAGTACTGAAGCAAACCAATATCTTGTTCTGTGTCTGGGATATATATTATGCTCAGGAAGAGAGTCATTAATGAGAAATAATTATCCAAATAACATTGTACTTGGTTAAGTATGATGTCTAAATTTTGCTGTCCCTTGAACTGTAAAACGAAACATACTGATCACTTTAATCTTGGTTTTATTTTCCTGCTGGGTGTTTAAGACCATGCTAGTAACAGAAGTTAATTTTTGTTTTGGAATAACACTGGAACAGAAATTGCATGTAAACAGACGTGCTTATGTCTCCATGGGATGGCACAGGAACACAAATCAAGTTGAATTACAAGTGCCTAAGCTACAAGGGGACAGCACTGGGATTCAGTTTGTGTATAAACAAGTATACCCACTCTGACAAGAGATGGTACTGGGACACGGCCTGCATGAGAACACATGTTCACATGCTCCCTCAGGATGGACCTGGGACACAACACCCATGTAAACATGTGTGCCCACTCTGACATAGAGGAACATGCTTTGCCTGTGAATAGCCATGCTTATGCTGTTGAAGTATGGTGCTGGGACATGGCTCATGTGTGACTATGTGTCTTCACACCACCATAGGATGGGGTTGGGACACAGCTCAAATGTGAACATGTGCCGATACTACAATGGTCTGTCCCTGGGATACCAGTTGTATGTTCCACAGGGTGACGCTGGGACACAGCTAGCATGTGAACATTTTTGCCAAATTTTACACAGAGCTGTCATATTTTGCATTTTGTAGCCATATGCACATGCCACCAAAGAATGGTGCTGAGAAATGGCTTTCATGTGTACAGGCATGTCCATGCTGCCACTGACTAGGGTTGAGACACAATTTGTGTGTAAATAGGCATGTAAATAGGCTAGTAATGAGGTGGGTACAAAATGCAAGCTGTTTCAACAGCTCTATGTGTGAATATATGTGGCCATATTCTACAAGATGGTTCTGAAACATGGCACTGACATCATGTGCCCATGATGTCAGGGAACTATGCTCAGGTGTGAGTATGCTGACACTTCCACAGTATTATGCCGGGACATGACTCATGTATGAACATGTGCACCCATGCTATCACATGTGAACTGTGACACAACACACATGTAAACATGTGTGCCCATGCTATCATGGTCTATGCAGGAACACAATTTTTATGTAAGTGCCTATGATAATAAGACAGCACTGGGTTCTGTTTTGTGTATGAACAGGCATGCTCATGTCACCACAAGATGGCACTGGGGCATGGTATATGTACTGTGAACACACATGCTCATGTTATTATGAGAAAACATTGGGACATTGCATGCATGTGAAGAATCAAGCTCATGTTGTCATGGAATGGTGCTGGGACATGGCTCCTGTATGAACATTTGTGCTTACATTTGGGATAGTGTTTAGGACAGGGCACATGTATAAACGTGTGACCCATCCTCTGAAGGGTAGGACTGGAACACAGCACACATGATCAGGCATGCCCATGCCACCACAGAATGATGCTGGTACATGGATCATGAGTAGGCAGGAGTGTTTCTGCCACCAGAAGGATGACAATGAGACATAGATCTTTTGTGAACACACATGGCCACACCACAACAGGATAGTAATAGGGACATGTCTCATATCTGAATATGTATGTGTCCGTGCTGCTACAAGACAGTGTAGAGACATATGTCTCATGTGCTTACACAAAGTCCATGCCTATAAGAAAACCCTGCAATTTAAAGTGCAGTTCTGCCGTTTCCAGATAGCTCACCTGAGTTCATCGAAGTATGGAGGCTTCCCTTTCTCCTGAGGGAGGTCATGTAGCCCAAGACCAAAATGCAGGTTCAACTTCCCTTCTCCTGATAAGAACCTGCCTGACAAATATCTGGAATTCCTGGTATGTAAATAAAGCATTTCTGACACCCGAAGCCCTAGCCAATAATATGCACCTACCCTGGAAAGCCTCCACCTACTTCCCAAGGACTATTATAGCCTTTGCTCACCCTGAGTAAAGTTGAGCAGTCTCTTCAAAGCTGGCCCTGAAAGTTAGGGTCATCCTTACCCTATTTCACCCCACCTCCTGCCTCTGTTCCCTCACCCACATGGACTGGTGGCCTTTGATCCCCCCACAGTGGGACCCACCCATGCCAACTTGGAACAATACTAGGACATGGCTCACATGTGAACACATGTACCCACAGTGCCACTTGACAGCCCTGGGACATACCTCATATGTGAACATACATTTTCACACTTCCATGGGACAGTTCTGGGACCTGGATCATATATGAATATACATACCCCCAACCATCATAAGACGGTGCTGAGAATAACACATATGTGAACACTATTAGTTTAATGTTCTTGTGGACTGTATACAATTTACCCTTGTTTGTTGAAATGTTGACTTTTCTACCCCACTATCTTGTCTCAATCTGGACATTGCATTGTGATGTTTATTCTAAGCATCACTTGTCTCAAGTTTGTGTAAACATGCCACCGTTTGTTCTCTATATTGCCAGTAAAAGCAACCAGCCAATACTGAGCAATGGAGAGAATAGGGTGGGACATCCTGATCTGGAGGGGAGGAGACGGAAAGAGTGGAAGGAGAGATCAGAGAGGACAGGACGAGGAACCATCAGTAGAAATGAACCAGACATAAGATATGACTGAAAAGCAAGTGTAATGTGGGAAATCTGAATAGAAGGAAGCTATATGGTCTTGGAGGTTTAGGACAGAGTAATTATTGCCCAGCATTATGCTATAGGTTAATTAAATAAATCCTAGTCTCTGTGTGGTGATTTGGGTATACAGCTGTTTAGGAATAACCACTGTTTAACTAAAAGGTAAATCAATATTAAAGAATAATCATCAACAGAACACGTGGCATGTGTGTGAACATGTGTGTCCGCATTGCCATGGGATGACACTAGTACACAGATCACATGTGAACAGCTGTGCCCACACAGCCACATGTTTTATGTGGACAAGCATTCCCACACTGCCACAAGATGATCCTGGGACATGATCCACCATATGTAGTGGCACTAATAGGAGGTGTGGCCTTGTGTGTAAATAAGCATGCCCATGCCACCACAACACAACTCTAGAACACATGCTCAGTTCTGAACACATGCTGTTGTGAATAAAATGGTGGGACTGCGCTTGTGTGAAAAGAAGCATACCCATGTCACCATGGGATGGTGCAGAGAAATAGCTTACATGTGAATAGGCATGCTCATGCAACCAAGGGGTGACACTGGGACATGGCTGTGCCCATGCCATCAGACGATGATGCTGAGATAGGGCACAAACAAGCAGGCATGCAGATGCTGTCACAGGATGGCACTGGAACATGGCTTGCATGTTGTGCTGGTTTTAATAAGTATGATCCCCATAGACTCATATGTGAATGCTTGGTCCACATGGAGTGGCACTATTAGGAGGTGTTCCTTGTTGGAAGAAGTGTGGCCTTGTTGGAGGAAGTGTGTCACTGTTGTGGGGGCAGGCTTTGAAATCTTATATATGCTCAAGCTGTACTCAGTGTGTCACACAGCCTCCTGCTGCCTTTGGATCAAGATGTAGAGCTTCTCCAACACCATGTCTGCCTGCACTCCTCCATGCTTCTTGCCATGATGATAATGGAGTAAACCTCTGAAACTGTAAACAAGATTCAATTAAATGTTTGTTTTTTAAGAGTCCTGGTGTCTCTTCACATCAATGGTAATTCTAGCCAAGACACACGTGAACAGGTGTGCCCACAACATCAGGGATCGATGCTAGGAAAGGGCCCACGTGTAATCAGGAATGCCCAAGCCACTCTGGGACAGCACTAGGATATGGCTCATGTGTGAACACATATGCCCACACCCTCAATGGATGATAATGGGACACAAGAGCTGGGTGAACATGTGTGCCCACCCTGTCACAGGACTAGATCCCCTGCTCAGTCATAGGACTGTGTAGAAACACTGTTGCCATGTGAATGGCATGCCCATGCTACCACATATTGTGCTGAGACATGTCTCATATGTGATCATGTAAACACGTGTGAACATGTAAACACGTGATGTCATGTGACAAAACTTCCATATAACAGGTGTGTTTGTGCTGCCATAAGGTGGCACAGGCTTGTATATGAACATGTGTGCCTACTTTGCCAAGGGATGGTACTGGGTCATATCTCAAGTGTGAACTGATAAGCCCACACTGGGACCCTGCATACATTTTGGTAGTCATGTCCACGCTTCCAGAAGACCACACTGGAACATAGCTTATGTGTGTAAACAAATATACCCACACCAACACATTAGAGCCCTGGAACATGGCTCATGTATGAAGTGGAGTTTAGGAAATGGCATGTGAACATGCATACCCACTCTGCTACAGGGCAGCACTGGGACACAGCCTGTGTGTGATCATCGTGCCCATCCAGCCATGAGATGGGGTGGCACAGCCGTATCTAATAGGTACAGTGAAAGTCATAGACGTAACACAGCTGCTTGACAGAATTCCAGCAAAGCTGAGTCACATGGTGCAATTACCATTGTACCATCTTTCATGTGTTAAATGTTTGGGAAGCTTTTAATATTTGTACAACTTAGGGATATTGGATTGATGGGAAATTTCTTATGAATCATTTAGGCCTTCCCCTAGGAGTACTGATTCTAAGCTTTTCTAGGAAAGTTCTAAGCATACTACCCCTCCAGCTTTTAGGGAGATAACGTTATCTGGCCTATTTGAAAGCCTTCCTTGAGCTCTGGAGGTTGTAACTCACATGAAAATGCCAAAGCTCTCCTTATGAAACTCCAACTCCCAAGATACTCCTAGAACAGCTACCTGCCCCCTCTACTTACTCAGGAACAAGCTGATCAGAACAAAGTAAACTTAAAAAAGGTATGCAAATTTGGTGGGCTAGAAGAGTTAGCATTAGATCAGATTATAAGCCTCTTCCTACCATATGCTAAGGCAATTATGTAGCAAAAAAAAAAAAAAAAAAAAGGGCCACATATGAAAAAGATACAGCAACAAAGTAAGATTGGCTGGAGTTATCTTTGTCCTACACAAGGCCTTATATTGATGGACAAAGATGGTGTGGAAAGATTTAAAAAACAACAACAAAAAGAAAGTACTAAGACCTCCATTTCTTAGAAAAGTTGGCTCATGTGCTGTCTATGACCAAGGAACAGAAGAATACCAACATTAGATGTATAAATGAATTGTATAAAGATATAAACTGTAAGCATTGTATTATGCCAGAAGTTGGACAATAGCTGCAGCAGCTTTGGCCTGAATGTTTTTGGGGGCCCTTAATGACAATTAGCACTCTGACCACTAAAAGTTGATAGTATACTTCTTGAGACATGACAATCAGGCCAGCTGGCTTGAAGATTTTCTGTCTAGTGCCCTTGAAACCACAAGATTTTTTAAAGTTGGGTTATGGGATGGACGAGAAAAAATGATTGTAAAATTCTAACATGATCTATCAATGATGACTAAATTTATGACCAAGAGGAAGTTAAAATACTTATCTCAGGACAAAAATGATATGATCTCTGTTTGGAACAACATGTATCTATCCCTGCCTACTGAGTTCTATATAAATAAAGAAGCACCTCAACTGCCAGTCAGTCAGGCTCCAAGATACAACCATGCCTGACTCACTCCTCCTTTGCAGACTCCTTATCTCCTCTGTGGGACCTGGCCATCACTGAGGCTGGCCCCTGGCCATGGGGCAAAGACATGGCTTGCATGTGACTATGAATGCTTTTGCCACCAGGGCTGTTCCTGGCACATGTCTCATATGTGAACATGACCAAGGTCACCATAGGATTATGCTGGTGCATGGCTCAGCTGTGAACAGGCATGCCAGTACCACCACAGATGGCATGGGGACATGGCTTGCATGTGAACATGTGTGTCTAACACCCCAAACATTGCTGGGAAACAGCTGGGATGGAAGCAGCCATTCCCATACAATCAAATAGTGCTATAACATGGCTCACATGTGACTGTAAGTACCCATGCCACTGTGAGATGATGTTGGAACATGTCTCAGATGTAAACACATGTGCCTATATTGTCACATGATCGTGCTGCAGTGGTACTTTATGGAAACAAGCTTATATTTTAACAGAATTGCCCATGCCCCTATAGAATGGTGGTAGCCCATGGCTTGCATGAGAACAGGCATGCACACATTGATATTTGACGGCCCTGTGGCATGGCAGGTATATGAACATGTGTGTCTATGCTGTCACTTAACAGTTCTGGGACATGGATCACAAGAGAACAAATACATTGTACCCATTCTATCAAGGGATATGATGGACAGAGCTCTAATATGAACATGCATGCCCATGCCACCACAGATCAACATGGGTAAACTACATGATGTGAACACACATCCCCATACTGCCTTGGGGCTGTTCTGAGAATTGGCTCAAGTATGAACAAGCATACCTATGCCACCATGGGACAGCACTGAGTCACAGGTCATGTCTCAATAATTAAATATCTATTTATTCTTCTCTTATATATTACATCTGTAGTTTCTCCTCCCTCCACTCCTTCCAGTCCCCCCACACACCTCCTTTTATCCTCTACCCCCATCCACTCATCTGTTTCTCTTCAGAAAAGAGCAGGCCTCCCATGGATATCAACAAAACATGCCATATCAAGTTGCTATAATACTAGGCACCTCCCCTCATAATTAAGGCTGAACAAGTTAGCCCACTATGAGGGATAGGGTCCCAAAAGCAAGAAAAAGAGTCTGAGACAACCCTGCTTCTACTGTTAAGAGACCCACAAGAAGACCAACCTATACAACTGTAATATATATGCAGAGGACCTAGATTAGACCCATGGAGGCTCCTTGATTGTCAGTTCAGTGAGCCCCTATGGATCCAGGTTTGTTGGTTCTGTGGATTTTCATGTGGTGTCTTGACTCTTCTGGCTCCTACAGTCCTTCCTCTCCCACTTCCACAGGATTCCCTGAGCTCCACCTAATGTTTGGCTGTAGGTATCTGCATCTGTTTCCATCAGTTGCTGGGTGAAGCCTCTCTGATGGTATCTGGGCTAGGCACCAATTTATAAGTATAGAAGAATATCATTAGGGACAATTTCATTGGCCTTTTTCTCCAATCAAATATATTTAATTCTATTGTAAGCCTCTGAAATGTACTGCCTCTTGTTCCAGGCTTTCCAGGCAATGTCAGGGATGGGATAGGTTTCAGGCCGAATCAATTTCTATGCACATCTTGCAAGGACACATGGTAGGTCAAAGGTTAAGATCAAAACACAAGTGACTGCTCATGCTGCTGAGGATGTGTAGAAAGGGAACACTCCTCTATTGTTGGTGGGAGTGCAAACTTGAACAGCCACTTTGGAAATCATTGTAGTGGTTCCTCAGAAAATAGGGAATTTTATCTACCACAAAATGTCTTTTTTTAAAAATGAAGATGTTTTAAGAAATTTTTGTATGTGGACATATGTGCCATGAAAAGGTTAGAGGATAACTGTGTGTTGGCCCTTGCCTTACATCTTTTTAAAATTTATTTTTTATTAATTACAGTTTATTCACTTTGTATCCCAGCTTAGCCCCCATGTGCCTATATTGCCACATGATAGTGCTGTAACATGGCAATCTCACCCTCCCTTCTTCTTCTCCTATGCCCCTCCCCCAGTCCAAAGATAGAAGAGGTCCTCCTCCCCTTCCATCTGACCCTAGTCTATCACGTCTCATCAGGACTGGTTGCATTGTCTTACTCTGTGGCCTGGTAAGGCTGCTCCCCCCTCAGAGGGAGGTGACCAAAGAGCCAGCCCATGAGTTCATGTCAGAGACGGTCCCTGTTCCCATTTCTAGCTAACCCTCTTGGACACTAAACTGCCACGGGGTACATATGTTCAGGGGTTCTAGGTTATCTCCATTCATGGACCTTGGTTGGAGTATCAGTCTCAGGAAAGACTCTTGTGTCCAGATTTTTTGGTTCTGTGCTTTTCTTGTGGAGCTCTTGTCCCCTCCAGGTCTTTCTATCTCCCCCTTCTTTCATAAGATTCCCTGCACTCTGCCCAAAGTTTGTCTATGAGTCTCAGCATGTTCTTTGATACCCTGCAGGGTAGAGTCTTTCAGAAGTTCTCTGTGGTAGGCTCCTGTCCTGTTCCCTGTTTTCTCCCTCTTCCTATGTCTATCCCATTTGCCTTTCTGACTGAAGATTGAGCATCTTACCCAGGGTTCTCCTTGCTTAGCTTCTCTAGGTGTACAGATTTTAGTATGATTATCCTATATTACATGTCTAATATCTAATTATAAGTGAGTATTACCATGTGTGTTTTTCTGCTTGTGGGATACCAGACTCGGGTATCCCAGTGATCTTCTCTAGTTCCCACCATTTGCATGAAAATTTGATGATTCCCTTATTTTTAATTGCTAAGCAGTATTCCATTGTGTAAATGTACCACAATTTCTGTATCCATTCCTCACCCGAGGGGCATCTGGGTTGTTTCCAGCTTCTGGCTATTACACATAAAACTACTGTGACATGGTTGAGCAAATTTCCAAGGCAAGGCTGCCCACTCTCTCCATATCGCTTCAACATAATTCTTGAAGTCCTTTCTGGAGCAATAAGATAATTAAAGGAAATCAAGGGGATTCAGTTTGGGAAGGAAAAAGTCAAAAGTATTTGCAGATGATATGATAGTGTACCCGAGTGACCCCAAAAATTCTACCAGGGAACTCCTACAGCTGAAAAACACCTTCAGCCAAGTGGCTGGATACAAAATCAACTAAAAAATGTAACCCTAACCAAGCAAGTCAAAGACTTGTATGAAAAAAATTTCAAGTCTCTGAAGAAAGAATTAGAGGAAGATATGAGAAGATGGAAAGATCTCCCATGCTCATGGCTTGGCAGGATTAACATAGAAAAATGGCCATCTTACCAAAAGCAATCTACAGATTTAATGCAATTCCCATCAAATTGCCAACACAATTCTTTACAGACCTGGAAAGAAAAATTCTCAACTTCGTATGGAATAACAAGAAACCGAGAATTGCTAAAACAATCCTCTACAATAAAAGATCTTCTGGAGGTATCTCCATCCCTGATCTCAAGCTGTACTATAGAGCAACAGTTATAAAAACTGCATGGTACTGGCATAGAAACAGAATGGTGGATCAAAGGAATCGAACAGAAGACCCAGAAATAAACCCACACACTACGGACACCTGTAAGTGTGTCAAAGATCTTTGGCATCTTTGACAAAGATGCCAAAACTATACAATGGAAAAAGATAGCATCTTCAACAAATGGTGCTACATGTAGCTACTGGATGTCTACATGTAGAAAAATGAAAATAGATCCATACTTATCACCCTGCACAAAACTGAAGTCCAAGTGGATCAAAGACCTCAACATAAAACCAGACACATTAAATCGGCTAGAAAAAAAGTGGGGAATACCCTAGAACTCATTAGTACAGGAGAAAACTTCCTGAACAGAACACCAACAGCACAGTCTCTAAGAGCAACTATCAATCAATGGGACCTCATGAAATTGAAAAGCTTCTGTAAAGCAAAGAACATCGTCATCAAAACAAAGCGACTGCCTACAGATTGGGAAAGAATCATCACCAACCCTTTATCTGACAGAGGACTCATATCCAATATATATAAAGAACTAAACAAGCTGAAAAGCAACAAACCAAGTAATCCACTTAAAAATATACTCACTCATATAAACATACAATATAAATTAACCCACTAAAATCTGTACATCTAAACAAACTAAGCAAAAGAGAGGA
>NW_026593612.1:0-1332 GCF_907164565.1 Psammomys obesus | reverse complement strand
TCTCTGAGAACTCAGCTGACCAATAAAAAGAACTTTGTTTTCTGGAATTTCTGCTTGAGTAGTTGTACTACAAAAGTCCTTTCACATACATGTCATATAGAGAGTAAAGGAAGCCATACAGCAGAAAAAAACAGGCTCACTGGGCTCAGAGAAAAAAAAATCAGGTTATAAACACTTGCAGCTAGGATTTTCCTAGATATTATGAAAGAAAATACCTATCAAGGGGAAGTAGGGGCTGGGAACCGGAGGAGGAGAGGGAGGAGAAACTGTGGAAGAGATGTAATATATGGGAGAACAACTAAAAAAAATGCAGTTGGGGTAACAGATGTTGAAATTATGCATTTTATCATTTATTATAAAAAAGACCAAATTTGTTTGTGAATTGTATGGAAAATGCTTATATAAAGAAGTGATTATCTTAATAGGTATTTGTGGATGATATACTCAGTGTTGAATACAGACAAGGCTTGCAAAGAACTACAAAGGATTACAAAGAATTAGATTACTAACCAAAGCCTGGTGAAGTTAGAATAGGGATGAGTTGTCTCCTTTGCTTCCCTTATAATAAGGCATAGTGAGCTGAGTGCTGATCTCAGGGCTAAGACTAGAAGGTTCTGTAGATGAGTAACTGAAAGAGTAAGTCTGTGTGAGGGTGATTTAAGCTTAAGTTTCTGTATTAGTAGTAAAATACTGGTTTTTAAAAATTTTTCAAAATTAATTTATATTTTTCTAAATTACAGTTTATTCACTTTGTATCCCTGCTGTAGCCCCTTCTCTCCTTCCCTCCCAACTCCACCCTTCTTCCTTTGTTTCCTCCCATGCTCCTCCCCAAGTCCACTGATAGGGGAGGTCCTCCTCCCCTTTCCTCTGACTCTAGCCCATTAGGTCTCATCAGGAGTGGCTGCATTGTCCTTCTCTGTGGCCTGGTAAGGCTGCTCTCCTATCAGGGGGAGGTGATCAAAGAGCCAAACACTGAGTTCTTGTCAGAGACAGTCCCTGTTCCCATTACTAAGAAACCCACTTGGAGACTGAGCTGCCATGAACTACATCTGTGCAGGGGTTCTAGGGGTTCTAGGTTATCTCCATGCATGGTCCTTGGTTGGAGTATCAGTCTCAGAAAAGACCCCTGTACCCAGAAGTTTTGGATCTGTTGCTCTCCTTGTGGAGAGATCTCCTTTGGGATCAGTGAAATAGCTGCAAGGGTAGAGGGCTTGCATGACTTGAATTCTTTCCCTGGTTCCCACAAGGTGACAAGAAAGTGACCAGTGAGAAGTAATCTTTAACTACAACACACACACACACACACACACACACACACACACACACACACAC
>NW_026593611.1:0-1423 GCF_907164565.1 Psammomys obesus | reverse complement strand
TGTTTTCTGGAACACAGTAGTTTTACAAATAACACATTCTTGGACCTTCTACCAAACTTAGTCAACCACCCCCCAATATTTAGGGTTGCCTTAATTTTGTGCAAAGCAAGGATATACACAATAGAACTTCAATACTATAGAAAAATATTGACTTTATCAAGTGCAATATCATCAATATTATATGTTATTTAGCATAAAGTTATTACTTTAAATCTAATGGTCATGAATGGAACATTCTAAAACAATGTGTTTGGGCATTTCCCCAAAATAACAAATAGTTTTAAAGTTTATTTTAATATTGAACATCATTGGCTTCTGCCAGCATTCACAACTGATGCTGCAGACTTACATAACTCCCCAAATCTGTAATAGTATATTTATTCTATTAAAACAAAATATCCAAGTCTGGATAGTTTATAAATAACAGAAATTTATTTTCCAGAAATTAATTTTCTGGCAAAGTCAAGATGAAAGTGCCTGCCAACTGAATGTTCTCTAGACACTCCCCTTTGTTTCCAACATGGCAGATTCTTGTTGTACCCCACAAAGAAAGAAAAAAAAAGACAAGAGTACAACACTATTTCTTCACATGGTAGAAGCGATGGAAGGGACAGGCAAGATTCTGAGGCCTTTCCTATAGATGCTTTAGTCATATTTGTGGGAACAGAAGTCTCACAATTTATTTACTTCTCCAAAGCCCTAGGCCTTAAGCACATCACTTTGTCACTTATGTTCCAATGTACGAATTTCAAAACCACACACATTCAGACCTTACCAACACTGGGTGTGATTTTGGAGTGTTTCATTCCAAACATGTCTCGAGAAGGAGATATTTCAACATACATAGAAACTCTTAAATTAGCACGTCACACAGTTTTCCCTGTAACTGTTGTCCTGTGAGAACAGTAAAATTATAGCTCTTCCTTCCATGCCTACATAATACCCTCAAGTATGAGGTTAAAAGTGATGCAAATGTGTTCTCAGTTGAATGACGGTAGTGAGAAAGGAACATACTTCTTATGGCGGAGCTTGAGGCCGATCTGCAACATGAACTCAGCCAATTCTTTGTCCCAAATCCTTTTACTTTACATCATTGTCAGTTTTGAATCTAGAAAGACCATTAAGGTGTACTGTTTCAGCAAGGCTTGCTGTCAGAGATATCATAACAGGACACCATAACATAGTCTACTCATCTGCCTAATAGATGTTTGTCATATGGCTAAAGAGAGGATCAGAAATAAACATATTCCTGAACTTTCCTTTCCCAGGAGGTGTTAACCTTTAACCCAAAGAGGGAAGGGGATTCTTACCTATGGGCTTGCATATATTCAAGTTTCTGTGACTGAGTGGATGGAATCTTGTTAGGCATTCATAGGAATTAAATAGTGTGTTGGTAATAGAGCTCATTCACAGAACAATTCTC
>NW_026593610.1:1872-4238 GCF_907164565.1 Psammomys obesus | reverse complement strand
TTTGTCTTTTGTATACAGGAGTGCTACTGATTTTTTTGAGTTAATTTTATATCCGGCCACTTTGCTGAAGGTGTTTATCAGCTGTAGGAGTTCCCTGGTAGAGTTTTTGGGGTCACTCATATATACTATCATATCATCTGCAAATAGTGATAATTTGACTTCTTCCTTTCCCATCTGTATCCCCTTGATCTCCTTCGACTGTCTTATTGCTCTAGCAAGGACTTCCAGCACTATGTTGAAGAGATATGGAGACAGTGGGCAGCCTTGTCTTGTCCCTGATTTCAGAGGGATTGCTTTAAGTTTCTCTCCGTTCAGTTTGATGTTGGCTATAGGCTTGCTGTATATCGCCTTTACTATGTTTAGATATGTGCCTTGTATCCCTGAACTCTCCAGTACTTTAAACATGAATGGATGTTGGATTTTGTCAAATGCTTTTTCAGCATCTAGGGAGATTATCATGTGGTTTTTTCTTTCAGTTTGTTAATATGGTGGATCACATTGATGGATTTCCGTATATTGAACCACCCCTGCATACCTGGGATGAAGCCTACTTGGTCATAGTGGATAATATCTTTGATGTGTTCTTGGATCCGGTTTGCAAGTATTTTGTTAAGTATTTTTGCATCAATGTTCATAAGGGAGATTGGCCTGAAATTCTCTTTCTTTGTTGAGTCTTTGTGAGGTTTAGGTACCAAGGTGATTGTGGCTTCATAGAATGAGTTTGGTAATGTTCCTTCTGTTTCTATTTTGTGGAATAGTTTGAAGAGAATTGGAGTTAGCTCTTCTTTGAAGGTCTGGTAGAATTCTGCGCTGAAGCCATCTGGTCCTGGGCTTTTTTTGGATGGGAGACTTTTGATGACTGCTTCTATTTCTTTGGGGGATATAGGACTATTTAGTTGATTTACCTGGTCCTGATTCAGCTTTGGTGAGTCAAATCGATCAAGAAAATTGTCCATTTCATTTAGATTTTCAAATTTTATGGCATATAGACTTTTGAAGTAAGTCCTAATGATTGTTTGGATTTCCTCAGTGTCTGTAGTTATGTCTCCCTTTTCATTTCTGATTTTGTTGATTTGGGTGGTGTCTCTCTGCCTTTTAGTTAGCTTGGCTAAGGGTTTGTCTATCTTGTTGATTTTCTCAAAGAACCAGCTCTTGGTTTCATTGATTCTTTGAATTGTTTTATTTGTTTCTAATTGATTGATTTCAGCCCTGAGTTTGATTATTTCCAGCCGTCTACTCCTTTTTGGTGTGTCTGCTTCTTCTTTTTCTAGGGTTTTTAAGTGGGCCATTGAGTTGCTTGAATGAGCTGTCTCGAATTTCTTCTTGAAGGCACTTAGTGCTATGAACTTTCTCTTAGCACTGCTTTCATTGTGTCCCACAAGTTAGGGTATGTTGTGTCTTCATTTTCATTGAGTTCTAGAAAGGCTTTAATTTCTTTCTTTATTTCTTCCCTGACCCAGCTGTCATTTAGTAACAAGTTGTTCAGTTTCCATGAGTGTGTAGGCTTTTTGCTATTTCTGTTGTTGTTGAAGTCCAGCTTTATTCCATGGTGATCAGAAATTAGAGAAACAACACCATTCACAATAGCCACAAATGACATAAAGTACCTTGGCGTAACCCTAACCAAGGAAGTCAAAGACTTGTATGAAAAAAATTTCAAGTCTCTGAAGAAAGAATTAGAGGAAGATATGAGAAGATGGAAAGATCTCCCATGCTCATGGCTTGGCAGGATTAACATAGTAAAAATGGCCATCTTACCAAAAGCAATCTACAGATTTAATGCAATTCCCATCAAATTGCCAACACAATTCTTTACAGACCTGGAAAGAAAAATTCTCAACTTTGTATGGAATAACAAGAAACTGAGAATTGCTAAAACAATCCTCTACAATAAAAGATCTTCTGGAGGTATCTCCATCCCTGATCTCAAGCTGTACTATAGAGCAACAGTTATAAAAACTGCATGGTACTGGCATAGAAACAGAATGGTGGATCAATGGAATCGAACAGAAGACCCAGAAATAAACCCACACACTTACGGACACCTGATTTTTGACAAAGATGCCAAAACCATACAATGGAAAAATGATAGCATCTTCAACAAATGGTGCTGGTCCAACTGGATGTCTACATGTAGAAAAATGAAAATAGATCCATACTTATCACCCTGCACAAAACTGAAGTCCAAGTGGATCAAAGACCTCAACATAAAACCAGACACATTAAATCGGCTAGAAAAAAAAGTGGGGAATACCCTAGAACTCATTGGTACAGGAGAAAACTTCCTGAACAGAACACCAACAGCACAGGCTCTAAGAGCAACAATCAATAAATGGGACCTCATGAAATTGAAAAGCTTCTGTAAG
>NW_026593610.1:780-1772 GCF_907164565.1 Psammomys obesus | reverse complement strand
TAAAGCAAAGGACACCGTCATCAAAACAAAGCGACTGCCTACAGATTGGGAAAGAATCATCACCAACCCTCTATCTGACAGAGGACTCATATCCAATATATATAAAGAACTAAACAAGCTGAAAAGCAACAAACCAAGTAATCCACTTAAAAAATGGGGAACAGAGCTAAAGAGAGAATTCTCTGCAGAGGAATATCGAATGGCAGAGAAGCACTTAAAGAAATGCTCAACCTCATTAGCCATTAGGGAAATGCAAATCAAAACAACCCTGAGATTTCACCTTACACCCATCAGAATGGCCAAGATGAAAATCTCAAGGGACAACACATGCTGGAGAGGTTGTGGAGAAAGGGGAACGCTTCTCCACTGCTGGTGGGAATGTAAACTGGTACAACCACTCTGGAAATCAATCTGGCGCTTTCTCAGACAACTAGGAATAGCGTTTCCTCAAGATCCAGCCATACCACTCCTAGGCATATACCCAAAAGAGGCGCAAATACACAACAAGGACATTTGTTCAACCATGTTTGTAGCAGCTTTATTTGTAATAGCCAGAAGCTGGAAACAACCCAGATGCCCCTCAACTGAAGAATGGATGCAGAAACTGTGGTACATCTATACAATGGAGTATTACTCAGCAATGAAAAATAAGGAAATCATGAAATTTGCAGGTAAATGGTGGGACCTGGAAAGGATCATCCTGAGTGAGTTGACCCAGAAGCAAAAAGACACTCACGGTATATACTCACTCATATAAACATACAATATAGAATAAACCCACTAAAAGCTGTACATCTAAACAAACTAAGCAAAAGAGAGGACCCTAACTAAAATGTTCAATCCCCATCCTGAAAGGCAAAGAGGATGGACATCAGAAGAAAACGAAAATAGGAAACAACCCCGGAACCCGCTACAGAGGGCCTCTGAAAGCCAGAAGAAAACAGGAAACCACCTTGAAACCTGCCACAGAGGGCCTCTGAAAGCTTCTGCAG
>NW_026593610.1:0-680 GCF_907164565.1 Psammomys obesus | reverse complement strand
GGGCCTCTGAAAGCCAGAAGAAAACAGGAAACAACCTTGAAACCTGCCACAGAGGGCCTCTGAAAGCTTCTGCAGTATAGACTGTCAAAGCAGATGCTGAGCCTGATGGCCAACTGATGGGCAGAGTGAATGGAATTTTATGTAAGAAGTGGGAAATAGTAAGAGCTGGAGGGAACGGGAACTCCACAAGCAGAGCAACAGAACAAGATAATTTGAACACAGGGAACTTCCCAGAGACTCATACTCCAACCAAGGACTATTTGTGGAGATGACCTGGAACCCCTGCACAGGTGTAGCCCATGGCAGTTCAGTGTCCAAGTGGGTTACATAGTAATGGGAAGAGGGACTGCCTCTGACATAATCTGATTGGCCTGCTCTTTGATCACTTCCCCCTGGGGGGGAGCAGCCTTACCAGGCCACAGTAGAGGACAATGCAGCCACTTTTGATGAGAACTGATAGACTAAGATCAGAAAGAAGGAGAGGAGGACCTCCCCTATCAGTGGACTTGGGGAGTGGCATGCATGCAGAAAGGGGAGGGAGGGTGGGATTGGCAGGGGAGGAGGGAGGGGCTTATGGGGGGATACAAAATGAATAAAGTGTAATTAATAAAAAATAAATAAAAGATTTAAAAAAAATGGTTAGTAAAGCATTACTTATAAAAACAATCTGAAACTACCAA
>NW_026593609.1:2061-4769 GCF_907164565.1 Psammomys obesus | reverse complement strand
TGTGCAAGCTGTGGGTTCAGCCCCTAGAAGGGGAAATGCATAGGCATTAATTAGTGAAGCTATTAAATATTATATCAGCTCTTTTGCTTTATGTTTCTACTTCGACTGGTTTTGTGAACATTGTATGCTAATTTTTTTCACAGTCTGATCATACAGGTATTAATGAAACTAAATCAAGTAGACAATGTCAGGCTTACAGGACACAGTGTTTTAGTCTGTCTTCAGGTCATTTCCACAAAAGATGGCAAGTACAATCATAATCCAAGGTAACAAAAATTTTAAAAAAGCAGGAACATATTTCTTATTAATAGGAAAAATAGCCTTTCTCATGTATCTGGAGCACATGAAAACATTTTTTGGGTCATATTCTTTCTAAGAGAGTATCACACTCAATAAGTATCATCATATACAACCCAGGAAAATACCAAGGAACACTTTTAAAAGAAGAAAATTCACAAGCAACCCCAGTGCTGAGACCACTGAGAGTTTTGAATCTACACACCCTTAGGTTGAAATCCTTACTCTGTCAAGAAGTAGGTGTGTGTGTGATTGTGGGAAAATTACAGTAGTCTCTGTGTTCAGCTATATTCCAATGCAAAATGGAGTTACTGAGCAATTTTCAGAGGCATTCATTTTTTTAATGTACATTGCTGTTTCGCTTGCATGTATGTCTGCATGACGGTATCAGATCCCTTGAGACAGGAGTTACAAACACTTGTCAGCTCCCATGTGGGTGCTGGGAATCAAACCCAGGTCTTCTGGAAGAACAGCTAGTGCTTCTAACCACTGAGCCATCTCTCTAGCCCCCGAAGGCCATTCTTAAGTGAAGAATCAAAATCTTTGTTGTAGCCAGTTTTCCTTCACTTGCATGCTTTTGTCGGTGATAGTTTAGGATGGGGCTTGGAAAAAAAAATAATAGAGAGCCTAATGTAAACACTTTGTTACTGAGTTCCTAAACTGATAAGGAAGAATTTTTCCAGGCAGCAATACCTCCCCCAGTTTGAGCCTTTGGAAAACATCAGCCATCCAATAGAAGGGCAATAAATGAGAAATAATAAGCATGGCAAGAGCTGACCATAGAAACTTAGAGCTCCCAACATGTGAGTGTTTTAGCTGCCTATAGGAGACTGTAGCTGCCAGAGCTCCTTGGGAAATAAGCTCCGCAGCTACAACTCAAGCTCCATCAAAGAGTCTGGGCTATTTTGATGGTACAAATCAGTTCCTTTTCTGAGAGCGGGTTAACATGTTTGGAGACAGATATTCTACTCGGGATTGTAGAGGGAAAGGGTTCTCATTGCACAGTCTAATGTCTGGAGATCCTTGTCCAGCCTCCAATTTAGGAAACATTCCCAAGCGTAGCACTTATTACCTCTGAAGAAACACATTCTTAAAAGGAACTGCATTTGACTTGCATGCATAATACATTCCAACACACAACTGGCATGTCTTTCAATAATTTACCTATGTTCCGCACCTTCACAGTGATCTGAAGCTATTCACCCCAGGGATCCATCCTTAAAATTATTCCTCATCACTCAAAAGAAGTGCCCTGTGAGGAATAACTAAATAACTGCCATAAGACCCTCAAAGGACCTGTCTCTCAGCCTGATGTGCAGCGCAAACTTAACACAAAACAACATCAATCAACACGTGGTAGATGATGTAAACTTTTTGACATGCAGACTAATGCCCACTTGTCTGTTTATTTTTACAGAAATGTTATTGTTTGTACTGCTAGATATCCAGGGGATTATTGCTATCGGTTGTGCTTTTTCTTATTTTAGAGAAAATAGCTGGTATTTTTTTTAAATCGTTTCCTTAAATTTGTCTCAGTTAGCTTAAAATGGCAGTACACACCAGTTCTCCTAGCACTAGGGAGGCCAAGGCATGAGCATTGTGAGGTTTTAGCCAGCCTAGAAAACCTAGAAAGACCCTGCTTATAAGGAAAGAAAAGGAAAAAAGCTTCTAAGTCTGTGAATGAAAAAGTAAACAAGGTAACCATTTCTCCACAGGATATTATGGGGTGTTTTGGTAGTTTCAGATTGTTTTTATAAGTAATGCTTTACTAACCATTTTTTTTAAATCTTTTATTTATTTTTTATTAATTACACTTTATTCATTTTGTATCCCCCCATAAGCCCCTCCCTCCTCCCCTGCCAATCCCACCCTCCCTCCCCTTTCTGCATGCATGCCACTCCCCAAGTCCACTGATAGGGGAGGTCCTCCTCTCCTTCTTTCTGATCTTAGTCTATCAGTTCTCATCAAAAGTGGCTGCATTGTCCTCTACTGTGGCCTGGTAAGGCTGCTCCCCCCCAGGGGGAAGTGATCAAAGAGCAGGCCAATCAGATTATGTCAGAGGCAGTCCCTCTTCCCATTACTATGTAACCCACTTGGACACTGAACTGCCATGGGCTACACCTGTGCAGGGGTTCCAGGTCATCTCCACAAATAGTCCTTGGTTGGAGTATGAGTCTCTGGGAAGTTCCCTGTGTTCAAATTATCTTGTTCTGTTGCTCTGCTTGTGGAGTTCCCGTTCCCTCCAGCTCTTACTATTTCCCACTTCTTACATAAAATTCCATTCACTCTGCCCATCAGTTGGCCATCAGGCTCAGCATCTGCTTTGACAGTCTATACTGCAGAAGCTTTCAGAGGCCCTCTGTGGCAGGTTTCAAGGTTGTTTCCTGTTTTCTTCTGGCTTTCAGAGGCCC
>NW_026593609.1:969-1961 GCF_907164565.1 Psammomys obesus | reverse complement strand
CTGCAGAAGCTTTCAGAGGCCCTCTGTGGCAGGTTTCAAGGTGGTTTCCTGTTTTCTTCTGGCTTTCAGAGGCCCTCTGTAGCGGGTTCCGGGGTTGTTTCCTATTTTCGTTTTCTTCTGATGTCCATCCTCTTTGCCTTTCAGGATGGGGATTGAACATTTTAGTTAGGGTCCTCTCTTTTGCTTAGTTTGTTTAGATGTACAGCTTTTAGTGGGTTTATTCTATATTGTATGTTTATATGAGTGAGTATATACCGTGAGTGTCTTTTTGCTTCTGGGTCAACTCACTCAGGATGATCCTTTCCAGGTCCCACCATTTACCTGCAAATTTCATGATTTCCTTATTTTTCATTGCTGAGTAATACTCCATTGTATAGATGTACCACAGTTTCTGCATCCATTCTTCAGTTGAGGGGCATCTGGGTTGTTTCCAGCTTCTGGCTATTACAAATAAAGCTGCTACAAACATGGTTGAACAAATGTCCTTGTTGTGTATTTGCGCCTCTTTTGGGTATATGCCTAGGAGTGGTATGGCTGGATCTTGAGGAAACGCTATTCCTAGTTGTCTGAGAAAGCGCCAGATTGATTTCCAGAGTGGTTGTACCAGTTTACATTCCCACCAGCAGTGGAGAAGCGTTCCCCTTTCTCCACAACCTCTCCAGCATGTGTTGTCCCTTGAGATTTTCATCTTGGCCATTCTGATGGGTGTAAGGTGAAATCTCAGGGTTGTTTTGATTTGCATTTCCCTAATGGCTAATGAGGTTGAGCATTTCTTTAAGTGCTTCTCTGCCATTCGATATTCCTCTGCAGAGAATTCTCTCTTTAGCTCTGTTCCCCATTTTTTAAGTGGATTACTTGGTTTGTTGCTTTTCAGCTTGTTTAGTTCTTTATATATATTGGATATGAGTCCTCTGTCAGATAGAGGGTTGGTGATGATTCTTTCCCAATCTGTAGGCAGTCGCTTTGTTTTGATGACGGTGTCCTTTGCTTTA
>NW_026593609.1:0-869 GCF_907164565.1 Psammomys obesus | reverse complement strand
CTTACAGAAGCTTTTCAATTTCATGAGGTCCCATTTATTGATTGTTGCTCTTAGAGCCTGTGCTGTTGGTGTTCTGTTCAGGAAGTTTTCTCCTGTACCAATGAGTTCTAGGGTATTCCCCACTTTTTTTTCTAGCCGATTTAATGTGTCTGGTTTTATGTTGAGGTCTTTGATCCACTTGGACTTCAGTTTTGTGCAGGGTGATAAGTATGGATCTATTTTCATTTTTCTACATGTAGACATCCAGTTGGACCAGCACCATTTGTTGAAGATGCTATCATTTTTCCATTGTATGGTTTTGGCATCTTTGTCAAAAATCAGGTGTCCGTAAGTGTGTGGGTTTATTTCTGGGTCTTCTGTTCGATTCCATTGATCCACCATTCTGTTTCTATGCCAGTACCATGCAGTTTTTATAACTGTTGCTCTATAGTACAGCTTGAGATCAGGGATGGAGATACCTCCAGAAGATCTTTTATTGTAGAGGATTGTTTTAGCAATTCTCAGTTTCTTGTTATTCCATACAAAGTTGAGAATTTTTCTTTCCAGGTCTGTAAAGAATTGTGTTGGCAATTTGATGGGAATTGCATTAAATCTGTAGATTGCTTTTGGTAAGATGGCCATTTTTACTATGTTAATCCTGCCAAGCCATGAGCATGGGAGATCTTTCCATCTTCTCATATCTTCCTCTAATTCTTTCTTCAGAGACTTGAAATTTTTTTCATACAAGTCTTTGACTTCCTTGGTTAGGGTTACGCCAAGGTACTTTATGTCATTTGTGGCTATTGTGAATGGTGTTGTTTCTCTAATTTCTTTCTCAGCCCTTTTGTCTTTTGTATACAGGAGTGCTACTGATTTTTTTGAGTTAATTT
>NW_026593608.1:0-10647 GCF_907164565.1 Psammomys obesus | reverse complement strand
TCCTCCTCCTCCTCCTCCTCCTCCTCCTCCTCCTCCTCCTCCTCCTCCTCCTTCTTCTATCTTTCATACAGCTAGCATTTGTTTGGCCTAGCTGCAAATCTCTGCCTTAGGATGAGTTATAATTTGGTCAGGATGAAAGATACAGGTAGAAGATAAAATCTGAGTTGAACTGATTTTAAAAAATATTTCTGTTTTTTCTGAAAAAGAAATAAAAGAGATTCAAAAATATCACCAATAATAAATCCTGAGATCTACTTGTGCAGATACAAATTTTTTCTCTGCCTCTAAATAGAAATGTTTTAATCAGTAGCCATTTGTAAGAGGCAAATTTATTAGTCTAAATACAGAAGAATTAGCCACCAAAACCTCTATACTTATTACCTTTGGAAAAGTTTGGTTTATAAAACATAAATGGATGTAAAGAATGAGGAACATTTGAGTTATGTTGACAGATTATATAGCTCAAATCACAAACAATGTCCAAAGGATTCATCAGGATTATTGATTCCTGGTCAGGGAAGAAAGTTAAACAAGAAAATTCTGACTCTTGGATGTTTCAAGGTATGTGAATTATATCTATGATAAAACTCAGGGAGAGAGAGAGAGAGTAAGAGAGAGAGAGAGAGGAGAGAATTTGAAATATATTTTATTCTATTTTAGATACATCATTCATTATACATTATTCAATAAAAATTTTGATGATAGAGATCATTTCTCATATATGCAGGTCATACATGAATGGATTTCTGGATGAACACTTGTAACTCCAGAAAGTCATTTCTTAGTGTGGGTGCGTTGGGGAGAAAGTAGGAAGTTGAGAAATGGATTTTGTTTGAAGAAACTGATTCGTACTGGTGCTCTTGTATAGATTCATGATTTCTCCTTAGCATATCAACAGTCCACTCTGGTGAACTTAACAATTTCTCAAATTATTTGTTTTTAGAAAAAAAAAATTGTAAATGTTTTCCATCTGTCATACTTCGAGGTGTGCTAAAACTAGGTCCTAAGCTTTGCTTTACGGAATAGCAAGCAAAGTACAGACAAATACATACAAAGACACACAAGAATATGCACATACATGTGTGTGCACACACACACACGCACATGCACACACGGACACAAACAGATTGTGCTGCATAGTTAGGCTGACAGTTGCATGTCTGACTATTAAGAAATGTTTCTTTGAAATTCTGTGGTTTTTGTGGTATCATTTTGGGTAGGTTGGGTGGTATATAATGAAAATAAATGTTGTTTGAACTTCTTCAGCCTTTACTACAGTTGATAAAGATGTTGACAAGCCGAGAAGCCAAGGGTCAGGAAGTTCAGGTTTTGTCTCTTTTTGTATAATTATTTTGTGTAGTATTTTTGAAACCATAATCTTTTATGCTGTGATACAATTCCTCTAATCTTTTTCAGGGCCACATTTGTAGTTTTTTTTCAACGCTTATTTTTATAAGTAAAATGGATTGATATCATGAAAAACAAAACTAACGTTATTCTGTCCTTGCAACTTTATCAGCATTCATGTAATGAGTGAATTCTCCAAAGATATAAATTTTTTTTTATCTCATTGGGATTTATTAATCTTCTGATAAGCCATTTCTGTGAAATACTGAGCCTCTCCCTGGTCTTCAGGAGTCCCCATCAAAACCCTTCAGCATCTTTCTTCCCAAACCAAGAACCAGGCCGAAGATAAACCTTCCTAGTGGGGCTTACTGGTGCAACCCCAGCTAATCAGGAGGCTGAGGCAGGCAGATCACAATTTCAAGGTCTGGCTGGACTATATCTAGGGTTCAGAGCCCATCTGGAAAAATTAGTGATATCTTCCCTGTATCAACATGAACAGTTTGAAAAAGTAAGGGCTCAACCTACTGCACAGCGGTACAGCATTTGTCTAGCATGTTTGAGACCCTATTGTTCCCCAGAATTACAAAAACAATACCCTAAACAAAACCAAAGACTCTCTCACATAAAGAATCATTAGTCATCAGTAAAGACTAATTCCTCTGCTGGAACTCTAATATGTAACTGGGAAGATGAAAAATGGTAGTCTTGAAAACCTACATGTATTTTGGAGAATGGGCAAAACTTATGCAGTATTTCCAGTGATCAAAGTGATACCTGTAAGGTCATTATCAAGACTGAGTTTTGACTTCTGCATTTGGGAAAGAGACATATTTGAGCAATTTTTTTTCCATTTGATGACTGGGATTCCATGCAACATTTATGGTCATTAAAGATAATCCTGTTTCAAGAGCCTGGAAATGATTTCTGATGCTACTTTTTTGAAGAATAATTCTGCTTGGTTTTGCTTAAATATTGACATTGCTTTCTCATTTATCTCCTTCCTCCAAGGACTCAAGATTAATCGCCAGCCCAAAATATCAAAAAGATCCCTCAGACATGTTAAATTGTAATGGCACTTTAAAACAATAAATCAGGAGCAAGAACACTTTCCCTTGAAGTCCTGGAGATGTGGCATCATGATATCGCTCAGCAGGAACACACCCTCTAATGAGGTCATCATGCTGCATTCCTGCATTTTTGAGATCAGATTATGAGATTTCCCAATGACAGAAGGAAAACTATAAACCTCTATATTGACACAATGACCTTAGGAAAATAAATACCAGTATGTTTTAGAGAAGTAATTCCAAGTGGGACAGGATTCTGACCTCTGATCTACCTATAGCTACTGTGGAAGCTTTTCTAATATCTTTGTACTTTTAGAAGTCCAAAAGAAGGAGTCAAACAGCCTTTCAGTGGAATTGGCCCACAGATCTGTTGCTTTATAGCTAGTGGGCATTACTTTTTGTGGACATCACGGTGGGAGTAGAATTTCACTTTCTATGACATGTAATCAAACCCAGCTCTCTTAGCATTTCTCATGCATGCTCACATACTCTGAGGGCCCAGATCACCATGTATTTGTCTGTCTGTTTATTGTTTTTCAGAAAATTTCAGCTGGAAATTAACCTCTTTCAATCCAGATGCATATCTGTGTGCATACACTAATTTTCCTCAAATACCCTAAGTAGAGATAAGTCTCAGAACCAAGACTTTCACACAGATATGCCACAGGAATCAGGCAGCAGGCACCTGGTCCAGCTACCTGTATCAAACAACCTCCTGGAATAGCATGTTTTCTAAGTCCAGGAAAGTCACTCTGATGAACAAAGTCTTGTGACCACATGTTCCTGTTCTGTTCGTGAGTAACTGACTATCAGCCATTAGTAGAGGCAGTGGGTGCACAAATTGAGTAGTCCATGTGGCTCAGTGAATATGTGTCTAAAAACCACAGCAAACCAGGACTGGCAGTATACTGTGTAATATTTATAGTCAATCTGTAAGTAGTCAGGTATGTGTATGTGCAAAACAGAAGCAAAGGTAGTTAAATACCTGAGCAGGAAAGAAAAATGGTAAAAAGGAATATATCCTTTGCCAGCATGGCAGAAGGCAATGTATAATGACTGACAATCCAATTAGAGAGTTCTTTTCAGGGGAAGAAATATGGCAGAGTAAAAGTTATGAACAACATAATATACCATGACAAAAATTCCCAGGGCAGCCAGTACCATCCTGTTTTCAAATATATGTAGGAGAAAAGCTATGAATAATGGATTTCGTGTAACATCTTTGCTATGCATTATTTAAAATATTGGTCCTGGCTGAAGGTGATCATATTCTTTTTTTCCACAGCTTCTTGATGTGGTTAATAGTGACTGCTTGCGATATTAACCTTAAAACATGATCCTATAGGTGTAGTTTTTAAGCATATAACTGATTATTAGGAGTTATGGAATTCTAAAGAGTAGAAATTGCTGAAAAAAGTTTTTAAAAGAAGCCAATAGGGAATTTGCTGTGCAACTGTGTTGACTACTAATGTCATGAAATCTCACCAGCATGGCTGCCTAGACATGAGCTGAATAAAGATGACTCCTATAGACATGCCGATGTAAATGGGAAAGCCTATAATGCCTCCACCCTATACAAAGGACTATAGGCCACTAAGCATGATTAGAGCAGGAGAAATAGTCTTTCCCCAGGGAAGAGCATATCAATTGGCTCAGGTCACATTTATGGATATTAGGCTTGTGTGTGTGTGTGTGTGTGTGTGTGTACACATGAATTCATATGTACATAGATGCATGTACCAAAGATTGAAGAAAAATGGACCGTTATTTGGGAGAGCAAGGAAGGGTTTATAGGATGATTTGGATGAAGTAAATGGAAAGGAAGAATGAAGTAATTACCTTATGATTTCAAAAAATAGTAGAAATAGTGAAAAAGAACTAAAAGAGATAACATTAGATATTTTTTCTTCCAGAAAGGAGGATACAAAGACAAAATAGATATCAAATATATGAGTTAAAAATTTAAAGCTTTATTGAATAGAATACCCAGAAATAAACCCACACACCTATGGATACTTGATTTTTGACAAAGAAGCCAAAATAATACAATGGAAAAAAGATAGCATATTCAACAGATGGTGCTGGTCTAACTGGATGTCTACATGTAGAAAAATTCAAATAGGTCCATATTTATCACCCTGTATAAAACTAAAGTCCACGTGGATCAATGATCTCTACATAAAACCAGACACACTAACCTGTTAGAAGAAAAAGTGGGAAAGAGCTTTGAACTCATTGGCACAGGAGGAACTTCCCGAACAGAACACCAGTAGCACAGGCTCTAAAATCAACAATCAATAAATGGGACCTCATGAAACTGAAAAGCTTCTGTAAAGAAAACCACACTGTTGTCAGAACAAAAGGACTACCTACAGATTGGGAAAGAATCTTCACCAACACTATATCTGACAGAGGGCTGTTATCCAGAATATATATAGAACTGAAGAAGTTAAACACCAACAAACCAAGTAATCCAAACAGAGAATTCTCAATAGAGGAGTGTCGAATGGCAGAGAAACAAACCAAGAACCACACATGGAGATAACCTAGAACCTCTGCACAGATGTAGTCCATGGCAGCTCAGTGTCCAAGTGAGTTTCCTAGTAAGGGGAACAGGGACTGTCTTCTGACATGAACTCAGCGGCTGATTCTTTGATCACTTCCCCCTGAGGGGGAAACAGCCTTACCAGGTCCCATAGGAAGACAATGCAGCCAGTCTTGATGAGACCTGATAGGCTAGGGTCAGATGGAAGGGGAGAAGACCACCCCTTTCAGTGGACTGGGGAGAGGGACAAAGGAGGAGAAAAGGGAAGGAGGGTGGGATTGGGAAAGGCTGAGGGAGGGGGTGACAGCTGGGATACAAGATGAAAAAATTGTAATCAATAAAAATAAATTAATTAATCAAAAATATAAAAAAGAGAAATATTCAACTTCCTTAGTCACCAGGGAGATGCAAATCTCCTAAGATTTCACCTTACACCCATCAGAATGGCTGAAATCAAAAGCTCAAGTGACAACACATGCTGGAGAGGATGTGTTGGGAAACCTTCCTCCACTGCTGGTGGGAATGTAACCTTGTACAACCACTTTGGAAATCAATCTGGCGCTTTCTCAGAAAATTAGGAATAGCACTTCCACAAGATCCAGCTATACCACTTCTAGGCATATATCCAAAATATGCTCAAGTACACAATAAGGACATTTGCTCAACCATGTTCATAACAGCTTTGTTTGTAACTGCCGGAACCTGGAAACAACCTAGATGTCCCTCAAAGGAGGAATGGATACAGAAATTGTGGTACATTTACACAATGGAATACTACTCAGCTATTGAAAACAGGGAAATCTGCAGGCACATGGTGGGAACTAGAAAAAATCATCTTAAGTGAGGTAACTTAGAAGCAGAAAGACACACATAATATGTATTCACTATAAGTGGATGTTAAGTATACAATATAAGATAAACATACTAAAATCTATACTCCTAATGAAGCTAAACAATAAGGAAGACCCTAGGGAAGATGATCAATCCTCATTCAGAAGGATAAATGTGATAGACATTGGAAGCAGAAAAAGACAGGGAACAGGACAGGAGCCTACCACAAAGGGCCTCTGAAAGACTCTACTGATAGAGTTATCAAGCAGAGGCTAGGAATCATAGCCAAACTTTGGGCGGAGGGCATGGAATTTGATGAAAGAAGTGAGAGATAGAAAGATTGGAGGGGACAGGAGCCCCAAAAGGAAACCAACAGAGTCAGAAAAACTGAGTCCTGAGGCCTCTGAAAAGAATGATACCCAACCAAGGACTGTGCATGGAGAGGACCTAAAACCCCTGCTCAGATGTAGCCCATAGACTCTGTATCCAAGTGGGGTCCCTAGTAAGGGAAGCAGGGGCTTTCTCTGGCATGATATCAGTGACAGGCTCTCTGATCACCTCCCCCTGTGGGGGGGTGCAGCCTTGACAGGACACAGAGGAAGACAATGCAGACAGTCCTGATGAAACCTGATAGGTTAAGGTCAAATAGAAGGGGAGGAGGGATCAACTGGATGTCAACATGCAGAAAAATGAAAATAGATCCATATTTATCACCCTGCACAAAACTAAAGTCCAAGTGGATCAAGGACCTCAACATAAAACCAGATACTCTAAATCAGTTGGAAAAAAAGTGGGGAACAACCTAGAACTCATTGGCACAGGAGACAACTTCCTGAACAGAACACCAACAGCACAGGCTCTAAGAGCAACAATCAATAAATGGAACCTCATGAAACTGAAAAGCTTCTGTAAAGCAAAAGACACTGTCATCAAAACAAATAGACAGCCTACAGATTGGGAAAGAATCTTCACCAACCCTTTATCTGACAGAGGGCTAATATCCAGTATATATAAAGAACTAAAGAAGCAGAAAAGCAACAAACCAAGTAATCCAATTAAAAAATGGGGAACAGAGCTAAACAGAGAATTCTCGAAAGAGGAACATCGAATGGCAGAGAAACACTTAAAGAAATGCTCAACCTCATTAGCCATTAGGGAAATGCAAATCAAAATGACCTTGAGATTTCACCTTACACCCATCAGAATGGCCAAGATGAAAAACTCAAATGATAGCACATGCTGGAGAGGTTGTGGAGAAAAGGGAACCCTCCTCCATTGCTGGTGGGAATGTAAACTGGTTCAACCACTCTGGAAGTCAATCTGGCGCTTTCTCAGACAACTAGGAGTAGTGCTACCTCAAGACCCAGCTATACCACTCCTAGGTATATACCCAAAATTTGCTCAAGTACACAACAAGGACATTTGTTCAACCATGTTCATAGCAGCTTTATTTGTAATAGCCAGAACTTGGAAACAACCCAGATGTCCATCAACGGAGGAATGGATACAGAAATTGTGGTATTTTTACACAATGGAATACTACTCAGCAATCAAAAAGGAGGAAATCATGAAATTTGCAGGCAAGTGGTGGGATCTAGAAAAGATCATTCTGAGTGAAGTATCCCAGAAGGAGAAAGACAAACATGGTATATACTCGCTTATATAGACCTACAAGATATGATAAACATAATGAAATCTACACACCTAAAGAAGATAATCAAGAAAGTGGACACAGGTGAAGGTGATTAATCCTCATTTAGAAAGACAGATGGGATGTGCATTGAACTTATGACAGGAGTCTACCACAAAAGGCATCTGAAAGACTCTACCTAGCAGTGTTTCAAAGCAGACACTAAGACTCATAACCAAACCGTCGGCAGAGTGCAGGGAATCATATGAAAGAAGGGAAGTTAGTATGATATGGAAAGGATAGGAGCTCTACAAGGACCAAATATATCCGGGCACAGGGTCTTTTCTGAGACTGACACTCAACCAAGGACCATCTATGGATATAACCTAGAACTTCTGCTCGGATGTGGCCCGGGGTAGCTCAGTAACCAAGTAGTTTTCCAAAGTAAGGGGAACACAGACTATTTCTAACAGGATCTCAAGGGCAGGCTGTTTGACCCCCCCGCCCCAGGGGAGGAGCAGTCTGTTAGGCCACAGAGGAGGACTTTGCAGCCAGCCCTGAAGATACCTGATAAAACAGGGTCAAATGAAAGGGGAGGAGGTCCCCCCCTATCAGTGGACTTGGAAAGGGGCAGGGAGGAGACTAGGGAGGCAGTGTGGGGTTGGGGAAGGAATGAGGGAGCGGGATACAGCTGGGACATAGAGTTAACAAAATGTAACTAAAAAGAAAAATAAAATTAAAAAAAAAAAAAAGAAGGGGAGGAGGACCTCCCCTATCAGTGGACTAGGGGAGGATCAAAATTGGAGAAGTGAGAGTGAGGGTGGGGTTGAGAGGAGATGCGGGAGGTGGCCACAGCTGGGATACAATTGAATAAATTGCAAAAAAATGATAATGAAAAAATACAAAATAATTAAAACTTTATCTAAACAACTTATACAGTGATTAACATTTTATAATACTTTATTTTTCCTTTTTATTGAAAATAGATTTTTTCATACAACGTATTCTGAATGCAGTTTACCCTCCCCCAACTACTTCCAGATCCTCTCCACCTTCTTGTGAACCTAAACTTACAACCTTGCTTTTTAGCACACAAACTTTAGGTATAGTATACATATAATAACTCATATGGTATATGTATGTATATTGCTTAATTCACAAATTAAGCAATTACTATTCACCCTTAGATAAAAACTATCAGTAATATCCTATTTGCACGGTTCCTTCCCAAATCCACCTAGAATTTATATACGTACTACTCATTTCTCTCCTACCATGAATAATATTTTCTGGACTTCCTAATCTCTACCAATGTACACTAGTGTTACAAGTCTGTATTCATATAGATGTTATCTTGTCCTTAATTTTTGGATGTGTTTGCTCATGTTTTTCTTAACTGTGCACATATACTACAGCTTATTTAGCAATACTTGTGTTAGTGAACATTTAGTTTTCCCTGTTTTTGCACAGTGTTCCTATGAACCTTGTAGAATATGTATTTTGTTGAACATATTTATACATTGTTGCTAAGTTCTGCTAAGTAGTGGAAGTACTGGATCGTAAGACGTGTGTACATTTATTATCCTAGTTATCGCCAGATATTTCTCCAAATTTAGGGCTGCCACTAGTAATAGCCGACAGTTTTGTTGCTAGGTATCCTTGCCTATTATTTATACTTATACATTTACCTCTTTATTTTAGTTGTCATGTGGGTAAGGAGTAGTATATCACTATGGTTATTTAAAATATTTTTCTTTCCTCATAAAAATGTACAGACACCCTTTTGTAAAACATTAAAGATTTTGTCTATTTTCACTTGGGTTGTTTGTGTTTTGGAATTCATTAGTAAGAATTTATTACCTATTTTGAATGCAAGTTTTATGTCTGATGCTCTATGGGCTGAGGGAAAAGGTTTATAAGGCTAGGGGCAATGTAAATGTATATATACTGTCTTAGATTATTTGTGTGTGTGCAGATAGTATACAAGAGCAATGGAAAAAGACTGAAACTCCCCAACATTCTATACCAAATGCTTCAACCATTTAATAAAGACTGTTACTGTTTTTAGTCTCTTCCCAACGCAGGTGCCAGCAAAATCCTCTCTAAGATACAGGTTGAAATATTCCTATAGTTTGTTAATTTTTGGTTCCTGTAGTATATCCCTTCCCCATATATTCTGTGCACGGCAATAATGCCTTAGCTCCTCTTGACTCTTCATGGCCACATTCCCACCTCCATGCTGGTACTTTGTGTGTCTCTGTATGTATGTGCATGTGAACACAGGTACCAGCTGATGCCAGAAGATAGTATCACATAGCTTAGAACTGGAGTTATGGGCAGTTGCAAGCCTGCTGACAGTGGGGTACTCAACATGGGTACTGGAAACTGAACTCAAAGTCCTCTGTAAGAGCAGTTGGTGTTGTTAACAATGGTCTACCTTTCCAGACTCTAAAGCACAAGGTGAATAGCTTACAAGGGGGAAAGAGTACTTTTGCCTGCTTGTTTCAGAAGTTTCATGGTTACATGGGTCGGCTGTGGTTGCATGGCTTGTCATCATGGCTCAGGGAAAATTGCATTTCATGGTATTGAATGGGAAAGAAAAGACGAAAAGTGGGCTGGGATCCCAATATAATCCCCAAGGATAGAGTCTAGTTAACTTAACTTTTATACAGTAGGCCTCATCTCTGACAAGTTTTATCACTTTCCATACATGACCCATGTTGGGGAGTAAGAATTTAGTACAAGGTTCTCCTTTGGGAGACATACAAGACCCAAATTTTAACTCTGGGGATTTTCAAAAAGAGGGCAAGGCCCTTTGATATTAGATACACATTTCTTCTTTGGGATAGTGAAAGAAAAAAAATAGTACATGAAAATTATTTTCCAGGGAAAGCCTTAACAATCCAGTGGGAAACTAAGGTAATGATAAAGTTGTGGACTTGCCAGGGATGAACTGAATTTAATCCAACCATTTTCTATGCTTAAGCAACACCGAGAGTTAAGTAAGGGCAACTTTTACAAGGCTGGGTTGAATTTCAGTGCTCAAATGTCAAATGATGTTAAAACTCAATTTCTGAGGGTTAGAAACAGCTAGACGCCACTTCTCCTTTTCATGGCAAGACTCCCAGCACTTTATAGAGTTTGTCACGGTGTGTGTCCCAATTGCTGTCAAACCGGCTGATATATATATATATATATATATATATATATATATATATATATATATA
>NW_026593607.1:0-6089 GCF_907164565.1 Psammomys obesus | reverse complement strand
ATATATATATATATATATATATATATATATATATATATATATATATATATATATATATATATATATATATATATCTTTCTAAATGTAGTTTTGAATAATAATAAAAAAAACCTGAGGCATTTATAGGAAAGTAGTTTGGATATAGCTGAGGGGATTCTGGAAAAGATAGTGACTTCACATTCTTATCAAGAAGAACTGACCAGAAACAAGCACAAGCTCATGCCCTGTGTAGACTAAGTGAAGACCATTGAGAGTTTAATTAGTTTAAAACAAGGACTTAAGTGACACGTTTTATGTCCTGCCAGCTGGGAGATGCCACTAGATGTATATTTTAAAGTGTATTTTCTACCTCTGCTCCACAAATAAAGTATGTAATTACATTTAGCCTCCCTCACAAACATAACAGTCCTTTTTGGAACCTGTTGACACTGTCGCCTTAATTTTGGCCGTTGTCTGTTTCCTAAGCGACCTTGCTGATTCCATGAATTGTACTAGGAAGCTGGAAGGTTCAAGTTTCCATTTTCGTTGACTGATTCATTTATGTGGCCTAGCAAAGGGGAAAATGTTGGAGAAAATGAGTGACTAAAGACCTGATTTTTTTTTTTTTTTTTCTCTGTGAAGTGAGGATCATGGAGTTTGAGGCACAGTGATGTATGCTCTTAAGTCTAGTCTTTTTGGACCAGATCAGATTGCTTTTAGTAGTCAAGATTCTCTAGAGGAACAGAATCAATAGAACCCTCTTGCCACCACAAACACAGGCACACACATAGAGTTATACATGCACATGTGCAGACAGATGTACACACACACACACACACACACACACACACACACACACACACAGACACACATTCGTTAGACTGGCTTCCAGGAGCCAGCCTATGACTGTATGGCTCTAGAACTTTTAGGAATGTAGTGAGGGAGAACATGAAGACAGGAGCTTGTGGGAGAGCAGAGCTGTTACTTCACATTTTTTGTTTCTATTGTCTTCCTCCATCCACACATCCCATGGCTCCTTTCTTGATTTCTGGCTTCTAGAGATACTTCAACTCAAACACAGAGCTATTAAAGTTCAAACCCAAGGTATATATTTGAGAAGGAATGTGTAGTACTTGTTTTTCTTGGCTTGGATTACTTCCATGATTTTCTGGTTGTATCTATATTTCTGCAGCTTTTGTAATTTACTGATTTTTTTTTGTGCTGACTAGAATTCGATTGTGTATTTATATTCTGTATTTTCATTATCCAGTGATAATTTCATCCAATCATACTTTGATTGATTCCATTTTCTAGCTATTGTAAATAGAGCAGCAATGAATGTGGTTTTCCATGTATCCCAATATGAGGGTATAGAGTCTTTTGGGTGAATGCCCAGGAGTGGCATAGTTGAGTCACATGATAATTCTATTTTTAGCTTTTTGAGCATCCTCTGCATTGATTTCCACAGAGGGTGTACTCATTCATATTCCCTCCAACATTGGGTAAGTTTTTCTTCTGTTCTTGTGAATGTTGTCACTTGTTTTCTTGAGAGCCATTCGGACTTTGATGAGAAAAAAACCTCCAAGTAGTTTTAATTTGCATTTCTTTGATGCTAATGACACCAAAAACTTTAAAAATGTTTATTAGTAATTTTTAATTTATCTTTTAAGGACTTTCTGTTCAGAGTCTGTGCTGGAGAGTTTTACTTCAACATGAGGCAAGCTAAAGTCATCAGAGAGGATAAAGCCCCGGTTGAGAAAATACTTCTGTAGGACTGGGCTGTAAGCAAGCCTGTGGAGACATTTTCTTAATTAGTGATTGATGGTGGAGGGCTCAGCTTACTGTGTGTGTCACCATTACTTGGCCGGTGGTCCTAGTTTCATTAAGAAAGCAGGCTGAGCATGAAGAAGAAGATAAAACATGAAGAAGAAGATAGTAAACAGCACCTATCCAAGGCTCCTTCATCAGATCCTGCCTCCAGGTTGCCACTGGTCTGAGTTTCTGCCTGGATTGCCCTGAATGGACTGTAACTTGAGGTATGTAAGTCAAAGAAACCCTTTCCTCTTCAAATTGCTTTTGCTCACAGTGTCTCACCAGAGCAAAAGTAACCCTAACTATAACATAGTCATAATTTATTTTTGATTGGATGTTTACTTTCTTGATATTTAGGGGTTTTTTTGGGGGGGGAGGGAGCTTTGTATTGTATATATTAACCTCTTATCAGATGTATATTTGGCAAAACCCCTTTGCATTATATTTGAGTTTTAAGATACTATTAGAAATATCTCATTCTTTAATTCACTCCAGCTAGAAAATTAGACTTAATTGCTCATCTTAAATACTAAGGGCTACAGCAAAACGTTATATTTGTTCAAGAAATCAATTCAAAGGCTGGAGAGATGGCTCAATGGTTACGAGCACTGTCTGTTTTTCCAAAGGACCCAGGTTCAATTCCCAGCACCTGCATGGTAGCTCACAACTGTCTATAACTCCAATTCCAAGGCTTCTGACACTCTCTCTTTTTTTAACTTTTCAAAACTGACTCTAATATTCCAAAAATTTGACAAATGGGCTTTCATGAAATTAAAAGGTTTCTATATAGAAAAGGAGATAATTAGTAACGATACAGCTTACAAAAGGAAGAAAATACACTATACATCCAACAAGGTATTAGTTTATAAAATCTGTGAGGAAGTCTAAAAACTAAACACCAAAATAAAAACTGAATCATCTAATCAATAACATCTTTAGCCATCAAAGATTCACAGATTTAAATTGCTTTGATAAACCATGTTACTTCACTCAGAATGGCCATCACCAACAAAATAAAAAACAAGAAATGCTAGGAGAACATAGAGATAGAAGTACTCTTGGACAGTGTTGGTTGGAATATAAACAGGTGCAGCCCCTGTACATCAGTATAGAACCCTCAAAAATACTAAAATTAGAATTACCATATGATCCAGATATACCTAACTGTGTGTTTACCCAAAGGGTTGTAATTTAGTATATCACAGAGATAGTAGCACATTTATGATTATTGCTTCATTATTCATAATAGTCAAGATATGTAACCAACTTAAATACCCATCAACAGATGAATAGATAAAATCTAGCACATACGCATGATGAAATTTTATTCAGCTTTAAGAGAAAAATGGGAAAATGACATTTGCGAGGATGTTAGTGGAAACTGAAAAAAATATATTAAGCAAAGAAAGCCAGGCTCAGAAAAATAAATATCATGTTCTCTTGCAAACAAAATCTATATTTAAATTCATATTGCACATTGGTATGAGGGATAGAAAGATAGGCAGACATCTACACAATGGAATATTACTCAGCAATGAAAAACAAGGAAATCATGGAATTTGCAGGTAAATGTGGTATCTGGAAAAGATCATCTTGAGTGAGCTATCCCAGAAGCAGAAAGACACACACGGTATATACTCAGTCATATAGACATATAATATAGGATAAACCTACCAAAATCTGTACACCTAAAGAAACTAATCAAGAAGGAGGACTCTAGCTAAAATGCTCAATCCCCTCTCAGAAAGGCAAAGAGGATGGGCATCAGAAGAAGGAAGAAAGAGGGAACAAGTCAGGAGCCTGACACAGAGGACCTCTGAAAGGCTCTGCCCTGCAGACTATCAATGCAGATGCTGAGACTTATGGGCAACTTTTGGTCAGTGTGCAGGGAATCTTATGAAAGAAGTGGGAAACAGTAAGATCTGGAGAGGACAGGAACTCCATAAGGAGAGTAACAGAACCAAAAAATCTGAGCACAGGGGTCTTTCCTGAGACTGATACTCCAACCAAGGACTATGCATGGAGATAACCTAAGATCCCTGCAAAGATGTAGCCCATGGCAGTTCAGTGTCCAAGTGGGTTCCATTGTAATAGGAACAGAGACTCTCTCTGACATGAACTGATTGGGATCTGACACTCTTACACCAATGCACATAAACGACAATTAAATAAATTATTAGAAAAAAGAAATAGATTCAAAAGGAAAATCTTAGTATACTTATCACTGGTTGATTTTTTTTTAATCAACAGATTTTATGAATTGGCTATTTGCTTTATCAGTTTTATCCCAGCTCATATACACAGGTTTCTTCTTAGTAAGTATTTTAATCTTGAAATCTAGGAAAGAATGGTTCAAACATTCTTCACCCCAGGATTCAAGAAGGTGAAATGAATGCTTATAGCAAAAGTTCGGACTGATTTAAGAATACATTAAAGAATTCTAAGTGGCAGGGAGAAATTATAGATTGAAAGATATTCTCCGATTTAAGCTCCCGTATTTGTTAGTCTCTACTTTTAATTTTGAAAGGTTCTTTTTTTTTTTTTATTGCCACCTACTTTTCTAGCACACTAAGTGCTCTCTTCAAAGTTGTTTGGTGATGGCCTGAGGATGCAGAGCTCAGTGAGCATGTCAACTTCCTGAATTTGATTCCTAGCACCCCTGACACAGCAATTGTTATAAACCTATTTATCTTCATAAAAAGTTGGTGGGTGAGAAGCTCCAAGAGTTTTTAGGTTTTCAGCCCTTCGAGACAGCCCATGCTGCATATTGTATCTGACCTACTCATTTAAACACACATCTTTAAAGGAAGGAATGTGCTCATTCCCTCCACTTCTATCCTTATATGTGGTCGTAATTACTGCATGTCTGTTTAAATACTGGTTTCATCTTGAACCGTCCTTAGATGCAAACAACACTGCACACAAATAAGTCTATTCATCCTTTATTTAGCTTTTCATGAGGGTTGTAATGCAGAGATTAAACCTATCGTGAATTTAAAATGATTTTAAGCACAGAGATGTGGATTGTATAGGCAGGTATCTCTAAATCTTCTTTTTTACACTGCTACCATTTGAGGATTTAAAGATGCAATAGATAGTGGAACTCTTTTATCAAATTAGCCGTAGAAAATTTTCTTTCACAACCAACAATATGCACACAACATGTATTTGACTTCTCTTTCTGACCACTGAGAATATGTTCTGATTTCTTTTTAAATCTTTGCTGGAAACTATGCCTGTTGTCATAAGTTCCACAAGAACTCCACAAGAAGACCAACAGAGACAACTAACCCAGAACAACAGGGGCCTACAGAGACGGAGACATCAACTTAGAAGCATGGATGGTCTGGACCTCGGCCCTCTGGACATAGGTGGCTGCTGAGGGACTTGGTCTTCATGTGGGTCACCTTGTGAGTGGAGGTGGGGAGCTGTTTCTAACATGGTCTTTGTTGCCTGCTGGATCACTTTGCCCTGGCATAGCTGCCTTGCCTGTCCTCGGTGGACGAGGATATTCTAAATCCTGACATGACTTGATATGCTGCGAAGAGTTGATATGGGAGAGGTGGCACACCTTTTCTGGGGAGAAAGGGAGAGGGGAAGGGCAGAAAGGAGAGACTGGAAGGAGAGGAGAGGGGGAGCTTCTCTTGGGATGCAAAGTAAATAAACATTAATTAAAAAATGGAAAAAGAGGCTAAAAAATTTAAAAGCTATGTAGATGACCTTTAAGAAATGAGCATTTAAAAAATATGTGCAGGAGCCCTAGGTCCAGACCATCCATGCTCCTTAGATGATGTCTCAGTCTCTGTAAGACCCCATGAGTCTGGGTTAGTTGTCTTTGTTGGTCTTCTTGTGAGATTTCTGTCCCCTCCAGGTTCTTCCATATTTCCCTCAACACTTCCACAGGATCACTGGAGCTCTGTTCCATGCTTGCTGCAAGTCCGAAGATCTAGATCCTTTCCTGGCTGGAGTCTCCCAGACTACAGTCAAGTTAGGTTCCTGTCTGCAAGCATAGCAGATAATTGTTAACAGTGTCAGGGGCTAGGTCACAACTGTGGGTTGGGTCTCAGGTTGGTTCAACCATTGGTTGGACATTCCCTCAATCTTTGTTCCCTCTTTATCTCTGCATTTCTTGTTGGCACCGTGATTTTTGGATCAAAGGTTTTGTCAGTGGGTTGTTGGATGTATGTCCCTTGCACATATGTGGCCGATTGGCAGCTTGGTCTTTATGTGGGTCGCCTGGCCTGTGGGGGTGGGGGGGGCTGTTTCTAACATGGACTCTATTGCCTGCTTTTGGATCA
>NW_026593606.1:3925-29227 GCF_907164565.1 Psammomys obesus | reverse complement strand
TTTAGTAGTTTTTACAGGATAGTAGACGTGAACAAAAAAAAAAAAAAATCAAAACCAAAACCCTAACCGAAACCAAAAAAAACCAAAACCCAAACCAAAACCCTGCCCTGCTTAGTTTGGTTAAGAATCCTTTACTCCAAACACTTGAGATGAGGCAGGTTTTGTGTTTCTGCTTTTCTCTGTTATTTGAATATTTGTATATATATATAATGAGTACCTTGCAGATGGCCCCAAGTCTAAACATAAAATTCTCTTATGTTTCATAGAAAACCAAAGGTAATTTTAAAGAGCATTCTGAATAATTTTGTGATTGGAGTGAAGGTTAGTGTTGTGATTTTTTTTTCTGCTTTCCTTGTGTCAGCACACACATTTTCAATTTGGGCACATTTTGGTAGATATTCGGGTTAGTTTTGCTCAACATGAATTTATTAATAAGTTGATACTAACATTTTTAAAAATGTAGTTCCCTCCAAGAAAACCTTTATTTTAGTTCTCATGGCTACTCTCTTGGCAATTTTGAACTAGTAAGATGTTCGTTCCTTCTGTTGTGATAATTATTAGACTCTTTATTAGAGTCACAGCCAGAGAAGACTTTCTGCAGCCAGCATCACTGCAGTGCCGCATCAACCTTCCTCAGTGCCTTAATCTTGGTCCTAAATGTTCAGGGAATGATCTTAGAATTTAGTCTTGTGTCTTAGCCCCACCCTGGATTATCAGTGTGGAGAAGAAGGCTCTGGTTCAGATGGCTTTTGCTGTAAGCCTTTTCCTGAGGCTGGGAGTGAGCCAGTCTCCCAAGCCACTTATATAACGATCAAGGCATGCATATACCCCCTCCCAGTTTGCTTCTGGAAAACTAGAAAAAGATGCTTTTTTGGCAAAATAAAAAAAGCAACACATTTCCCTTGCAGCCAAGGTCAAACCAGACACAGGGTTCCACAAAGAGACCATCTTCCCTCTATGAGTCATGAGGCAATGAGGGAAGCCATAAATAACCTGACATTTTCTTTTCACTCAGTTGTCTCATTTTAGGGCTCTCTTTCATGAAGAACTTGATGAATTATTATGCCCATTAGTATCTGAAATGATGTAATGGCACTCTATCTGTCAAATCACTAAAAATTACTTGTGTTAAGGGCACAGAATGTGTCCCCAGCCTTTGCTCAAATAATATTTGGCTCTTTATTTAAAGATAATGTATCCTCTAAGCAGAAAATAAATGGAAAGTTAAAAAAAAATAATCTAGAGGCACACTCTGTGTAGGACAGATGACTTCAATATGTAAAGATTAGATCTAGAAATTAAACATCACGGAGAGTTATTTTTAGATTAATTAAGATAAAAATGTAATATTAGCATATATAGCTTTTGGTCACTGCTAATGCTCAAATAATATGCTAATAAAATACTTGTCCCCAGGGCCTAAATACATTTTTCTTGAATGTAGTCATGGCTTGTACTAGAAAAGATGCAACTCATATTGGATGTAGGAACACAAAGGATGAAAGAGATTCACCCTCTTCTCTGTGTACCTTTCTATAACTTACAAGTTGTGTAGCTTTGGATCACTCACTTTAATATCTTCAAGCTTGAATTTTCTAATGAATAAAATAAGGATGAGAAAATAGTGTCCACCTAAGGAGCTTATTCTAAGAATATGTAAGATGGCCTATTTAAGTCAGAAGTATACGTTTTCTAAGCTATTATAGTGCAATTATTATATTAGGTTATATAGAGAGCTATATTCACTTTGTCATGTCAGAAATTTTAGTTTGTTTTAAGATTTCCAAATAACCTTGAAATGAACATTTTTGTATATAAACCTTTTTTCCTTGGTTACTTGGCTTATTTTATTTTTTGAATTTAATTCTATGAAAATTGCTCCCAGGTCAAGTATTTCTAGAGTTACAGCAATGTTTTGAAATTCTATTCTGGTGCCCCTGACCAAGAGTGACAAGGTTTATTCCCGGACAGGAGGCTCTTATTGCATTGCAAATAGTCACAGGAACGTGGCTTGTTTTCTGTCGAGTGACCCACACCCAGTGGTCTCTTTTCCTGGTTGCTGGCCTTTAAAAAGGCTAACTAACAAGCTGTTAGACGGCTGCCCTTTGAAAGGGCAGATCCCAGACTGCACTCCCAGACCAGAATTGCTTATTTGTTCTCGCTTGATATTTTTGTTCTGCACATGCTAGAAGGTTTTCAGATTGGTCCTAGCATTTGTCCCTAAGAGCTGTGAGGGTTGCAGGTAGCTGGAAATGAAGAAAAACATGTCATCAATATGGTTGTCATATAATGTTGCCCTCCATTACTTCAGGTTTGCCACACATTTGTTTTTCTTAAAGGGGATAATTGTAAAAAGAAGGAAAGAGACAGTAATCTATCATTTATCTATGATATATATATATATATATATATATATGTGTGTGTGTGTGTGTGTGTGTGTGTGTGTGTGTATGTGTCTCTCTATCCATCTGTCATCTGTCAATTATCTATTATTATCATTATCTACTTTTCATCTTCTATTGTCTGTCATCTATCGGTCTATCTACATCTATCATCTCTCATCTTTATGAATTATTGCTGTTATTAACTACATAGTGTTTATCAATGAGAGACTTAAGTTCATTGCATAAGGAAAGAATATAAGAATATTCAAGGTGACACTTTCAGACATGGAGCAGAAAGAACATTATAAAAGGCTGAACTGAGTTATGAAAAGCTGATTACCTCTTTCAGTGATTATCAGGGATGTGGGACCCTCAGGGTTGACCTGAAAGAGTTTCAAACTAAGTTGCTTGGCAGACTTTTGAGATTTTTAAGTCATAGGAAACGTTCCTACTGGTCAATAACCTTTTAAACAAAATTTCACATTTGTTTAGTCTATTTTCCCCTGAGATTTTTCTTCTGGTAAAGAAGAATTGGAATTAAGAAACCATGCTGTACATGGACACACCATTTTCCTGCCTGTACCAAACTGAAGCAAGTAATTCTTTGTATGTCCCAATGGCAGTCCAGATTGCCTGGTCTTTAGTCATAGCTGGAATTTGTTATAGCTGTCTCTGTGAGCATCTTTTTCCTTGTCAGTCACACAAATGGAGGGACAAGGGAACTTTTGTAGGAAGGATCTTTAAGGAACATGATACTGTTAGAGACATGTTATCATTTCTATTTTATTTCTTTTGTTCTTTATGATACATTTCAGCATTTGTTTCAGATTCATTTGCTTTTAATCAACTCTGTAATAGATGTTTTTACAGTATCACTCCTACTAACTATAATTATTTACTCATTCATTATATTTATTTTAAATTCATTTTAATTAAAATAGGATAATGTCACTTTCCCCTCTTCCCATTCTCCTTTGCGCAACCCCTAGGTACCATCCCGCCAACTCCTCCTACCCCCTACTCTCAAATTGATGACCTTTTTCTTTATTTTTACATGTATATATTCATATATGCACAGATATATAAATACAATCTGCTAAGTCTGTTTCTATTGTTGTCCAGTACAAAGCAGCCAGCCCTGGAATTACATATCCTAAAACACCAAAAGCAGATTCAGCAGGTTGTAGTTGTGATTATTACTAAAACGATTACTGTCACATCATTACCAACTTTAATATTTTCTCTGTCAGTGGGTCACCATACATTATATAAGTATTAGCATAAATCCTTTCCATTCTACTTTATGAAATTCAGCATGACTTTTGAATTAAATGTTATCACCCTCATTTCACACTTTTGGAGGCAAAGAGTCAAGAGTTGTAGGTATTTACCACTAGCAGTGGACAACTATCGCAACAAGAAACATGGAAGTTTGCAAACTGAGCAACCCAAGCTCAAGTCATGGTTGCTTTGATTTGTAAAAGTCATATAGCCATGAAAGTTGGAGCCTTTGTCTCTAGACACTTAGATGCTCCTAGAAACAGAATCCAAATCTGTGCTTCCCAAGCTCTGATAACACTTAGATTGCAGTAGGTCTTGTGAAGAACCAGCTTCTGAGTTTATACACTTGGCCTGGGCTGTGGAATTCTGCATTTTTTTGGTCAAGGTTACAGCTGAGTTGTGTTTCTGAAGGTGATAACTTAGATCAATCAGAGTGCCAGAACAGGAGCCAGAGTTCATAGTGGCCAAGAAAGTCAGAGTGCTTCTCTTTGTATGCAGAGGTCACACATTTCTCTTGGCCAATGCCAAGTTCTTTGGAACCAGTAACCAAATAAATAATCCATAGTTTAAATCTGCCAGATGATGGCTCAGCAGTGAAGGCACTTGTCACCAATTCTTGGAGACCTAAGTTTGATCCACGGAACTCACATGGAGGAAGGACAGAACTGACTTTGTGAGTGCCCTCTGACTTTCACACACACGCCTTGACACTTGTACCACCGCTGCCCCTAAGACAACTGCTAATCTTTACATTATAAGAGGAAGCTTCACTTTCATCAGAAATTAGATTCTCCTTTGTAATACCTCCCGGTAAAGAGATAAAATTTCCTTTTATAGAGATGAGAAGTGAAGGAAAGGAAAGGAGCAGTTGTCTTCCTCTAAGTCTGGTAAGTAGTAACAGATTTCAACTTTGTTTTTTAGATGCAGAAAAAATGCATTCCTCACCTGATTTTGCTTTTCTTATTGAATATTATGAGTAATATAATTCATTATGTTTAAAAGTGCCTTCATTCGTGGTCAATAGAACCATCCTCCACTTGTGTGTTTGTGTGTGTATGAAGAACAGAGAATGACATTGCTTGTTACCCCATGTCATTGGGTAATCACTTCCTCTCTCATCTTTTGAGACAGGTCTCTCTCACAGATTGACTATGCTAGCTGGTCAGTGAGTTCTGGGAATCTGCTTGTGTCAGCACCCCATAGCCAGCTGTAGGGTTACAGACGTTGTGATCATGTGAAGATTTATGTAGTGTTTGGGAGTTAAACTCAGGCCGTCAATGCCCATGCAACAAGTACTTTACCAAATGCGTCATCTCCTCAGCCCATGAACTCTTTGTTTAAGACTACCCATGAAATAAATAGTATCATGTCAAAGGAATTTTAGATAGTGCATAGCATATCACATTTACGGAGCTTCTCAGTACACAGTATGTCCCTTTCTCACATTGTGTTCTCTGTGGTCTGGCCAGGTTTTATGAAATGTTCATGACTTTACAGTTTATGTTACATGAGAGAGGTGTTTATAGCTGCACCACCTTCCATACATTGGAGACTGTTTCAAGCGTAACATGAAATAAGAAATGAAGCAACAGCCTCAGCTTCCTGTTCATGCTTTCTGCCTCTTGCATGTACTCAGCCTTCTAAATGCCACTCTTTGTTGTTAAGGAAGCCAAACTTTATACTTATCAGTGTTAAGAAAACAGTCCATATACATAAATCAGTTTACATCAGGATCTTTCTAGGAATATACCTAGCTATCTGCTATTGAATGTAGCTATCAGCAAGTCTCTGAGCTTTGTGGCTAGCCAAAAATTCAAATATTTTCTCTTGAATAGTCAGGGGTAGTACCCAAAGTTGAAATGGAATGGTACATATCCAGGTATTGGTATTGTGTTTACACATAGAAAATGATTATTTAACTATTATTCTAGGGTTATAATCCTTGGGTGGAACACAGCACATATTAATATATATCTACTGTTATTTAAAGTACATTTACAATATTAGCAACTTATGGCATGGGTTTCTTAGAGTTAGCTATCATGTTACCCTTTTCCCTTAAGTGTTTCATTTATCTTAATTAAATTTTCCCCTGTTTGCATCACTTTTTGAGGCAATTCTTTTGGAAGCATTATTACAGTATTTCAGGAAAAGTGGACATACTGATTGAGTGAATTCCATGGGATATGTTTCATGTTAATCAATAAAGGTCATGCTGAATGGATCATATTGCTGATTAATACCTATTTAAGTTATAGTTATTTTTCACTTAGTGGAAAGAGAATTGGCATAATAATAAGATAATTTGGGCATTAATTTTATTCTCTCAAACTTTATGGTTTGGGGAAAGACATTATATTTCTCTATGCTTCCTATTTTTCTTTTGGCATTGGGAGTTTCCTTTAAGAATTGACATAAAGGAAGTTGTCTCCTGTACCAATAAGTTCTAGAGTCTTCCCTACTTTTCTTCTATTTAATGTGTCTGGTTTTATGTTGAGGTCTTTGATCCACCTGGACTTTAGTTTTATGCAGGGTGATAAGTATGGATCTATTTGCATTTTTTTACATGTAGATATCCAGTTAGACCAGCACCATTTGTTGAAGATGCTATCTTTTTTCCATTGTATGGTTTTGGCATCTTTGTCAAAGATCAGGTATCCACAAGTGTATGGGTTTATTTCTGGGTCTTCTATTTAATTCCATTGATCCACTATTCTGTTTCTATGCCAGTACCATGCAGTTTTTATTACTGTTGCTCTATAGTACAGCTTGAGACCAGGGATGGAGATACCTCCTGAAGATCTTTTACTGTAGAGAATTGTTTTAGCAATTCTGGGTTTCTTGTTGTACCATATGAAGTTGAGAATTTTTCTTTCAAGGTCTGTAAAGAATTGTGTTGGTAATTTGATGGGAATTGCATTGAATCTGTAGATTGCTTTTGGTAAGATGGCCATTTTTACTATGTTAATCCTGCCAAGCCATGAACATGGGAGATCTTTCCATCTTCTGATATCTTCTTCTAATTCTTTCTTCAGAGACTTGAAATTTTTTTGGCCTGCTCTTTGATCACCTCCACCTGAGGGGGAAGCAGCCTTACCAGGCCACAGAGGAAGACAATGCAGCCATTCTTGATGAGACCTTCCTATCAGAAGGAAGAAAAAGAAACCCTCCCCTACCAGTGGTCTTGAGGAGGGGCATGCTTGGAGAAGGGGGAGGACTGGAGGGATTGAGAAGGGAGGAGGGAGGGAACTAGAGGGGAGATACAAAGTAAATAAAGTGTAATTAAAAATAAAATTAAATTAAAATTAAAAAAATTACATTGCTCTTAATAATAATATGATACTAATAAAAATTATAAAAAAAAAGAATTGACAAACAAAACACTGCTGGAGAGCCAACTCCTTAATTCAAGAAACACCGTGTATGCATATTAAATCTTTCTTTTCTGAGTGTTAGTTTAGCTGTTAGTAAAAACAGTGTTGAAGTTGACTTAATGCTTTTTGTTGCTTTTCCATGTTTGTTTTTTGTTTTAATTTATTCTTATTAATTACAGTTTATTCTCTTTGTATCCCCCCTGTACCTCCCTCTCTCTCTCCTCCCCTCCCAATTCCACCCTGCCTCCCTCTTCCATACCCATGCTCCTCCTCCAGTCCACTGATAAGGGAGGTCCTCCTCTCCTTTCCTCTGATCCTAGTTTCTCAGGTCTCATCAGGAGGGGCTGCATTGTCTTCCTCTGTGGCCTGGTAAGGCTGCTCCCCCCTCAAAGGGAGGTGATCAAAGAACAGGTCAATCAGTTCATGTTAGAGGCAGTCCCTATTCCCATTACTATGGAACCCACTTGGACACTGAACTGTCATGGACTACCTATGTGCAGGGGTTCCAGGTCATCTCCATAAGTGATCCTTGGCTGGAGAACCAGTCTCAGAAAAGACCCCTGTGCTCAGATTTTTTGGTTCTGTTGCTCTCCTTGTGGAACTCCTGTCCTCCACAGGTCTTACTATCTTCCACTTCTTTCATAAGTTTCCCTATATTCTGCCCAAAGTTTGGCTATGAGTCTCAGAATTTGCTGATACCCTGCAGGGTGGAGCCTTTCAGAGGCCCTCTGTGGCATGTTTCTGTCCTGTTCCTTGTTTTCTCCTTCTTCTGATGTCCATCCTCTTTGCCTTTCTGAATGAGGATTGAGCATCTTAGCCAGAGTCCTCCTTCTTGATTAGCTTCCTTAGGTGTACAGATTTTAGTATATTTATCCTATATTATATGTTTGATATCCACTTATGAGTAAGTATATACCCTGTCTGTCTTTCTGCATTTGGGATACCTCACCCAGGATGATCTTTGCTAGTTCCTACTATTTACCTACAAATTTTATGATTTCCTTGTTTTTTTATTGCTAAGTAATATTCCATTGTGTAGATGTACCACAATTTCTGTATCCATTCCTCAACTGAGGGGCATCTGCGCTGTTTCCATCTTCTGGCAAGTACAAATAAAGCTGCTACAAACATGGTTGAGCAGATGTCCTTGTTGTATACTTGAGCGTATTTTGGATATATGCTTAGAAGTGGTATAGCTGGATCTTGAGGAAACACTATTCCTAATTGCCTGAGAAAGCACCAGATTGATTTCCAAAGTGGTTGTACAAGTTTACATTCTGAACAGCAATGGAGGAGGGTTCCCCTTTCTCCATATCATCTCTAGTATGTGTTGTCACTTCAGTTTTTAACCTTAGCAATTCTGATGGGTGTAAGGTGAAATCTCAGGGTCATTTTGATTTTCATTTCCCTGATGTTGTTTGTTATCCATCATCTTCAGTTTGAAATCATGTCCCTCTCTCTATTGGTGTTCTTATGAGGGCAAGAGCCAAAAGAATATGTATCTTTTTTAATATGCAATATATATACACATAAATATAATACAAAGAGAAGATGGATAGATGATAGATAGATGGAGGTTTTGTTAGGGGAATTGGCTTCCAGGATTATGTAGGCTAAAGGACTGCATAAATGTCATCTGTAAAGACAAATGGGATGGACATTGGATGTAGGAGAAAACAAATAACAGGACATGAGCCTACCACAGAGGGCCTCTGAAAGACTCTACCTAGCAGCGTATCAAAGCAGATACTGAGACTCATAACCAAACTTGGCAGAGTACAAGGAATCATATGTAAGAAGGGGGTGTTAGTATGACCTGGAGAGGACAGGAGCTTCACAAGGACCAAATATATCTGGGCACAGGGATCTTTTGTGAGACTGTATCTCCAACCAAGGACGATGTATGGATATAACCTAGAACCCCTACTCGGATGTAGCCCATGGTAGCTCAGCATCCAAGTGGGTACCCTAGTAAGGAGAACAAGGAATATTTCTGACATGAACTCAATGGCTGGCTCTTTGACCTCCTCCCCCCGCAACCGAAGGAGGAGCAGCCCTGTTAGGCCACAGAGGAGGACTTGGCAGCCAAGCCTGAAGATACCTGATAAGCTAGGGTCAGATGAAAGGGGAGGAGGTCCTCCCCTATCAGTGGACTTGGAAAGGGGTAGGGAGAAGACGAGGGAGGGAGGATAGGAATGGGAGAGAATGAAGGTGTGGGATACAGCTGGGATACAGAGTTAATAAACTGTAACTAATATTAAAAAATAAAAATAAAAAATGATATATAAAGATGGGAAAAAAGGTCATCTGTAAGGGGAAAGCTCAGGTGTGAAGACTTCTGAACCAAGGAAGTTGATGATACACCTTAATTGGTTGCTTAAGTTCTGAGAACCCAGGGAGCTGCTGGAGAATATCTCAGATCTTAAGAGCTAGAGAACTTGGAATTTTGTATCCAAGGGGTGTGGAGTAAAGATATTTTAGTTTTAGGAGATGAGAGAAGAGCAGAGGAGAGATCATCTTTTATGCTGGCTTAGCCAATTGGATTATAACCAGTCACACTGAGGGTGGGCCTTGCCCATCTGTCCACTGTCTCACAAGTTTTTCACATTAGGAAACACTCATTGCTACACTCAGCAGTAATGCCTTACTAGCTGAGTGGCCACCTCTTCATCCAGTCACGTTGAGCTGAAAGGTCTCCATTACTGAAAATCTCCATTTGAAGATTGAAGGCACAGGCAGATATAATTTTAGGAGAACATCTTAGTTTTGGAAAATAATTTTATATTTAGAGAAAATAGAGCTGACGGAAAACTTGCAGGAGGTTATTTAAGCTAATGCGATTTATTTATATATAAACACGATCCAGACAAAACTATTATGAATGTGGGTTTTGTCTTGATCTGTCTCAAATTTCTGTACCTAGTCCAGTGTTCCAACAGAGTTTGCTGAATAAATGTGTTTTCTTGTATTAGAAACATTGAGTGGAAAGCCTAGTAATGAAGAACTGGTTTCCTGATTAATCTTGCATCATAGAAGTTTATGGACATTATAATTTATGGTGATAACGGATGCTCAAAGAAGTCAGTGTTAATGTCTGGAGGCTGCTGACGACTTAACACCTCAGCTTCCCTCAGGAGCTGGGATGTACATGATGATTCTAAATGAGGGATTGTCTTCCCCTGCCTCACACTGTCAGAGCCGAGAGCATATGAAATCACAGGGGATGACAATGTCTTTTTCACTTTAGTAGGGGTGGCTAAATCACCATGGTGATTACTAAAATTATGAAATAGCCTCATGAGACATGTGAGCAGGGATTTCAGAATTGTCAGTCATGGGTTTTCATGCACACAGTCCACAATAAAACCAAAGGATGTTTTAAGTACTGTTTTATCCATCAGAGCCACTAGAAAGATTAGTGTTCAAAGAGAAATGAACAAACTTCTGGGTTTAAATGAGCTCTTCATTGTTTCGGTCAGTTCAAGGTATTTCGCGACTTTGTACTTCAGGTCTCTTCAGCGATCTTTTTCACCATTGAGAGAATGATACTCAGACACCTCAGGACTGGGTTTGAATGGCTTCCTGCATTTTATAGACTATCTCTCATCTTACATCATTTTTTGTTCATTTTGCACAGGCTTCTGACAATTTAAGTATAGAAATTCTTTTGCTATTCATTATTTCAGAACAAGTTCTTTGCTTTGTTTTCCTCTCTGGACCCTTCTCAATCCTGAGAGCCCCAGTGAATGCCATCAATCTGAAGAAGCCTTTGTCAACCACTTTGTTCAAAGCAGCCGGTCCTCCATGGTAACAGCCAACATATTCTTTGTTTCCTTTACATGAACACAATTTTAATTCAAAGGGTTCACTTATCCTATTATACTTGCTTATCAGCATTCTTTACATTATTAAAGTGTAGCTTCCATACTAGAAAGGATTAAAAAAAAAAACTTTTTTACATTTTTCAAGTATCAGGCATTGTGTTTGGTCCCAATTAAAGAACTAAATTAGTCTTTGCATTAATAATAAACCTAACTAGACTAAGACAAGGGAAACCACCCCACCAGTTCTTGATTTCTGTAGGGATGGGAAGTAGGCATGCAGATATGGTCCATAAACTTCTCAAAGCTGTGTTCTACCCAAAGCCCTGGTTTCATTCTCATTGTGAATTACTTCCTCAGAGTTTTAGAGCAGTACAGGGAGACTGACAACTCCTTAATACTTAGCTTAACATCTTTCTTTTCTTCGGTATTAGACAAATAATCAATATATGGCTTTCTTTTTTAAGACTTTTTATTGGTTCCTTGTGAATTTCCCAAAATGCACCCCAATCCTGCTTATTTCCCAATTGCCTTGAACCCACCCTCCATCCTTGCAACCTCCCCCCCCCAAGAGAAAAGAAGAAAAAAAATATCTTGTGGAAGCTGTGGTGTGTCACAGTGTGCCACATATACCATTTTGTTCACATTTCTTTGCTTACAAATATTCATCGCAATGAGTCGTTGCCTGATTTGAGGCCTCTGGGTTCTGTTATACTGCCAATACTTGAAACTTACTGGGACTCCTCTTGAATATTTTGTTTCCCTGTGTCATGGGGATCCTGTAGTTTTGCATCTGTAGAATCCTCACATTCACACACTCCAGAATTTGTTAAAAGCTAGTTCACAACCAAAAAATAAGCACATATAGCTTTTAAAAAATTTATTGAAAGATTAAATGAAACAATAAAAATATTGTATGTTTTTACTTCATTTGAACTGGCTGTGGCAAGGATGAATTTTCTTAAAGATTCCAGTTCTGTCATATATACAATAGTGCTAAAGATGTTTATGAAACCAAATCTATAAGTCATGTTTTTCTTATGAAAAAGTAGAATTATTTGTAAGCAAGGCTTAAACACAAACCATTAGTGAGTATATATAAATGGTATGTCTTGTCTAAGATTAAAAAATAAAGACAAAGTAAGGATTGCCTAGCACAAGGGTTGGCAAAGAATGTTCTCCTTCGATGAGCCCAGCAAATGTTTGCTTTTGTATCACCTATACATTAAAACTTGCGTTTATACTTTTAAAATGTAAAATATGGGGCTGGAGAAGTGAATCCCTGCTTATGAGCATTTACTGCTCTTGAAGACAACCCGGGTTTACTTTCTACAATTCTAGTTCCAGAGGACTCAACACCTATTGCTAGCATCTGTGGGCATTAGTCATGCATCTGGTACACAGACATGCATACAACATTTATAAAATAAAAATATAAAATATTAAAATATGATTAACCTTTCAGAAAGAATAGTTAATCATATCGGCATAGACATTGGCCCTCAGTCTGAAATGTTTACTTGCTGGTCCTTCACAGCAGAACATTGCCAACCCTTAATTTAATGCATGTACTTATAACACTGAGTGTTTATTTTGAGTCCTGTTGGAAACCCTGTTATAATAGTCTGTTATTAGGAAGTGTTTCTAAGTTTGAATGACATTTATGGATATCTTATTGAAGCTGTAAAATATCTGTCTTTAATATTCTCCTATGAAAACTACCAGTGATAGTAGTAGTAAGCATTTTTCGAGAACTTACTAGGTTGTAGGCATTATTAAAATAAGAAACTTAAAAAATAAAACAACTCTTCGCTTGATGCTTTTCATTAGTCATTGCTAGAGAAAGTGAATGCCATTATTAAAAGTATTTTAAACACCCTCTGGGTGAGCTTTTCAGTCAGGACTTTGCCTGACACAACCATTGCTAATTTGCTCTGTGGTCTTTTGTTGGAACATATTCAAAAGAATGACCCATGGTGACCAATGCCTTGGGAAAGCGTGAGAGAGGCTCTGGGGAAAAAAGGCAGAGGGCCTTTTACCTCAAGTACATTTTGTTCTCTGGATTATTCTTGGGTATGATTTCCTGCCTCTTGTGTTAAACATTCAATTTATAAGACATTTTATCCTTGTTGGATGTGTGTACATAACTATAGAACCCAATCTTGTCAGTGAATCTGAATATGGCCTTCTGCCTCGCTTTCACGCCTTCCCAGATATAACCTATAGTACTTGCTAGGCAATTGTGTTTAAATTGTTCCGTCCTGCGAAAAGTTCTGGGAAAGAGATGTTCTATCAAAGTTTGGTATTGCTTACTGGCATTTTATTTATATGTTTTTCTGAACTCAAACAACCTTGCTTGGATCATTGCCTCCTTTATTGCTTTAGTGCAGAGGAGTATTCTGAAACTGAGGTAAGCTTGTCGACAGCATTAGAGTACAGTCCTCCTGACTCCTTTAGGTCTTCGGATCCGAGGTCCAGCAGAGAAGATCTTCATAGGTCAATCAATGTCAACAGTCCTTGCAGATAATAGAAAGAGGGTTCCAAAGGGTTAGGTGCCAGGATTAAAACAGCAAGAGGAAAATGTATACTGAGATACACTCCAGCCTTTACTACACAGTGATTATTTGTTTCTTCATTTCAAATTTTAAGGACATATCACATTCTCAAAAAAACCTCCTCGCTAGCCTGCTCTTCAGGTAAAAACTCATGTGAATTGTATTTTCATATTGTAAAACAGAGCAATCTGCAATTCAGAGGAAGCTGGAGGCTTGCCAGGGCTTTTAATATCTTTTAAATTTTCAGATCATGTGCAAAAAAATGTTGACTCTACTTATTTAGCATTGTGTGTTGTATCATCTTTTTAAGCTGGTCCCTTTGGTTCCAAGGATTCAAAATTAGTAGCTGCTTGATGAAATCCAGAAACCTAACACAAGTGCTGTGTATAGGTAGTACGTAACCCTTAAAGTTCTGAATAGAACATAGCAGGTGTCTTATAAACACGGAGATGGAATTGGAATAGACAGCCATCGATAACCTCTGTGAGTCTTAATTTCTTGAGCTTTACCTGAAAGCATTTCAAGGTTGTTTCCTTCAGCCCTATTAGTTTCCTGTCAAGACAAATGGAAATTAACTACCTTCTCATAATTGAGGAAAGAGGTGGGGCATGCTATTTCATCCCACTTATTTATTTATTTATTTATTTATTTATTTATTTATTTATTTGAGGAACAATGAATCAAGCCTTGGGTTACTACTTGAACTTGAGTCTTCTTGACTGGTAATCAATTCCCTGTTTCATCCTAAAAGACTTCACAAAAACCAGAAGCAATATTACCTACAGTTCATGTACAGTTCATATAGAAAGATAATTTTCTAGCCTCTATTATGTGTGTTTGACCTAGTTAGGTTTTCTATTGCTGTGACGAAACACCATGACCAAAAGCAACTTGAGGAGAAAACAATTTATTTGTCTTATGCTTCCTATCATTGTACAACATCGAAGGAAGTAGAGCAGAAACTCAAATAGGACAGGAACTGGAGGCAGGAGCTGGTGTAGAGGCCATGGAGGGGTGCTTCTAGGGCTCATTCCTCATAGCTTACTCAGCCAGCTTTCTTGTAGAATCCAAGACCATCAGCCTAGCAATGTCCCCACTACAATGGGCGAGACCCTCCTACACCAATCACTACATACACCAACCTTATATCTGACAGAAGGCTGATATACAGAACACACAAAGAACTAAAGAAGTTAAAGGCAAGAAATCAAGCAATCCAATTAAAAAATGGGATACAGAGCTAAACAGAGAATTATCTGTAGAGGAATATAGAATGGCAGAGAAACACCTAAAAAGATGCTCAACGTCCTTAGCCATCAGTGAGATGCAAATAAAAACGACCCTGAGATTTCACCTTACACCCATCAGAATGGCTAAGATAAAAAACTCAAGTGACAACACATGCTGGAGAGGATGTGGAGAAAGGGGAACCCTCCTCCATTGCTGGTGGGAATGTAAACTTGTATAACCACTTTGGAAATCAATCTGGTGCTTTCTCAAACAATCAGGAATACTGTTTCCTTAAGTTTCAGGTATACCACTCTCAGTCATATATCTAAAAGATGTTCAAGTACACAACAAGGACATTTGCTCAACCATGTTTGTAGCATCTTTATTTGTAATAGCCAGAACCTGGAAACAACCCAGAAGTCCATCAACAAAGGAATGGATACAGAAACTGTGGTACATTTACACAATGGAATACTACTCAGCAATTAAAAACAAGGAAATCATGAAATTTGCAGGTAAATGGTGGGATCTAGGAAAAATCATCCTGAGTGAGGTATTCCAGGAGCAGAAAGACACACACGTTATATACTCACTTATAAGTGGGTACTAGACCTATAAGATATGATAAACATACTAAAATGAGTACACCTAAAGAAGATAAACAAGAAAAAGGACCCGGGGTAAGATGATCAATCCTCACTTAGAAAGACGAATGAGATGGACATTGGATGTAGGAGAAAACAAATAACAGGACAGGAGCCTACCACAGAGGGCCTCTGAAAGACTCTACCTGGCAGTGTATCAAAGTAGATGCTGAGACTCATAACCAAAACCTTTGGCAGAGTGCAGGGAATCCTATGAAAGAAGGGGGAATTAGTATGACCTGGAGAGAACAGGAGCTCCACAAGGACCAAATATATCAGGGCACAGGGGTCTTCTATGAGACTGTTTCTCCAACCAAGGACCACATATGGATATAACCTAGAACCCCTACTCGGATGTAGCCCATGGTAGCTCAGCGTCCAAGTGGGTACCCTAGTAAGGGGAACAAGGACTATTTCTGACATGAATTCAATGGCTGGCTTTTTGAACTTCCTCCCCACTTGAGGGAGGAGCAGCCTTGCTAGGCCACAGAGGAGGACATTGTAGCCAGTTCTGTAGATACCTGATAAGGTAGAGTCAGATGGAAGGAGAGGAGGACCACCCCTCTCAGACTTGGAAAGGGTCAGGATAAGGGAGGGAGGGTAGGATTGGGAGGGCATGAGGGAGGGGGATATGACTGGGATACAAAGTAAATAACCTGTGATTAATATAAAAAATAAAAATTGTATTAAAAAGAAATTGTTCTCTAGCTGGATCTTATGGAAGTATTTCTCCACTGAAGTTCCCTCCTTTTCTATGACTCTAGTTTTTGTCAAGTTGTCATGAAATAACCCAGGACAATATTGATGTTCTGGTGAGTAAATTGCATGGGGACAGAAACAGCATTTTACATGCTCCTGACAGTCCAGCAGATGGCACAGGAAGGTCCCTTACATCAGCTGGATGTGAACGACCACACAAGTTACAAAGGAATTCTTAGCACTATTGGTCTTTCCTACTGTCATTTTTTGAGATGAATATTTATATTAAATACATTTTTATCATGTATTCCTGCTTTAATTTTGTTTACATGAGGCTTTACTTATGTTGCCTTTACCTATTTTGCTCTGCAACCTTGAACAGAGTGTTGGGTTGTTCTACTATAGGGAATTATTAACATCTTGATATCTGAGGACATTTAGGGGATTCTTCCTGTGTTCCTTCCCTGGTTCCACTGGTCTAGTGAAAGCTGGATCCTACTGGGAAGTCTACAGCAAAATGTAATCTGACCTGGGGCAGGACTTATTGACTCTTTCTTGGCACTTCTCAGGTTTGATGATTTCCTCTCTTGCAATACCTTTGTCAATGCATACTTATTTGTGCTTCTTCCTTTTCAGCCCGAGTGTGAACCCAGTCTTCTTTACTAAGATTTAAACCAGTGCCTGGTCAGGGACGTAATATACGCATATTGTTAAACAACTGCTGAAAGATGAGTGAAGAAAGATTTCATTTCTAGACTCATCAGCTGTTAGTATCCTGCTTATGAACTCTGCCGTTGCTGCACGAATGGACATTCCTCAAGCAGGTCAGACCTTCTTGGTATTCAGTCCTACACAACTGAATCTTGCTGTCTTGTTTTTCTGGGAACTTTCTGTTTGAAGCTACTTGCTTGCTATGGTGACCTTTTATATATAAACAAGTGTAACATCCAAAGACGGAAATGATCACTGGCTCACATCTTTCTGTGACACTTTGTTCCTGTCTCTGTTCTGCAGTAAACTCCTTGTAGTAGGTGTTGGAGTAGTTATCTTACTTTGCTGACTCCCCATGAGGGAACTGAAGCTCTTGTTTTAACTGTAGGTTTAGTGCATTCAGACCGTTGTAAACTCTTCTGTGGTCCATGAGCTAAGAAAACTAATAGTTACACTTTTAAATGAGTGTGTCAAACATTAGAGAGACTACTGTCCTTTCAGGAAGAAAAAAAAAAGAAAAAAAGTTGTTCAAAAGTCTGTTTATAGCTTTATTGGTATTATGAAATGATTTGTTTACTATGGAAACCTATATTTATAACACTACCATAATCAATGATGCATTTGTGGTTTCAAATTTTATTTCTAATCTGGCTATTTCTATCAGACTTTGAAAAACAAAGAAAGTGACTACGTTTGTAAAATTCTAAGGACCTCATAGCTTTTTACCTTAACACCCGTATTTCAGATTTTCACCACCAGAAATTTCGCCTTCTTGTTGTATGACTTTTCCTGGGGAGACCAATGTCTATTCATGCCAGATGTGACATCCATGACAGACTAAAAAAATTAAGAAAAAATTGTCTATCTAAGTCTAGCTTGGTGAACAAGTGAGTATAACTACAACTGTTTATGGTAGCATAAGCAACTTCCGGGCAGTTATAACGCTGGAGAAGAGCACCGCCTCCAGAAATTGTTGAGAGCTTATAAATCTCCCTCTCAACAATTGTTAATAGATTATAGACTCCCTCCCAGCATATCCATCCTGGGGTTCAGGACTTGTACACCTTGTCTCTGTCTGTGTTCCCTTGGGTGCCAACTTACAAATAACTTCCTGAGTCATCCTGTGAGCCTACCTTTCTGTAAGGGAACATTAATGGGCACCATATTGTGAAAGTCATATCAGGTTCTTCGGTTTTAAGACAGCAATGGCTCTCCTGCCAGGCTAGAAGAGTTCCAGATGGGATGTGCATTGAACATATGACAGGAATCTACTGAGCGCATTTGAAAGACTCTAACTAGCAGTGTTTTCAAAGCAAAGACTCATGACCAAACCTTTGGCAGAGTACAGGGAATCATAAGAAAGAAGGGGAGTTAGTCTGATGAGGAAAGGATAGGAGCTCCACAAGGACCAAATATATCTGGGCACAGTGTCTTTTCTGAGATTGACATGCAACCAAGGACCATGTATGAATATAACCTAGAACCTCTGCTCAGATGTAGCCTGTGGTAGCTCAGTAACCAATTGGTTTCCCATAGTGAGGGGAACAAGGACTGTTTCTAACAGGAACTCAATGACTGGCTCTTTGGCCTCCCCATTCCCCCAAGGGAGGAGCAGTCCTGTTAGGCCACAGAGAAGAGCTTTGCAGCCAGTCCTGAAGATACCTGATAAAACAGGATCAGATGAATGGGGAGGAGGGCCCCCCTATCAGAGGACTTGGCAAGGGGCACAGTGGAGATGAGGGACGGAGGGAGGGACTGGGAGGGAATGAGGGATCGGGACACGGCTGGGATACAGAGTTAATAAAATGTAACTGATAAGAAAAAAATAAAATTTAAAAAAAAAGAAGAGTTCCAGAAGAGTTCCAGTGCATTTTCACAAAGATGTGTCCATTGGACAGATCATTGAAATGGAAACTTTCCTATGTCTTTAATCATGTGGATTTCTCATTTTAGACAATTATCTAGAAACACATCTATACTTTTTTATGAATAAGACTATGGTTTTCCTATAAATAAAACATAGTGTTTAATGAAAGAAGTGTATATGTTTTTTAATCAAGCAGAAAAGTTTGAAAGACCAGTGGGCCTAATTCATTCTTAGTTATATGCATGAAGATTTTGCGGACATTCAGCAAATCTGTACCCAAACTAAATTCAAAACTTTCTGTCATATTGGTGTTTTGAAATTGTGTCTGTCTAATCTCCATGAGCATGTTTATAGTGAGTGCCAAAGTATCAATAGAAAGTTTATTCGCTAGAAATTTATTTTTAAGAAAGACTACTTAATTTGAAATGGAAATTAGGGAGATGTTTCAGATATTGTTATTCTTGTGTGAAGATTAAAATTTCCGAAGACCAGTGAAACAAACTCATGACAAAGGCACAAATCACATGCAAAGAGATGTCCCAGTTTTTTTCAAAGTCATTGTGGTCCAGGAGTGACGCCTCTTAGCTCAGGGCAATTTAAAGTTTTGCCTCTGTTATTGCAAGTGAATTTCTCAACTAAGAATAAAATGTCAAAGCCGTGTCCTGGTGTTTCAAGAAAATGCAGAATCTTTATGAATATGTGAGAACATAATTTAACAACAACACTATTTTTCTCCCTTCTGGTATGCTTCCTTAGTGCCAGTTATGATAAGAAAGCTGGCCCTGTGTTAGAACGGAGACTTTGGTCACGGAATGATTAAATTGTTAACTTATAAACTAATAAACTTCTACCAGCGTTTACCTCCAAACTTGTCCTGTTAAACTAATGCATTTCATAGAACAGGACATGACAACAACATACTCTGCACAATGAAAAGAAAGTGTAGGGAGAAGGAGGCTGAGATTCCAAACTATGAACATAAACAGATATATGAAATTACTAATGCTTTTGGTAGAAAAGCTATCATGAGAATAGTGTATGTGTTCCAACGTTTTGTTTCTCTACAATTCTACCATGAAATTTAATCATTTTACATTCTTTGATTCACTTCTTCCTTCCTCTGATGTATATCACTATTTTTGGAGAGCTGCTATGCTGTCCGCTATGCCATCAATGTGACACTTTATCACCATTTTGGAGGTTAAAATATTTTGAGGCTACATGGGACTGTTAAGGAGGTTTCCTATTTTGTTAAATTTTGCACTTCTTGGATTTTGGATTGTGCAATCCTCTTATCCATGCACCTATAACTGAAGATAGAGAACAGTGTTACTTTGTAAATATATATATATATATATGTATATATATATATATATGTATATATATATGTATATATATATATATATAAATAGTCTTCTTGATATATATAATATGCACTGCTGGCATATTATTTTATCTACACCTGTTAAATCAGAATGAGGCAGATTACTATTATACACACTATTGATATAGGGCAAAGGGATTTGAGGACCTTGTATGTGGTTATAGTAGTGTCACTCAGGACACAAACTAAGAGTTAGGCTCTGGAATCCTGCATCAGCAGTAAGTAAATGTATCACAAAACCGGAGTCTATGTCCCAACTCTACCAGATCATGTACAAGGTACTTCTTTATCTATTTCCTGTTCTGTAGGTATAATGATCTGCCTTTCTGGGGTATGAAGGTCTAATGGACAGCATTGTTTTCTAAGGTATGTGAACAGGAAACATGATCAATCAGTGTAGTTCTATTCTTTATAATTACAAAATAAGTTTATTTTCTTCTTAAAAAGCACTATATGTCTGTGTGTAAGTGTATATGGTCACATAAAAGCAGGTATCCATGGAGGTCAGAAGAGGCTGTTGGATAGTCACCTGAAGGTAAGTTACCAGCACGGTGCTAGGAATTGAACTTGGGTCTTCTTCATGAGCACTGTATGCTCTTACCTGCTGAGCCATTTCTCTAGCTCCAGGTTATCAATATAGGGTTTCAGGTAGATGTTCATATGTTATATGATTTTTATGACAATGTGTCCTTTAGGATACTAGGTATGTCATATATTAGATCAAAAGAGATATGCTGGGTGAATGCTTAACTCATCCTTTAAACTGGAGATCTTTGAAATTGAGAGAAGCTATTTTTCACAACATAATATTTTTATTAACCATTTGGGAATTTCATACATTGTGCCCTAATCACACTCATTTTCCACTCACCCCAGGTCCACCTACCTACCCTTGATAGACCCCCCCCCCCAAAAAAAAAAAGAAAACAGAAAAGAAAGAAAAAGAAAATTGCCAAGTACAATTTGTGTTGCTCATATAGCTTTAGAGCATGGTCAAACTCCCAGTGTTTAGCCCTTAACGAAAACAGCCTTCCTCACTCCTTCTAGAAGCCATCAACTGTGGAGAGCTATACTTCAACACCATCATTAAACTTTTAAATGACTCTCTTCAATAGCCTCCTGTATGGGTTGTTTATCTATCTGTCTGTCTATCTTATCTCATCTCATCTCATCTCATCTCATCTCATCTCATCTCATCTCATCTCATCTCATCTCATCTCATCTCATCTCATCTCATCTCATCTTATCTTATCTTATCTTTCTATCTATTTATCTATCCATCCATCCATTTATTTTGGTGTGGGGGGGGATATTGGCCCAGAAGCATGGGAGATCTCTTTTCTCAGTTGTGAGTCTACAGTCATTGATATACTGCTAAAGAAACATCCCTGTCTATAGCAGCCAGTGGCAGTGTGGACCAGGAATTTCCACTTGGCATGGTTCCTGGTGGCAACATAGTTAATGGACATCAACATGGTTTCCTGCAGTAACATGGTTTCTGGCAGCAGCACAGATCATGGACCTCAACATGGTTTTCTACAGCAGCATGGTTTCCTGTGGCAACAACAACCATGGGCAACAACATGGTTTTTGGCAGCAGCACAGACTATGGAAGTCTTTTGAGGAGACTTCCCTCAGAAAACTGAGCCATTCTTCATCTCAGATATCTTGTTTTTGCTCAGAGTCAGGGCTGATTGTGTGCTTGGACAGCACACCCTGGAGCAGGACCTGCATGACCTCCAGGCTGCTGCATACTGCCTTGCCTGCAGACAGGCCCTACTTGAAATGACGTGCAGCAGTATGGGAATACCTCTTGTGTCCCACTGCCCTGCATGGTTGAGCGCCAAGAGAAACTATTATTAATCACACTGAGAATGGGTCTATGTCTGAACATATGCTTCCTTTACAAATGATGAAAATGCATGTCGTTTGCTTTCATTTATGATTGAAAATATCAAACTAAACATGATCCCTTAAGGACCTCTAAGTTATAAAATTATATGACATTTTCAGTTAAGTTTAATCCAGTTTGCTTAATATGCCAGTCCGACCCTCTAAGACTGCCTTTTTACTCTCATCTTGATACAATCAGCCACATTAACCATTGCAATCTGGTGATTGGTAAAGCAAATGTGAAATGGCAACAAAGGTGATCATTAGAGCACAGATCTGTAGATGGGTGGGTACTGGACTGTTCTGTTGTACATCATTTAGGTGCCATATTCATGCACTTGAATTAAGATGATGAGGTGATGCTGTTTTCTCACAGTCCTGAACAGCAGCATGCTCATATCAGAGAAGGCGGCATCAGATATTCAGTAGCTGGACATTTCATCAGGGTTCCCTTGCATGAGTGTGGGCAACTTCTGAGCACTATGTCACTGAAAACTTCTCTCCTCCAGAAACTGTTAATTGTCTGTAAATCACTGCGGTCTCATCTCATGAGATCCTTCCCACAGGAATGGAAAGTTACTGGGTCCAGTCTTACATAGGTTTCTTTTGGGCAATTACTGCTGATGAAAGTTCAAGGGGAAAATGGCCCTGTCACACATGGGGGATGAGTAAGAATCTCATGTGACTTGCGATTTTCCATTTCTTGTGAGTTTAATGAGAAACCAATGAAACCTCCTCCTGCTTCGTGAGGGAATGTTTCAACTTTTGTTGGATGTTTGGGTGGTTTCTCTTTTGACTATTGTATGTGATGCTGCTATGAATATGTGTGTGTAAACTTCTGTCCGAACACCTAAATTTTATTTTATTTTTGGACATATATTTAGAATGTAATATGCTGAGCCATATCGTAATTTTATGCAACTTGTTGGGAAATGACTGTCATGTGGCTCAGTATTCTTCTAGAACTTTGGGCTTCTGATAAAGGTAAATATAGAGCAGTATCTGTCAATATTTGTTGGAATAAAATATGAGAAAGTATTACATTTCCAAAGAAATATAGATAGAAAGAAATATCATTATATACTCTGTGATGATGAGTTTATGTCACTATAAAACACTATAGGCTCAAATATGAACTGGTACATGGGCACAGAAAGAATTTGTGTGTGTGTGTGTGTGTGTGTGTGTGTGTGTTGCTTTTTATGACTCAGCAGTTGTTTCATTTTATGGCTAGACCACACTTTGTTTTTCCATTCACCATTTAGTGTGGGCACCAGGCCTCTTCCCACCTTTCGATAATTGTAAATAATGATGCTACCACTAGCTGTGCTCAGGTTTTCACTTGAAGCATGCTCTTTTTATTGCTTTGAGCATATCCCTAGAAGGGAATTTGCAGGATGAAGGGGTGGTTCTCTGCCTGTTGTTAGGAAAGTACTATTATGTGTTATTGTTTCGCTCCTGACAGTATGAACCATGGACCAACATTTCAAATATCCATTCATGTTTTCTATATTTCTTGCACAGTTCAGAGCTTCTTCTGGGAAGAAAGTGCCAGGTCAGATGATGTTTGCTGCACATACTGCTAGAAGGTGAGATCACATGACTACTTCTTGCCACTAAAGTCTGAGTTTCAGGATGTGTGAAGAAGCATGATTGTGAGGAAATGACCATGCCTCTGATTTTTCCAAATTTCCTCTGCTTAATGTTGATGAGAACAATTATTTTGAAATTCACATGTGCAAAGTGGTGGAGATATCATATGTGGGGTTCTGTACTCTCAAATTATTTTTGGGTGAGTCAAGCCTTGATGGAATTTTTTTTTTAGTTCTTTATATATTCTAGATACTAATCTTAATTAAATGCACAGTTGGTAAAGAATTTTTCCCATTCTGTGGATGTAGCTTTGCTTGAATTATGGTATTTTTGCTCTACAGAAGCCTTTCGGGTTCATGACTCCCATTTATTAATATTTTTAAGATGTGTTATATTGTGTCATGATCAGGAAGTTATTTCCTATGCCAGTGAATTCAAATTTACTATCTCCCTTCTCTTCCATTAGATTTAGGGTATCTGGTCTTATGTTGAGATACTCAGTGCTGTTATGCAAGGTAAGTGTTATGCATCTATTTTAATCCATCTAAATGCAATCATCCAGTTTTGCCAAAATAATTTATTGAAGATACTTTCTTTTTTTCCACTGTGGACGTTGGCTCTTTGTAAAAAAAAAAAAAAAAAAAAAATTGGGTGTCCATAAGTATGTGTAATTTTTTCTTGGTTGACATTGGTTAATTTTTTTAAGAATAGTAAATACATTTTTATGATCTAAGAGCCATGATATATACTGGACTTTCTTTAGTTTGATAGCTAGCTTCATCTTAAACAACACAAACTGTAAGTGAAGATGATAATACAAAGAATGTGGTGTTCCAGGGACCCCACCAGAGATGCCCACTTAGCCACAGTTGATAACCAGTTGAAAATCTCTATTATGCCGGCTGAAATTACAACTCAGGTGTTCAGGACCTAAGCGTAGCCCCGAATGTCCAGAGCATGGGGTTTTTGAAGGCAAAGCCATGTCCTGGCACCTTGATCTGCAGCTGTAGGAGGTTTACGAACAAGCAGGTGGTTTAGCAGAAGCTAAGATAAATTAGCTGAGGTGTCTTGGCCTTGGCTTCCTAGAACAGAGCTGGGTACTTTTTTGCATGATTCTCAATCGAGGAGATAAAATTGTAGTTAAACTCGAAATGGTCTCAGCAAGGGTAGAAGATGGAGGAACCTCTGCACTGTCTTGCCCTGTCACAGGGCGAGTGCTCTGCAGTGCTCTTTCAGCGTTTTCTGTCTGGCTGTGATTTCTGTTGTTGTTCTTTTCTTTTCTTCTTCTTTTCATTAAAAATACTTTTCTTCTCACATAGTATATCCCGATTTCAGTTTCCCTTCCCACTACTCCAGGCACTTCCTCCCCTCCTCCCCTCTCATCCTTATACATCGCTTTTCTGTCACTATTAGAAAGCAAACAGGCTTGTACGAGATAATAATAAAATAAAGTATTATAAAATAAAACAAAAACTAATGCCTTTGGATTAGAGAAAACAAACAAAAGAGTGAAAAGAGATCAAGAAAAGGTGCAAGAAACAGATACAGATGCAGAGATCCACTTGTTCTCACACTCAGGAGTTCTGTGAAAACACTGAACTGGAAACCATAATAAATACCAAAAGGGCCTGTAGGGTAAAAAGAGAGAAGAAAAATATATATTAAAAAAAGAATCAAATAAAAGTAAAAAAGAAAAAGTAGCAGGGTGTGGTGGCACACACCTGTAATCCCAGCACTCTGGGATGCAGAGGCAGGCAGATCTCAATGAGTTCAAGGCCAGTTTAGTCTACAAAGTGAGTTCCAGGCCAGGCAGTCAAGGCTACACAGAGAAACTCTGTCTCAAAAAAAAAAAAAAAAAAAAAAAAA
>NW_026593606.1:0-3825 GCF_907164565.1 Psammomys obesus | reverse complement strand
AAAAAAAAAAAAAAAAAAAAAAAAAAAAGTAAACAACCAACCAATCAAATCAATCAACAAATAAAAATATGATAAAATTAAAACCAAAACAGCAAAATAGGAAATGTCTTGATACAATATATGAGACTAAGAACCTTGAGTTTGTTTTCTGTTGGTCATCTGCTGCTATGCATGCAGCCTGCCCTTAAAAGCAGGTTTTCTCAAGTGAGTATTCCTTGGAGAAAACCTAATCTTCAGTTTCAGGTGGTTGTCAATATGTGCTAGCTTCTGAGCTAGGGAGAGGGGCATGTATCCACTTCTTTCAGCTCTAGGATTCCAACTAGGTCAACTCTGTAGGCCCTGTGGATGCTGCCTCAGACTCTGTGAGTTCATGTGTGTGCCTATCATGTTGATTTAGAGGGCTTTGTTTTCTTGTTGTCCTCCAACCCCTTTGGCTCCCACACTCTTTCTCTCCTCCTCGGGACTCTTAGATCCCTTTGGGGAGAGACTGGATAGAAACATTCCATTTAGGGCTAAGTGTTGCAAGGTTTACCACTCTTTGCATAATGTTCGACCATGGGTCTCTGTATTTGTTCCCATCTGCTGCAGGAGAAAGTGTCTCTGATGGCTGAGCAAGGCAGTGATCTATGAGCTCAACAGAATATCATTAGTAGTCATTTTATTGTTACTTATTTTATTTACTTTTAGAATAGTAGTCTTCCATTTTACCCTAGTTTCCTGGGCTATCTAGTCCCAGGTTCTTGGTCACCCAAGTATCAAGTATGGGTTCCATCTTGTTTAATAGGTCTTAAGTCAAATCAGATACTGGTTGGTTATTCCCACAAGTTTTGTGCCACCATTGCACAAGCATATCTTGCAGGCAGAATATCATAATTGATCAAAGGTTTGTGGCTGGGTAGGTCTTTGTAAATTTCAAGTGTGTCATGCATACCAATGTAAACCTTCCTGATATTTTCCCCCCTGAAACCAACAGTAGGAGAATGCTGCTGGATCTTGGACAGGTAGTGATGTAAGGTAGGAGGACTGTCTTGGGAAAAGGCAGATGAATCTACAGATCATTTAGGGGTAGAAACAACACGGTGCAAAGTTAGTTCTAACTTCAGTGTTCTAACATGTTCTAGTTTATAGTTTTGATTACAGCTTAGAAACGGCCTGTGTTTGGTGGTCATTAGAGTCCTCTACTGCAGCTCTCTCAGAGGCTGGTCTTGAAGCATCATAAAGAAAGGTAGATGCTACAGGTTAGAATTGTCCAACTTCTTATGATCACAAGAAAATAACCTCTTTCAAGCTCATATTTTTTTAGACTGTCTTTCATAAAGGAAGTGTGGACATAGCTTCAGCTGCCATGCCTTCTTTAGTGAGCCTCAAACTACTCATGGTAGGGGGCCAAGGACAGTCTTCTGGGGAAGACTGAAGACATCAAGCTGGAGTCTCTTTTTTATTTTGTCCTGGGATGCCCACTGTTGTTAACATTGCAATAGAAAGATCTGGCATACCTGACTGATTGCAAGTGGTCCTAATGTGGTACAATTATTAAATACAAGACATGGCATATAAAAAAGAAAGTTTCCTACTGTACCTCTGATTCTAAGACACTCTGCAGTTTGAGATAGAAGTTAGTCTTATATGTCAAGAAAATAATGCCAGGAAGAAACTCCTGGCCCATTCAAATCTGCCTTGGATGCAAACAGGTTTGCCTGAGATTTTGATCCTGTTCGTAATTAATAGCTCATATCAGGATATCACAAGTACTTGCACATGCTTAGAACTACCTTACTTTGCTGATTTTATACACTGTGGATGGGATGGTGGGTCTTGGTTCTCACCTTGACTGAATCTGAAATTAACTAAAAGATGAGTCTCCAGGACATACCTGTGAGAAATGATCTAGGTTAATGTAAACTCTGAGATCTTGAAATCTCTGAAATTCCTTATGAGGAATTTTCCTTATTCCTTTAATTTATTACTTTCATACATGTACCACCTTCCAGTGGCAACCCAAATGGAAAAAGGCTTCTGCTTCTTTACCTATTTGCTTTCAAGTCTCAGAGGTTAGTTCACCTACCATTTTGCTGCACCCACTGCTGCATTCTTTCACTGATTTTAGTATCTAACTTATTCAGGATTTCAACTAAAGTTGATTTCCAGGAATCTGCTAGGACTTCAGTGCCAGATCATGAGTACTGAGGGATCTAGTCTTAGTGATTCCTGAACAGCTACTAGGTTCTCAGTCTCCCCATAAAAAATTAACCATTTTGTGTAATATAATCTAATAGATACCTTTTAATAAATATTAATTCTACATGCTCTGTTCCTCTAGAGAACCATAACCACTTTAGTGTCCCTTTTTGGAGGGACAGACTATTTCCTTCCTTCTTCCTTCTTTTCTTCCTTCCTTCCTTCCTTGCTTCCTTCCTTTTTGTCCTTTCTTCTCTTTTTTCCTTAACCTTCTTCTTCCTCCACATCTTTCTACTTCCCTTTTTTGTTTTTGCTCATATCAAAATGTTTGTTTTCAGTGAAAGTTTTGCTGTTTTATCTAGGGTGGCCTTGAACTTTCAAGCGTTTTGTTGTTGTTGTGTTTCTTTCAAGGTAGGGTCTTACTATCTACCTCTGGCTGTGATAGAGCTCATATTTAGACAAGGTTGGCCGCACTCTCACATGGATCTGCTGGCCTTTGCCTCCTAACTGTAACACTTTTAATCTGTCCTCTTTGATAGAATTTATTTTTTTTTTCTAAAAACATTTTTATCAACTTTTATAATATTTTTCTTCTCAATTCTTCCAGTTGGACTTTATGCAAAAGCACTGCTTACTTTCTTTGGTAAAAGAACATGTACTTTGCACATTTTTCTTTATAATGCATCCTTAAAAGCACTATTTGTTTTGCCTTAAAAACCATTTGTCCTTTATTTTTCCAACAAAAATATTTGGGGTTTAATTAAAGCCATCAAAAATGTCGTTAAAAGATCATTAGTAAAAACACCTGCTGCCGTTATTAAACAGTGTTATTTTCTCCAGAGCCCAGAGGAAGCTTCGGTTTGTGGAAATGTGCATATCATATGTTTTATGGAATTGCACTGCTGGATTGTTGCCAGGGTTTGGGGAATTTTGCCCACATATCTCAGATATATTCTACTTTCGACAGCTTGAGAAGTGCTATGCCCAAGTGAACTAAGTGCTTCCTGTATGATTTCTGAGTAAACTTGAACTTCAGACTCTGGCTCCACTGAAGCTCATGAGCTTTTATTATAAACTAGGACCATGAGGAATCAGGCATAATCTTTACTCATCATTGTGCTTCTGCTGCCTCTAATTAATCCCAGCTCCATTCTGGCTGCAGAAGTTTTGGCATTTACCTCTGGAAGGAGCTAGAGTAAAGATATTGTCAGAATCCTTCCGTCTGGGTAGTAATACAGTTAAAAATGACATGGAGAAATAACGGTGGGGGGGTAGGGTGGAGAAGAAGAAAGAGTGTCCTTCCCTTCTGAAAGGCAGAGCCTTTGTTTTGAAATTCCATGGACTGAAATCCATGAGATCATTTAAAATGTTTGAAATGTGGGACTTGTGTGTGAAAACTGTAAGACAATAGCATGAAAGCCTGCTATTCCCTTTTATTTTACTTGCATCAAAGGTTCAAAAGGGAAACAGTGAAGGAGATGAAGAACGAATCACAGACCATTACTGTAACTTAGAAAGCCCTTAAATCTTTATTATAAAGGAGATCTTAGAAGAGACAGATGACAAATATTTAACTCTTTAGTTGCCAAATCTCCCCCAACTTCTTCTTCTTCTTCTTCTTCTTCTTCTTCTTCTTCTTCTTCTTCT
>NW_026593605.1:0-7360 GCF_907164565.1 Psammomys obesus | reverse complement strand
CACACACACACACACACACACACACACACACACACACACACACACACGAAACCCAGGCAGTGAGGAGATGGAAATGTACCTAACTTGAAAACACAAGCTCCCCTAATTCATCTAAGTTCCAATGTTTATACTGAGTTGTCAGAATCCTCATCAACCACCTTTTTTTTTTTTTTGTAAAGTGCAATAGGATTGGAGGCTTTCACCTGTGCTCTGTAGTGGCAGTTCCTCAAGGGCACTCTCACAAGAGACACTACCACTGTGAAGAAAGAGAGGACGCTGAGCCCTGGAGTTACATGGCCTGAGTGGCAGGAGCTGCTGCCTGGATCCAGCCTGGTTTCTTACCTGCTTCCTCTAATGTGTTCCCCAACTGCAAACTTGGGTGCTGATGCAGTGCTGTCACCAGCTATCCCACAGCCCATCCCATCTCCTGCTCACACTCAGCAGGAGTGCGACTCAGCAGAAGGCTGCCTGCCTAAGCCTGACCTGAAAGCATCCTTCCCTACCATGCTGTACAACTGCCCTCTTCCTTTCCTCTGCTTGGCTGCAGTCAAGGCTGGTACCTGCCTTCCGCCCAGGTGGGCTCTGTCTCTCTCAGCATGTACCTCATGTCCAGCACTCAGCACTCGGTACAGCACTGGCATGTGGCAGATGTCGCCTAAGTGGTGGCTGCAGCCAGTACCCTCACTGCACTGAAGGTAAGCAGAGGGGACTACAGAATTACTTACGCACTTCTGGAGATGTCTAAGATGAGAAGAGTGACAGAAGAGATAGACTTTTTTTTTAAAATACAGTAGTTCACATCTTCATCCTGCCAAAGGAAGAACAAGTGTGCATCATAGCACTAACTGTGGTGAGAACAAGGCAGACGGGCGGCTCCTGCTCCTTCCAACAGTAAAGCCTAGAAGTTACAGCTACCACCTCCAGAATAGGTGGGCGCTGCGGGCCAAAGGGTATCCTGAGCTCCAGTGAGGACACCAGTCAGGCTGTGACCTACAACTCAGCAGACACTTGCAATCCTAGCACCTGTAAGACAGAAGCAGGAGCAGCAGGGATTCAAGGCCAGCCTGGGCTATACTATGGTATGCTCCAGCCCAGGCATAGTGTGCTGGCCCATACCTGCAATCCTAGTACTCGGGAGACTGAGGCAGGAGCACACTCCAAGTTTGAGACTACCCTGGGCTACAGAATGAAACCCTGACACCCCCTACTGTCCCTTCAAAAAAAAAGATAGGCTAGAAAGATGACTCAGTTTTGAAGAGCACTTAAGTACTTATCAAGCTCTTGCAGAGGTCCTGGGTCTGATTTTCAGCACCCGTATCATCACAACTGTCTATATCAGTTCCAGGGGATCCAGCTCTGCTGACCTCTGACAGCAACAGTCAAGCACGTGGTGCATGGACACGCATGCAGGCAAAATACCAACACACATAATCTAAAAAAAAAAAAAAACAACTTACCAGGTAAGAAGAAAAGCCATCGTTCTTGGTCCGATCTAGACTGAATCCGATCTGAGGGCAGTGAAGAAAGGAAACACTAAGTCCCTCACACTGTCCATGCCTTTCTTACCCAAAGAGCAAGAAATTTAAACAACACAGAAAGCATAGTTCCTTAGGCCTGGCTTCTCATTTATCTTAAGTGTGCTCTTATAAGAAGAAAATAGCTGCTCAAGAAAAATCACTAATTATATATTTATTCAAAAATTACAGGGCTGGGGAGACAGCTCAGTGGTCAAGAGTGCTGACTGCTATACTCTTCCAGAGGTCCTAAGTTCAATTCCCAGCAACAATATGGTAGCTCACAACCATCTATAACGGGATACAATTCCTTCTTCTGGTGTGCAAGTGTACATGCTGACAAATCACTAACATACATAAAATAGATAAAGAAACTTTATAAAAAGTTGCAACTTAAGGTTGGGGTGTGGCTCAGTGGCAGAGCATTTGCCTAGCATGTTCCCTTGGCTCCATCCCAGCGCTGCGCTAACCACAGGAAGTAGGAAACTAAAGTTGATTCCTGTATCATGCTTTGGTATTACCACACTGAACTTTCTCCACATTTTGGCAAAGAGGGAAGGGCCTGAAAGAGTTACCCCTGATCCATGGGAAGACACTTGCCTCATCCTTGTCCATGGCTTCCTCAGGCTCATTCACAGAAAGGCTGCTGACGTTGACCATCATGTACCCATCCTTGAAGAACCCGAAAGTGTTCAGATGGACTTTATGTCTCACATCATCCTACAGAGATTGTAGGTAATTTCTCATTAGTCAGCCTGTTCATCTGCTTGAAAAGCTACATATCCAGTTTCCTGCTGGCCAAAGTTCCCATAGGTGTGGAAACAGACACAGCTGTACCCCATGATACCCTTCCATGGGGCTTTGCTGGATTAGGTTGAAGTCTGACATCTCTGGATAGCCATTTATTTTCACTTGGTTTATGATAGTGGACCCCCTCTTCTCATAGAGGTCCTAAAAATTCCCCTCCCCAAACACACACATCTGGGTGACACCAGATCTTATAAGGAAGGTCATATAGTCCTCATGGAAGATTTCAGGACAGACCCTTTCCTGCTAAGGAAATCAGTTCAGTTAACTATCCCTAAAATACCCCACCCTGCTAATGATCTTAGTCTTTAGCAATGACCTTCAATTGAAGATTTTCCCCCTACCCACAGGATAATTAATTACTGTGTTCTCCTTCTTGTGACAGGACCATGCTACTGCATGGAAAAATGGGGAACCATATCACTACATGTAAATCAAGTATCCCTAACCCTCTGACCCTGGTGTATCAAACACACTCACCCTCAAAACCCCTCCCACTGCCCAAGGTTTATAAATCCCAGATGGATGGTTGCGTGCTCCATGATACTGTCAGACTTCCACCATGGCCACTGAGATTTGTCATTTATTCCCCTTCCAGCCTCTTCTGACCAGGCCTGCCCTCCAGCCCCATGGGCTGGGCCTGGGTCTCACCAGGCTTGTCTTGGCTGCAAGCCTGCCAGGCATGGGCTTTTGCCCTAACCTCTGTGTGTTCAGCCCAGCAGCTTAACCAAGAGCTGTAACACTTTGGTATCACCGTAGGCTTTGGAATGCCAGAGTTTCCACTGCCACCAGCAATCTCATTCTAAAAGAGCTAAACTGTGACACCCAGTGGGAAACCTTTCCAAACCTCAGCCTAGCGCACATGGGCTTCTCTGTGAAGCACTCTAGCCTCTCTTGAGAGAAACAGAACCCCTGTTCTCTGTCTGGAAGCCGAAATCCAGGCCATTGAAGAAAGAATGACACCCTTCAAATGCTGAAAGGACTCTTGAGATATTCCACAGATGTCAAAACTTTGCAGAAGGCAATTGTGGAATCATTCATTTCAGCACACTTGTATGGGCTCTGGGGGCAAACTAATCAGGGTCAACTTGACATGTGAATTCCACAGCAAGATGAACCATGGTTTAATCATCCCTGCATTTTTCCTGTGAGAACAGCATCTGGCACTCAAAGCCTCATAGCGGAGGCAAGACACATGGTGCACGCCTTTAATCCCAACACTAAGGAGGCAGAGGCAGGAGGTAAGTTCAAAGCCAACCTGGTCTATAAAGTTCCTGACCAACCAGGGGTACATAGTGAGACCCTGTTTAAAAGAAGAAAAAAAAGGGGGGGGGACTAGGACCTGCCTCAAGTTAAGAGTACTTGCTGCTCTTCCAGGGGACCTGAGTTCAGCTCCCAGCACCCACATTCAGGGGCTCAGATCTGTCTTTAACTCCAGGGAGCCTTTGCTTCTGGCCTCTGTGGGCACCTGCATTCATGTGCACTCGCCCACATGCAGATACCCACAGCTACACAGAATGAAGGAGAATTTAAAAATTTAAAGCTATAAAAGAAAAAAAAAATGCTGGAGGAGGGAGGGAGGGAGTGGTGAAGCAAGCACAAATGCACCACTGACCTCAGCTCCTCCCAGACTCTTGTAAATGGTAAATGTTAAAGGCTGTTCATCTGAACCTAAATGATCTGAGTGTGACGGGCCTTCTGGGCAGAAGCTAATGCAGAGGCACTCCCAGGAACAAGTAAAGTGGAGGAGACTCTACCGAGCTCTGCTGAAAGCACAGCCCACAGCGATACATATGACCACCCCTGCCTGCCTCTATGTCCCAATCTCAAGCAGGACCACACATTCCAGGACCAGGACAGAATATCAGCAAAGCCTCTAACACTGAGTGCCACAGTGCTCTTCATAGCATGTACATTACTGGGAATTACATGGACTGCGTCTTTGACAGGTGGCTCTTTCCCCTCAGAGCTGGAATTACCCAGACATCAGAGGCTGTTGGTGGGACCCTCCCCTACAGCTGAAGTTCCCAGGTATCAGAGGCTGTCAATGGGACCTTCTGAGGGATCAATGTAAGCCACATCCACATGGCCCAGCTTGGCAGTGGAATTCTGCCAGCAGGAGGATTTTATTTCCTGCCGGCCTGGCTCCCCCTCTTAACTAGGTCTGAGGGTTGGAGCACTGGCCCTCAGCAGTCGTTTAATCCAAACTCTCTCTCTGCCTCCAGATTCCTGCAATGGTGCTGGCTTCCTTCTCCCGTCCCTCTTCTATTACCTGATGATTTCAACTCCCTCTTCCCTTTTTTGGTCCTCTGGGAATTTCCCATAGTGCTAAGAGTTCAGCTAGACATTTAAGGCGTGTGTCTAACTCTCACTTCCCAGTGAAACAGAAGACTGAGGCAAACCCACCCTCCTACAGAGAAGTGATCCTCTGCAGGACTCTGAGGACAAAACAGGAAGTGTGAAGCCTCCTAGCCCTTCTGGGTGGAATTAGCCCTACAGACAGTGACCTGAGCAGTCCCTGTTCTTCATAGGACACACACGCCCGTTTCCACCGCAGGGGCACAGAGAGAGACTAATTTAACAATCCTGACAGTGAGGACAAGCAGTCCTCCAGGCTGTGTGAGAGCCTGGCTGAGCTGGAAGGACTGCAGAGAGCAGAGAGATCCTTACTTACACCACTTCAGGGGATATCTCAGATCCTCAGCAAGGCAAGCCCACTCCCAAAATAAACACAGGGCAAGGATCTGGAGGGGGACAATCAGGAGGGTCTGCTCCCCAGAGAAAGCCACTTTTCAGGCATTGGAGGAAAAGCAAAGCTTCAGAAAATTCTGAAAGCACTCATAATTTTTTCCTGCTGGCTACTGTGCATATAGTATGGAAATATATTAAGTTGTACATTGATATATGTTTCAGCATGAATGGAACTTTACATTTTTCTTATATTTTGTTTATTTATTTGTATGTATATATACATGTCACAGTACAAGGAGGAAGTCAGAAGACAGTTTGTAGGAGTCCAGTCTTCCCTTCCAATACGTGGGGACCAGGGATTGAACTCAAGTCACCATGATTGGTGGCAAATGCCTTTACCTTCGAGACATTCCACTGGCCCCAAATTTAAATTTTAACGGTATGCTTCTTCTATTTGTCCATCCTGTAGGAAATTTACAGCAGACATAATGGTGCACTCCTTAAGCTCCTGGCATGTGGGAGGCAGAGGCAGGTGGATTTCTGTGAGTTCAAGGCCAGCATGCTCTAAAAAGTGAGTTCCAGAACAACCAGGGCTACACAGTGAGAGCTGGTCTTTAAATAAATAAATAAAAACTCACAGATGCTCCATAAAGACTGTGCCTTATGTACTTTTCAGGCACCAGGCACCTGACATGGCCACACACACCTATAGCCCAGCACTTGAGAGGCAGAAGCAGGAGGACCAGGAGTTCAAGGGGTGAGTGGTCAGATGGGAGCTCAGCTTTCCTGCCTTTGCTCCCTGCTGCTCTCCAGGGAACAGCAGCAAAGCTCCCTGAAACTCACAGTGAAGAGAAAAGGACAGGAAGAGAGAGGGGCTACCCTAGCATCCCAAGGCTGTCCAACAGCAGAGCAGGCACCTTCAGCAACCACTGCCATCTCCTTTGCACTGGACCCAGTAGGGCTCTGAAGAGCTCTCAGCAACACCATGCTGCCTCCCTACAACTCTACAAGGCAGGTGCTATTCTGCTCAGGCTACTGATGAAGAAACAGGCCCAGACAGGTAAAGCTTGCTTAGATCACAGGAGAAGCAGAACCGGTGCCCCAGCCCAGGTGGGAACTCCACACCTTCTAGCTTACTCATTGCATGCCTTTCACAAGCAAATAAACAGCGCATCTTTTATCCTGTGTTGAACTAGTCTGCATTACACAGGAGTTGAAAGTGCCCGGTTTGTCCCTGCATACACATGCAGCCCAGCCACTTAGTGGACCAAATCCCAGAGGACCCATCATTTCATCTACAGGTGTCTTAGTGTGCATCTCCAGTGTGGCATGCTCTTAACCACAGCAAGCTGTGCATCAGGCTAATTCCATAGCATCATCAGCTACGAAAAGTCGAGGTCACTGGAACAAAATTACTCTACTGGATTGAGGATGCAGCTCAGAGGGAAGTGTAGTGAGATGCTAGGCTGGAGCTTAAGTACCTTAATGAATGGAATACAGCACTGTACCTAGATACCCAAACAAGGTCAGTCATTCTGAGTGCGCTGGTCTTGCCTGTCTCTTCACAGGCACTGTGCCAACAATCCAAACAGTGGACAAGCCCTAGTTTCATGATGAAACAGTTGATTAATGTACCATTTTTTTTTTGTTTTTCCTTAAAACGGGGTCTCCCTCAGAGGCCCAGACTGACTTTCAACTCAAAATCCTCTTTCTTCACCCTTGCAAATTCACACCAGGCTGGCCAGTATTCACCACCACACCAAGCCTAGAGAGAAAATGCGGCCCTGATTCTGGAGTATGGCAAGTTAGTCTGAAATGCTTGCTTTCTTATTTTCAGTAACAAAACTGTGTTAAACTGAAACTTTATTTTAAAGCCTTTATTTAAAGGTGTGGTGGAGGCACCTTTAACCCCAGCACTGGAGAGGCAGAGAAAGATGAGTCTCTAAGTCTGAGCCACAGCCAGCCAAGGCTACATAGAGACCTACTCTCAAAGAAATATGCAAGGACCTACAAGATGGCTCAGGAGGTAGGGGCACCTGTCGCCTGTGAACCTGAGTTCAGTTTACAGGACCCGAACTGTGAAAGGCGGGGGCCAGCCCGACAGGGGGCCTCCAACGCCCACATGCTCACAAAGCACACGTGCCCCACCCCACATTAGATAATTAAAGTTTTAAAAATAAAAAGTAAATAATTAAAGATAGATGTGGCAATACACACCTGTAATCCCAGTGCTACGAAGACGGAGAGAAAATGATCACGGGCTGAAGGCCAGCCTGGACTAAACAGACCTTATCTCAAAAGAAAAAAAAAAAAAAAGAAAAGAAAAAAAATTCCCAGCAGGTGGGGTT
>NW_026593604.1:0-11343 GCF_907164565.1 Psammomys obesus | reverse complement strand
TGTGTGTGTGTGTGTGTGTGTGTGTGTGTGTGTGTGTGTGTGTGTGTATTTTAGTTTTCAAAACTGCAGAATAATCTAGCATTAAGCCTACTTTTGTGTTCATGACTAATTGTGTTTTTTAAGGGTCAGAGAGGTAAGCCACTTTGCGTTTTTTGGACTTTTCAACAGTATGGCTCTTTTTTTCTTTCCTTTTATTATACTTCTATAGAATAACAGCATTCAAGTTAATTAAAGGGAATAGGGACCTGAATTAGAAGAATGAATCACCATCCAAAAAGCTGCAAGTGGGAAATGACCCACTTTGCTTTCCCCTGAAAAACTATTGTTCCAGCATCAGTGCCAGTTGGCAGCTGCGAAGACAGAGGAGAGCAGACTGTAGAGGAGGCGGCCTGGCTTCCGGACTCAGTCTGTGTGTCCTTGGGCTCACTTCTGGAGAAACTTGCAATAAGTGGGCTATCCGGCTGGAATGAACTCAGAATCTTCTCGTCTCTTTTATCCTCCGGCATTTCACAATACACTGAGAGGGTGTGTGTGTGTGTGTGTGTGTGTGTGTGTGTGTGTGCGCGCGCGCCCTCACGAATGCATGTGTTAGTGCATGTGTGTGAGTGGGCATCATGTGTGTTCCTCCTTGATTACTATAGTCTTTAACTAGGAAAATAACTCCTGTATCCTAAGTTTAATAACCAGGTGGGACATGGTAACCCTGTGGACTTTTGAAAAAGGTTATTAAAATGATGACAGTCAACTTTGCAGTATTAATTGTAACGTGGTCAAGTATTTGAATGTGGACACTGATGTTTTAAGGAATTGTTGGTATCTTTTAAGATATGATAATGGTGTAGTGGTTACATTAAGCTGATATATGCTAAAATATTTACTAATGAGATTAAAAATGGCAAAAGACATGAGGAGGAGAGTACACAGGCTGGTGGGCACAGCAGGATTGGCTGAAACTGGGGAACCTGGTGGCGAATCCACAAGCATTCATTTTCAACTGTATGTTCTGGCTAGATTCTAAATTACTGTGTGCATATGCACATGCTCTCTAAAACACCAGTGAGGGCAGCCTCATTAGTGCTGTGTCATCTCACTGCACCCATGGTTATCCCATTGTTCATGGTTTAGATGCCAGACCAGTTTGATCAGGTGGTTGTGCTGAACCAGCTGCGCTACTCGGGGATGCTGGAGACGGTGAGGATTCGAAAAGCAGGATATGCAGTCCGAAGACCCTTTCAGGATTTTTACAAAAGGCAAGAGGGAGCTAAATGGGTTCTTTCTTTCCTCTCATTCTTGCCCTTTCCTTCTTTTCTTCTTCCCTCCCTCCTTCCCTTCCTTCCTTCCTTTCTCTCTGTCTCTTCAAAAGGGAAGGGGCAGAGCAGATGGCAATGGTAACACCATGCCTTCTCCGCTGCAGATACAAAGTGCTGATGCGGAACCTGGCTGTGCCAGAGGACATCCGAGGGAAGTGTACTGTGCTGCTGCAGCTCTATGATGCCTCTAACAGCGAGTGGCAGCTGGGGAAGACCAAGGTACAAATAGCCACCAAGCCTGCCCGGGAGACCAGTGACACTCACAAGTGTCATTCTCAGACACTGCTAGTGGTTGTTATTAACATTTTGATGGTTCATGTGGAGGGAGTGTGTGTAACTGAGTGAATGTGACCCCAGCCTTGTAGATCTGCAAGCAGCCCCCAACACCTCAGAAGTGAAACTCCAAAGCCAACTCTTGATTTGAATGCTAAGTGTGTGTCACCCCTGCTGCCGCAGCAGTTATTCCATGGGGACCCTCACACAGCCTGAAATCCTGCAGGTTGCCAAAGCCTCAGCCAAGAGTAAGAAAAAGTAAAGCCCACATTTTTGCCATGCTGCTGTAGCAGAGGCCCTTAACCCCTTGTGCCAGGTGGAATGCTTTGCCTGAGAGAGCCCTCATGTCTTCACCTTTTCAAAACATAGGTAGTAATGCACCAACATCAGGTGCAGCTCACTTGACCAGTGTAAATTAAGGAGTCCATTAACCAAAATGAGCATGCAAGGATTTGTTTAATCCTGAACCCAGTGCATTTGTAACCACCGAACGGAAGCCCTTCTTTTCTAACTTCGAACACAGTTACTAGAATTGTATGTGTGTGAGAGAATTGAACTCAGAACCTCATGCATACTGTATGCTAGCCACCTGTTCTAATCACATCCCCAGATCTCAGTTTCTTTCTCCTTAAAAAAAAAAAAAAAAAAAAAAATGTATTTTAATTACGTTTTGGGTGATATAAGGGCAGGTGCCTGTCACTTGGTGTGAGCACGAGAAGCACACTCAGGGGTGGCACACTCAGGTCTCCTGGAAGAACAGGGAGTGTTCCTAATCACTGGCCATCTCTCCAGTGCCCGGAGCAGCCTTCTTGGTGTCAGTACTTCTTTGTGCGTAAAAAGCTTAGCTTAGAAGCCAAGATACTCTGTAGGTTATTGTTTAGCAGCCATGGAGAGAAGGTATGTTCCCACAAGACAGCAAAATTTTAATATTTTAGGACTTTCTTGGGTTCACTCCCTCTCTCTTTCTATCATCAATGTCTGTCTCCTGTCACTCAGACTCGGCTCAGGTCCAGTGCTGGTCTGTGAGCTAGTGTGCCCTGGCCACAATGACGTAAGGATTTGATAGCCGCTTTATGCCTGTTGAGTGTAGTAATAACTGAAGACAAGGCGACTTTCTGTCTGTCCCTTTTTTTTATTTTCTTTTTTTATTTTCTGATGTTATAACGTCAGGTACCATCTATGGCAGGTGGACTGTGTAAAATGCACTCACTGGCTTAAAAAGCCTTCTTGTGGGAGTTAGCAACAGACATCCAGTAGAGAGGAACAGATGCTGACCCTAAAAGATAGGCCTGACTTTGAGGTGCCTTTCTTCACAACCATGTTCTTTTCTTGACACGTCTCTCTCCTGTCCAGGTCTTTCTTCGGGAATCCTTGGAGCAGAAACTGGAGAAAAAGCGGGAAGAGGAGATTAATCATGCAGCCATGGTGATCCGAGCTCACATCTTTGGCTACCTGGCACGGTAAGAACCACACCTTGGGGAAGGGCATGAAGCTCTCGAAGGGCTGTGACCCCTGGTGGGGTGGTTTGTGGTAGTGGAGAGGTACCCAAGGTCATATATCTTTAAGTGACTAAGGCAATAACCCCATAAGCCTGACCTGCACAGAGCGCGGAAAATCACTTCTCAGTGAGCTGCTGCTGCTCACTCAGACGTCTCAGAGACACTGGCTCCGCTGCATCTCCTGAAGCCTCTGGAGTTTGGCTCAGTCCTGTGCCATGGCTACCCAAGTGTGTCCTTCGTCTGAAACGCTTAGGCTCACAGCATTTCAGATTCGGGAATTTTTCATATTAGAATATCTTACCCACCTGGCCTCTGCTGATTGGCAGTCAGAAATTTAAAAAATAACCCAGGATCTGAGTTTGTTTGGTTTTTTTTTTTTTTTTCCTGTGCTGAATATTGATTCTATTTTTCCCCCATACTTGTTCATACACGCTAAGCATACATTCTGCCTGTGAGCTACATTCCTTAGAATCTAAAAATCTCTTGATTTCATTTGATGTGTATGGATGCTTTGCCTGCATATATGTCCTTGTACTGTGCACCTGCAGATGGCTGTGAACTGCCGTGTGGGTGCTGGGAATTGAACCCAGGTCCTCTGGAGAGCAGCCTGTGCTCTTAACTGCTGAGCCACTTCTCCAGCTCTAGAATCTGAAATGTCTGAGCATCATATCAGCATTCAAGAAAGTGCAGATCTGAAGTTTGGGGATGAAGAACTCTCAACTTGTATCACATAACCTAGAGACCCATTCCCCAGTTGCTTACAAAACAGTACTGCATCTTTCATGCTTGTTTGTCTTGTTGTTGTATGCCAAAATCTCACGATGTAGCCCTGGCTGGCTTGGAACTCTCAATGTAGGTCAAGTTGGCCACAAATTCAGAGGTATGTCTGTCTCTGCCTCCCAAGTACTGACATTAAAAACATGTGCTGCCAGTTCTGACTCATGCTCATTTGGATGGGTGTACTCTGCAGGCTACATGAGACACTAGGTATTCCATTTTCGGAAGCATGGAGCTCTCCTGCTACAGTAGCATTTTGTTTTCTTGCTTTCATTTCAACAGTAGACTATATTGGATCCTCTTTGCCTGTGTTTACCCAGCTTGTGCCAGACTGCCCAAAGTCAGTATTAGGGTTGCTTATTTATTTAGCCAAGATAATGGCAGGTCCCTGACTTTCTTTTGTTTGTTATTCTTTTTTTTTTTCTTTTCTCTCCCAATTTCCTTCTCTGACTGCCAATCTCCATAATGTAAGACGGGTCCAAATTTGGGTCCTCTCCTTTTGTCTTGTAGTCATAAATTCATTTGAATAGCTCACAGCTTCATTGTCTTGGCGGCCACCCTCTTTTACAGAAAACAGTATAGAAAGGTTCTTTGTGGTGTGGTGATGATACAGAAGAATTACAGAGCTTTCCTCATGAGGAAGAGATTTCTGCACCTGAAAAAGGCAGCCATCGTGTTCCAAAAGCAGCTCAGAGGACAGCTGGCACGCAGGGTTTACAGGCAGCTGCTGGCTGAGAAACGGGAACAGGAGGAAAGGAAGAGGCAGGAGGAAGAAAAGAAAAGAGAGGAAGAAGAAAGGTATGTGCTTTGCTTGGTGAAACATGGGTTCACTGGGGGTGTTACCCTTGCCGGCCTGTCAGCAATTTCCAAAGGACCCAGAGAACTCATGAAGCAGTAGTCCTCAGCAGCTGGAATATCATATTCCGTGGCAACACAGACATCCCAGTTCTGTGCATATTTCTCTTTACACACGCTATAAGTACACCCCCCATCCTTCCTCGTCAAGTGCGTGCTTGTGTGGGTGTGGAGGCCAGATATTTGAGTCTCATAGCCTCCTCAGTTGCTCTCTACTATCCTGCTGAACCTAGAGCTTACTGATTTGGACAGGGTGACTGACCAGCGACCTCCATTGTGCCGCTTGTTTCTGCTTTTCCGCATTGGAATTACAGATGTATCCCGCTATGCTTTGGCTCTGTGCCTGGGTGCAGAGGGTCTGAACTCAGGACTTCACGCTTACAAAGCAAGCACATCTCCTCAACTTCTTTCCTGGTTTTCAACTGGCAAAGAGCTTCTTTGGGCCGAGCACATAGCTCAGTAATGGAGTATTTGCCTAGCCGGGCCGAGCACATAGCTCAGTAATGGAGTATTTGCCTAGCCCCAACACTGCTCAAAAATGAGACCTACTGAAAAGTCATTTCAGAGCTGCTGATTTTCATCAGCTGTTTTTCTTTTCTGTTTTTAGAGAGAGAGCACAGAGAGAAGCCGACCTCCTCTGTGCCCAGCAGGTAAGTAGGACTGTGACATTTGGGGCTCTTTATGTGTTCCCTTCCTGCTTCAAACCTTGACACTGGGATTCGGGATGGAAATCAAGTAGGAGAGAGTGGAAGAACAGGCTGAAGAGATGTTGTGGTACACTTTCTCACCCATCACAGTGGTGCAGAGCTTAGAGAGTGCCTTGAGACTTCAGTATGGATCATAGTGTGATTTCTCTGTGGTAAGGCAGTACCCCGTTAGCATCCTAGTGATGCCATTACGGTCTGCACCATCGCTAAGGCTTGGTTTTTCCCAAGGCCTTTTCTTGACCAGGTGGTAACCTCACTGTGTCCATACACCACGGTTCTTTCTTGATATTTATTTCCTGGTATCTTGTCTCCCACTCTCTTCTTTTATAAGGAGGCCATTCAGTTTAGATGCAGAATCAGTTCACTGACCTCACCTCATTTAACTTAACCACGCAATTAAAAGCCCTGTGTCTAACCACAGCCATGTTCTGAGGATTTCAGGGTGGGGCCACAGTTCAATGCGTAAAAAAGGTGGGAGGTGCTTATTCTAAAACCCCCTGTGCCCAGGAGGAAGAAGCAAGGAGGCAGCAGGAACTTGAAGCTTTGCAGAAGAGCCAGAGGGAAGCGAACCTGACCCGGGAGCTAGAGAAACAGAGGGAGAACAAACAGGTGGAGGAGATACTCCGGCTGGAGAAGGAGATCGAGGATCTGCAGCGCATGAAGGAGCGCCAGGAGCTGTCGCTGACCGAGGCCTCACTGCAGAAGCTGCAGCAGCTTCGGGATGAGGAGCTGCGCAGGCTGGAGGACGAGGCCTGTCGCGCTGCCCAGGAGTTCCTGGAGTCCCTCAACTTCGACGAGATCGACGAGTGCGTCCGCAACATCGAGCGCTCCCTGTCGGTTGGGAGCGAGGTTTCCGGTGAGCTTGGTGAGCTTGCTGAGGCTGCCGGTGCGGGTGCGGAGAAGCCGAGCTTCAACTTCAGCCAGCCCTACCCCGAGGAGGAGGTGGACGAGGGCTTCGAGGCTGATGACGATGCCTTCAAGGACTCACCCAACCCCAGTGAGCATGGCCACTCTGACCAGCGGACAAGCGGCATCCGGACCAGCGATGACTCCTCTGAGGATGACCCTTACATGAACTACACTGTGGTGCCCACCAGCCCCAGTGCTGACAGTACCGTGCTGCTGGCCCCATCCGTGCAGGACTCTGCCAGCCTGCACAACTCCTCCAGCGGGGAGTCTACCTACTGCATGCCCCAGAACAACGGAGACCTGCCCTCCCCCGATGGCGACTATGACTATGACCAGGACGATTATGAGGATGGTGCCATCACCTCAGGCAGCAGCGTGACTTTCTCCAACTCCTATGGGAGCCAGTGGTCCCCAGACTACAGGTACTCAGTGGGAACCTACAACAGTTCCGGAGCATACCGGTTCAGCTCAGAAGGAGCGCAGTCCTCTGTGAGTATCTGCCTCTTTTGTCCCTACAAATGGAAGTGCTCCACCATCTACCACACTGCTGCATCGTCAGTAGCATTAAGGCAGACCCCTAAAGATTTCAGTCAGGTCTGTCAAGATACTCTTACCCTTCCTCTTTCCAAAGGCCAGATAAACCAATGAAAATGGGGTTCGGCGCAAAGCCCAGAACTGACCTTCATCCAGGCCATGAGAAAACTGCTTTCTGCATTTATTTCTCTGTGTGTGTGTGTGTGTGTGTGTGTGTGTGTGTGTGTGTGTGTGTGTGTGTGTGTGTGAGAGAGAACATGTGTAGAACCCAAAGGAAAACCTTTCCTCTGGTGCTATCCACCATTTTGTGTGTGTGTATGGCGATCTCATTAGCCTGGAACTCACCAAGTAGGCTATAGTGGGCTATGCCTAGGTAGTCACCTATCTCCACCTTGCCGGTGCTGAGATCACAAGTCCTTAGGAGCTACCACACCCAGCTGTTTCTGCATAAACTTTGGGAATGCACTCAGGTCCTCGTATCTATACTTTACTAGCAGAACTGTCTGCCAAGCTCCATACTGGCATATTGGATGGATCAGATTAGGCACATTCATGATGATATGGCCACAGGCCCAATTGGCATTTTCAATGAGGCTCAGCTTGGCTATTCTGTCTGCATTTGTGTCTGCAGACAAGAGGGCACCAGATCCCATTATAGATGGTTATAAGTCACCATGTGGTTGCTAGGAATTGAATTCAGGACCTCTGGAAGAACAGCCAGTGCTTTTAACCTCTGAGACATCTCTCCAGCCCTCTTATAACCTTGATAAGGGAGGAATCTGTAGGGTGTAAATATGTCCTTTTCTTAAAGTTTTCTTATGTGTTTTTAATTTTTTGTTTGTTTGTTTCAGATTAAATGTTGTCTTTACTTTCTCAAACTTGGCATTTAGCATAGCAACTTAAAGAAGCAACTTTGTCATGCCTCGATTACAGCGATAACCTTAAACATTGTTCTTTTTAGCATGGAGCCTTTGGGTTAAAGTCAGTTTGCATTGTAGGTGTCAGGTCAGCTCATTACTTGACCCAGTGTGTGAGTATTCTGTAATTCTGAATTCCCTGGATGTTAACTGTAATGTCCTGAATCGGGCTCTCCTCAGCTACGCCGAGTTGTTGATGGTTAACCCATGCTGGGTGTTTTCATTGCCTGCTTCCCACCTTCTGCTTACCACTGTCTCACCTTCTCTGTCTCCCTATCCAGTTTGAAGACAGCGAAGAGGACTTTGACTCGAGATTTGATACAGATGATGAGCTCTCCTACCGGCGAGACTCCGTGTATAGCTGTGTCACACTGCCTTACTTCCACAGTTTTCTGTACATGAAAGGTACTGCCTAGGTTGGGGTAAAGCTATAGAAAAGCATTCAGCCCACCCACCCGCCACTTAGGGGAATGAAGAACACTGGGTCATGTTCGAGCCATCTGGCTGCTACTGCCATAATGAATGTGACTTTGACTCCCCTGAATTGGTGCCAGGAGATAGGGAGAGCAAAGAGTCTCAAAACTCCCAGTGTCCATTTTTAGTCTCACTTTTCACCTGCTCTATATCCCCTCTTTACCACTCATGTATACATACTTGCAATCAAATGTGAGTAAGGTCACTGCTGAAAGTCTCTAGGACCATTCTCATAACTCCATCCCCATACACAAGACCTGGAAGGATGTATTGAACCCTGTGCAGACACAGCCTGTGAAACTGCTCATCACACCTGCTTTGTGATGAGACTTTTCAGCATCAAACGTGCTGGACTTAAATATTAAGCATTAAAAACCTTGAGGCACCTGTCATTTAGGAATTGTTTTAATTATGGCCTCATGCTTCCTTTGGATATTTGGTCCTGGATCCTCTCTCGAGGTCCAGCAAAATGAGAAATTAATCATCACCAGGATTTGCTGGTAGGTTTCTATAGATGGAGGGCCCTAGACTCAGGGCAGGGAAAGGGCTAGAGCATGGGAACTGGGCAAAATAACACTCATCAATAGGTGCCATCATTGATTCTACAAGCCTTTTCTCTGTTCCTGATTTCTCCATCAATGAGTAATTTATTTCCAGCCCTTTTCACTTTTCCACTCACATATGCATTCACGTGTGTGTGTGTGTGTGTATGTGTGTGTGTGTGTGTGTGTGTGTATGTCTGCTTGCCTGCCTGCCTGCCCCCTCTTCTAAAACACTAGTCTAATGACCATGAAGTTTTCATTGTGAGCAAACATTTACAAATGTTCTACTAGGTTTAGTTTAGGGAAGACTTTTCTGTTGTCTGGTGTTACTGCTTGGAAATACAAATGCTGGGGAATACTTGATACTCAGGCAAATACTTGACCAAGCAGGGAAATCTCAAGAACATGGCCGCCTGCATAAGACCTGAACAGGGTTGACAACAATAGACACAGAAGGGGGAATTCTCATAGGAGCCGAATCCTAGACAAAGAACTATAGGAAACTAAAGAATGCCAACAGCAGGAGAACCATTTTTCTCCACGGGAGAGCCTCCCTGTTGGTTATCCAACACCAAGAGGTCATTCTGAAATCATATACATTACATACATACATACATACGTTCGGAAAAGAAGAGCCACAGAAAGGCCGCTGCAGCAACTGTTGGCACATTAACTAAGATTTATCACTGCAGCATACCAGAACAACCTTGTGCTACAGTTTTCCTCTGGGCCTGTTTTGAAAGATGAAGATTAAAGTCACAAATCAAAACAATCCTAATGTTTCACTGTGAGAGTCCTTGGCAGATTTGCTGCGGGGAAACAGCTCTGTCTTGGCTTCATCACGAAAGGTCTCAGCCAATTGAGTGGAGAACTTTGGAGTTCTAAAGAGGGAGATTGTCTGGTTATTTTAGTGAGGGGAGGGACTGTCTCGCTTGTCCATTCACTCCAGAAAAAGGTCTATTAGATTTGTTTTCTGACCTGTAAAAGGAATGCACTGGGCTTTAAGTCTCCATGTTTAGGTATCTTGATTTTGTTACTGCTTGATCACAATAAAGTAATAGCACGAGCAGTTCTGTAGTGAGCTACAGAAGTAGATTATGCTTGCCCATGTACAGTCTTAAAAGATTTCTCAGTGATCGTAGTAAGATATCCCTGGTATGCATGTGGAAATTTGGCTACCAAGGTCAGTATATATGCTTCTCCCATTATCTCAGTTAACAGACATTTTCTGCATGTACCCGCCATGTACCTGTTATCCCAGTGACTCATAAGGCTGAAGGATGAGGGCAGCCTTGACATCTTAATACCAAAACCCTGACTCAAAATAAAGTTTAAAAATGGAATGTGGTGGGAAATACAAGCTTGCTCAGCATGCATGAGTCCCTGGGTTCAGTCCTCAATACCACAAATCAAGAACAGAAGAAAGGAGGGCAGGGGCTAGCTTTAATTCCACCTGCATTTTCTCCACTCTGCAGTCTGACGCATTCCGCTACGCACTCCCACTTTGTTGCTATCAGCCTTCTGCCTTTTATCTAAAATCCACTTTCATTTGACAGTGTTTTCCTATGAAAAGATACATTTACCCAAAACACAGCATTTTCTTCTTCTCTGGAAGTAAGACTTCATCGCTAATTCTAGAACCATGGACAATGCTTGTTCCGACACCTGCTACAAAAAGGAGGCACATGACCCTTGCCACCATAGCTCACTACCCTGGGGCACTTGGAGGCAACCATGGGCCACACATATAGTGAAGGCTCTTACTCACGGCTCAGTCGGTGACAGCCTCCATGTGAGCTGTCCAGGGAAGTTTCTCTGCTAACTGAGGAGGAGCCATTTTTGTGTATCAGGGAGGAACATTCTTGGATGACAAAGCACCCAGCATAAGCCCCTCCCCATGCCAGAAGTCATGAGTGTGTGTTAGCTGAGGCAAGGCTCAAAACTCTCACTTGCTTTGACTGACCTGGTAACCCTTTCTCTTTACCCCTCCTTGGGGGAGACAGGTGGCCTGATGAACTCCTGGAAGCGCCGCTGGTGCGTCCTCAAGGACGAGACCTTCCTGTGGTTTCGATCCAAGCAGGAAGCCCTCAAGCAAGGCTGGCTGCACAAGAAAGGCGGCGGCTCCTCCACGCTGTCCAGGAGGAACTGGAAGAAGCGCTGGTTTGTCCTTCGCCAGTCCAAGCTGATGTACTTTGAAAACGACAGCGAGGAGAAGCTCAAGGGCACCGTGGAAGTGCGGACAGCCAAGTAGGTCCCCGCAGCCCGGCTGCCCGATCATGCGGATGGGTGCACTTTTTTTGTTTGTTTTTGAAAGTGTGTGTGTATGCGTTTGTGTGTACATGTGTGTATGTGTATGTGGGAGCCAGATCTCAATGTAGGGTGCCATTCCTCAGAAACTGCCTCTTACAGATAGTCCGTCACGGGGGCCAGGAGCTTGCCAAGTAGGTTAGTTAGGCTGGCCGGCCGGCCAACAAGCCCTGGGGGTCCTCTGCCTCCGCCCCCCCCCAGTGCTGAGATTGCTAGTACGCGCCAGCACACTCAGCTTT
>NW_026593603.1:0-18311 GCF_907164565.1 Psammomys obesus | reverse complement strand
TTGGTGGTGGTGGTGGTAGTGGTGGTTTTTTCTTTCTCTTTATTTTTTCAGGTCTTACTGCAGACAGACAGTTACAGTTAAAATACCAGCTACTCTCTTTTGAGTGCTTGTTGGGACACTGTGGGGATGAGAGGATGACTTTTTTAGAGTGCTCCCAGCATATGATGTGTTCTGAGGTTTGTCGTGCCAATCAGGATTTCAGCTTTATCCTGCATCTAGTCCAGCCAACCTAGTGACCCCAAATCAGTCCCTTGGATCAGGACTATATTGCAACATCTTATGGCAAAGGCTTTCATAATTCTAAAAGAACAGGTTAACTGTGAATAACATTAACTAGTGAATATCATTACTTTCCTTTAGGCAACCCATGGCTCACAGTGTGACAAAATGGTTCCTTCTCTGGAGTAGAAATCAGAGATGCCATGTACCATGGTAGACACAACAAGGTTATACAGACGAATGCCATCTGCCTGTAGCCATCTGTGGGTCATTGCCTATTGTCTGAATTTTAGCCACGTTAGGGAGGAGCTAAGACTTGTTCACACTCTGGCCCATGTCACTGCTGATGGTCATGGTGGCTGACAGCCCTCCATTATTCTTTGCATCACTGGGGGACAAAGTGACACATTTGTTTTTGCTAGCGGACTCTGATGCTGTGTGGGGCGGTTCAGGAAAGGAGGACATACTTTCCAAACTCTTCAGTATCTCCCCAAGTAGAATTTATGAAGGATGCATATTCATTCTGGAAGAGATGGTTGGAAGGGCCAGTTTAGAATACTGCAAACTATTCTCTAATCCCAAGCTGGGCCGTACTCGGGGTGAAGTAAAGTGGATCACTGGTGGAAGAAAGTAAAACATGTGCTGCAGGGTCAGGTGAGCAGAAGGAAGGTTATGGGGGGGGTTGTGGGGGGAATCTGGTTGCTGTGCTTTGGGTTCAGGAAAATTCACACCCCCCCCATACACCATTACTGCCATTTAAAAATATATAAACATTTTTAAATCCCTCTTTTACTATTATTGCTATTTATTTATTATTTGTGAGTGTGTGTAGGGTGCGATAGGGTACTTGAATGAATGAGGACCTACGGCCTTGAGTTCTCTAGGCTATGTACGTACTTGGCTGCTCACTAACATCTCTAGCCTCTCCTAGTTTGAATATTTTGCCTAGTCTAAAAGCTTTTGTCAACATCATGCTTTTTCATGCAAATCTTCAGGCTTCACTGATTGGCAGAAGAATATTGGGCATAGAAGTCAGCAGGCTGGTGCCTCATCCATTAGGCACTTCCCTAAAGCTGGGGTCTGGGAGTAAGGGGGGGGACACACCCATATTTAAGCAGTTGTAATCACTTAGAAGCCTAGACTAGCATGATGCCAGGCTGAGGGCTCCAGGCATCCGGGGATCCTAGCTCCTTCTGCACTGAGAGCCCAGTGTATCTAGAGTCCTGATGAACGCCCCAACCAAGGATAGGAATAGCCTGGCTTTTGAGTGTCTTTTTGCCTCCTGTTTCCTAGCAACTTGTAACTGCTTAGTGTAAGACTGCATGATGTCTCTAATTTATACTTAACATACATTCACAGATACACTGAACAGATATTGTGGGCTGACGAGTTTCCCACTGTGACTTGCAAGCAGCCACTTTAATACATGAATAAGCAAGGGAGGAAGACTCCTAGGCCTGGGTGCTCACCCATGTCCCCTCAACACCAACCCTGCCGTTTTGCTAGACAGTAGAATTTCCCAGGGGCTTGCCAATGCATTTCCGCCTGCATTGAGCAGTTGTCAAATAAAATTCTCTATTTGATTTTGTTTTTCCTCCCAGTATTTTGTATGTGTTCATGAATATTTATAAGTCAACTATATTTGTTACTGAAGTTTTTTCGTAGCTGTATTTTTTATGCAAATGAAGCTGCTTCTTGGTTTGTCCCTGTAAAGGGGCTGATGGGAATGGGCAATCTCATCTTTACTTTCCCAGGTGACCACTCTGCTTGGTGACTAGGTGCTTGGTTTGACTTTTTCTGAGTTGCTGTTTTCATCTTTCTTTAGACAATTTAGACTTCTTAGTTCTGTTTCGTGGTGTGTGCGTGCCTGCCTGCCTGTGTCAGTATCTGAAAGCCTTTGTTTCCCTCTGTGTACTAACAATACTGTGCTTCTTAAAAGTAAGTATAGTGAACAATGCTCATCTTCTAGAAGATTGGAAGTATCGTTGTATTTTAAGAAGCAAGGATCCATGAGCATGTATTCTCCTGGTTATCATCTATATGGTGATTTATATGGCTACCACAGAGTGTTCAATCTGCTATAAATACAGCATTATAAAACTGCTCATCCAGACTAAGCATTCCAGATTTCAGTTTGACAATATTCCAGGTCTTGACATTGAAGAATGTTTACCTGCTACTCCCCATATCTCCTGTTTCATTCCTGCCTTTTTCTAGCTATGAATCCTGATTACATCGCACAGCCATAACCCTGGGGCTTGATAAGTGACTCAGTGAGATCTGTAGCTATTCAGCATCCTAATGAGCAGTGTGGGCGTCCTTGCCAGCAGAGAGAGACAGCTGCCCTCCTAATTTGTATTTCTCAGCATGATGTGTCAGAGTAAATCTGAATAGAGGGCTGTGACCTGTTCAGTATGGTGGCTGGAGAAATGGTAGAACAATGATGAATAGATTGACGTTGGGGTTTAGTTTCACGGGATGAAAAGGTTGCCTTGGGTTCTTTAGATAAGAAGGCAACAGATTATGCCCACGGCTGCTCTCTGAGGGTTTCCAGATGGAATTCATAGAGAGGGCTGAACCTTTTGTCAGCAGCTCCAGGGCTGTGCTCTGATTTAGAATAAAATTACCCCTCCCATCCTCTTTCTCTTGTCTTTTTGTTTGTTGTTTTGGTGTTTTTCAGATACAGTCTCACTGTCCTGGAATTTCCTAGTCCAGGCAGGCCTTGAACTTCTGGCAAGCTAGCTAGTCTTCCTGCCTAGCCTTCTAGGCCTGGAATTCTGATGTGCTCCACCACACATGGCCTCCTTTCGTGTGTTTCTGAGACTCAAGCAACACTATTGTTGGATTCTTTTGGGGATAGAACTTGAGAAGTGGCTCAGCTCAAGACTGTCTCAGAACAGCTGGATTGTCAGTTGACCTGGCTTTCTAGGCAGGGCCTGCCTCTTCAGCTTCTGTTTTTGTTTTTTTTTTTTTTTCCGGGGTTTTTGTTGTTATTGTTTTAAATTATTTATTTATTTTTCACTTTATGTGCATTGGTGTTTAGCCAGCATGTACATCTATCTGTGTGAGGATGTCAGCTCTTGGAATTATAGACAGTTGTGAACTGCCACGTGGATGCTGGGAGTTGAACCCTGGTCCTCTGGAAAAGCAGTCAGTGCTCTTAACCACTGAGCCATCTCTCCAGCCCCCTCTCTTCTGCTTCTGAAAGCAATAGAAACTAATATTTTACCAGGTATGATTGCAATCCCTCCCTGCCTGCTTGAGTAGCCCATGAATCAGATCTGCCCAGGTCTTTGAAGATGCTAACTGCATGCTCTATCACCAAGCTACACCTCAGCCCACAGCTTAATGGAGCCTCAGATCCCATTGTTTTAACTCCCCTCACCTCATTTCAGTTTCTAAAACTCCAGTCAGCTGTCTCACCCCTACAGAATGTATGGACTGGCTTCATTTGGTCACATAGACATCACAGTCCTTTTCTTGGTGTCTTCTGGACCCCCCCTAGAGAATTTCAGTATTTCTTTGCCTCAGTTGATGTTTTGGTCAACAAGAAAATTATTATTTTTTTCCTGATTGCAGCATAGCTTGCATAATGATCTCTGAAATCCCAAGTGTCCACCTTACAGTTCTCAGCAAGGGGCCACGTCCTCCTGGGTCAGGGAGGAAATGGTGAGCCACTGGCCGTGAACTCCGAAGTCTCTAGATGGGTGTCAGCCTCCTCTTGAGATGCGCTCTGATCTGCTCAGCAGCAGTCTCCTGACTCCCCCACACCCACCCACACTCTAGCTTCCACAGCACATGAGCTCACCTTGTAACTCTGAAAGGTTTGAGAGCATCTATTCCTGAACCCACACACCCCACCTGTAAGCATCCGAGTAGTGTCTCAACCGCCCTCCCTCGACCCTTACTATACTCTGAGCACTGTTTTCCCAGAACTCCTACCCCAGGGAACTTGGGAATTTGGCCACTGCTAATGAGGCCACCCCTGATGATTCTCACTGAGGCAGGGAACTCAGGTCCCTCCTGTCTGACTCTGAGCTCCTATCTTTGAACTCAACAATCTGGATTGCCATCATGTTCCAGTGTTGCCATGCTGACCTCTGCTCAGGCTGGCTTTCCTTGAGCATATTTTTGACATGTAGGATTCCTCCCCAGGGACAGTGGGATTTTGTTTGGGTTTGTTGTTGTTGTTGGAAGAATCTTTCTTCCCTTTGTAAGATCACTGTCTCCCAAGAGTCTAGACAAGTGTACCACACAGGACTCCTCTGTCTCCTTCATAAATACCAGATCTTCAGGACAAAGATGGTAACTGCCAACCCTGGATGTACTTAGAGGTTCTGCTTCACAGCAAGTGTCTGTTTGGAGTTTCCACAGTGTCAGGGCTACCAGTCAACACATCTGTAACTCCTTGGGTTTGCAAAATGGCTACCAAAATGGCGGTCACATACTCCGAGAACGTTGTCATGCCCTTTTGTCAGTGTCCTTTTTAAATCGTGCCATTGAGGTCCACCTCTGACTAAAACAAAGACCATGTCTTCTCAGAGTAAGCATTACTCCTCGAAAGGGTAAGAGCTGAGCCCAAAGAAACTTCCCTGGGAACCCTCCCATTACTAGGAAGAAAAGTCTTTCCTTGGAGTCTTTTAAGCAGATTCCTCTGCATCTCCCATTCTGGCTTTTCAGCTGGATCCTAGGGCCGGGGCTGAGTACTATGGCTGAGCTTCCCACTGCAAAAGGCTGGCAAGTGTGTACCTGGTACTGGTAAATGCTTTTGAGTATTGGTGTGACACGTTCTTGCTTCAGAGCGGCTCCCCTGAATGCAGTTGGTTTTCCTTAGCAGGGCTGGTCAAGGGCCGCATGAGAGCAGTGTTGAGAGAAGAACACATGGGGAGACCCAAGGAAAGTCCATTTGCTTTCCTATGTGTAATCTAGAAAACTTTTTAGTGAGGGGTGTCATCCCAGAACCTTGAGTGAACATTTTACGCCCGCTACTTCAAGGAAAGATTGAAGTCAATGTTGTTTCCTGCCCATCAACCTGGTGGTGATAAAGAGAAGGATGGTGATGAAGGAAGGATGGATGTGTGCACACTAAGACTGAGACACACTTTACAGGCCTCAGCGCTTCCCCAGGTCCATGGTAGTGGGCAGGACTTTTGTTTGTTTGTTCGTTGTTGTTTTGTTGTTACTATCACATTATTTTTAAATTATTTATTTTGTGTGTGGTGCACAAGTCAGAGGACAGTTTGTAGGAGACTCTTCTTTTATCATGTGGGTCCTGGAGATGGAACTCAGGACAAGCTTAGTGGTGAGCCCTGTGACTTGGTGAGCTGTCTTACCAGCCCTAAAAGGACAGACTTTAAGTTCCTTGCAGTGGATCAGCATATTTGAAAAGTACAATAAACATAATGCCATGTGTCAGCCATTGTGAAAGTTCCTGAATGCTTGCCATCCATCTGGCAAGTGTCCCGCTAGGGACTACTGCCCATCATGGGCACTGCTGGGGTGTTCCTCTAAGGAAGAACTTGAGGCCTCAGGCAGCACACTCTTCATGTTCAGTGTATAATGGAGTAAGAATGCTGGCCTGAACAGGACTCTTGGAAATTTCTTCCAGGTCATGAAAATCCCTGGCATGTGGCAGACCATACCATAGTTAATTGCTCTTTCATTTTAATTCAGGAAGGAAATGGTAGCTTTCCTTAGAAGATCAATGTTTAATGTCAGCCCCCCATTCTGCAAGCAAGGGATCTGTTCCTATGGGAACACTCTCAGAGGAGATCCCGATGTGCCTTGCTGGAGGGAGCCACACACTGTTGTGAAGACTGGTGACTTCCTGTGAGGTGGAGACCTGAGAGCAGAATTAAGCACATAGCCCTGGGGGAGGGAAGGAAGTCTGCAGCAGCAGTTTCCGATCTGACAGAAGCAGGAAGCGAGAAGAGTGAGGATGGAGGAAGAGCTGTAATGGAGACTGGGCTTCCACTCTCACGCCTCAGGGAGACATTTGACCATATGTTCACTGTGTGGTTTTCAGGCCCCTATGGGATTTGTAAACACATACGTGACAGGGTAAGGTACCATGGCAGCTAAGTCCTGAATGTCTGACTGTTCCAGAGATACAGTAAGAGGAAGGCTTGTTCCAAACCCTGAGAGGCTGATCAGTGAGCTCTTTGGGAGCACTTACTGAGGTGTGCACCCCATCTTGGCCTGTCACACTTTACTCCAGTGCACACTTCCACATGATTCTCACCACCGCTGTCGGCACCAAGAAGGCTGTGTTCAAAGGTTTATTTTTTAAAGGTTAATGAGTTAATGGTGCAATGATCTTTTCTTGTGTTTTGGAAATGAAACATAGAATTGATGAAAAAAAAATCCATCTCTGAGAATCACTCTTTGTCTTGAAAGATCTTTCACATGGTTTACTTAACACTTGAGGAAATTCCTCACATGTGATGCTCCACACACTTAGCCGACAAGAACTGTTCCTCCATCTTTGCTAGTTCACGATTTTTCACCTTCAGTCTTCCTCCTCATCGACAAATGATCAGAGCAGTGGCTGAGGATTCATGTGTCTAAGAATTTACCTAAGTAACTAGGCCTTTTGTTAAAATGGTCAAGGAGTTGATTCGTAGAAGTTATCCCCTGGCACCAAACACGAGTAGAATTTGTGTTCTTTCGTCTGTGAGCTTCTGTGAGACACAGGCTGTATTTCTTCGGTAGATGCATAAGGTGAGTTGTGTACAGAAGCACTCACTTTCCAGTACCTGCATTTGAAAGTATAAAGAAAATTAATTGCATGAAGATGATTTTTAATTACATGTCAGCTTTGTGCACCCTGCTCCGGGGCCCTCACCCTGAGCCACACCCCAGCCCCAGCCATGGCTTTGTTTTTTAATTCAGAAATCAGCACTGTGTGTGCATGTGCTGTGTGTGCTGTATGGAAATGTGGTGTGCGCGGTGTATATCTGCTGGGTGTGGGTGTGGGTGATGATCAGTGCAGTGCTGGTATGTAAGCTGGCCACGGGAAGACAGTGGGGAGCCTTTCTAGCTCTCTCTGTCTTATTCTCTTGAGACAGTCTCTCAGTGAACCTGGAGTCAGACTTGGCTAGCAAGATGAGTTCCTGGTTCCTGGCCCCTCAGCACTGAGCTTACGGTTGCTCTTGGCCATACTCATACTCCTACTTTTATGTAGGAGATTTAAAGTAAGGTCCCATGCTTCTCACCCTTGCATGGCTGCGTTTCATTAAAGCTTTATTTGTACAAACAGGCTGTACTTAGTAGCTTCCTCTCTAACTAAACTCACTGACTTAATTGCATTTTAACCCCGGATTTCTTTTCCGGCTACTCCCAAAATAGCTCCTGTGCTGAAGTTGATTTAGAACTACTGGGAAATGGGGCTGGAGAGATGGCTCAGAGGTTAAGAGCACTGGCTGCGCTTCCAAAGGTCCTGAATTCAATTCCCAGCAACCATATGGTGGCTCAAAACCATCCATAATAAGGTTTGGTGCCCTCTTCTGGCCTGCAGGTGTTACATGTAGGCAGAACAGTATATACATAATAAATAAATTTAAAAAAAAAGAAGAAGAAGTTCAAGGTGATCCTCCATCACGATGTAAGGTAAAGGCCAGTCTCTTGAGAGCCTGACTCAAAAACAAAAAACAAAGAAATAATGAATACTTGGATACTACAGGAGCATCTCAGCCCCTCCTGAACTTGTACCTTGCAAGTGTGGCTATCTAGGGCAGTAACAGTTACTCTGCCTGACTCTGGCAGGCATGTGCTTTGTGACCCTAGACAAGTTAATCAGCCTCTCTGTGTTTCAGGTAATGCATCTGTAAAATGGGCATAGCAATAATACCTATCAAACAGAACTGCTAAAATTGGTGCCTGGGTACCTAGTCTAGTACATGATAGTTTTCTGGGTTTGGGGAGGGGGGGCTGTTTTTTTTTTTTTAATTAAATTTTTATTTTTTTTTACATTAATTACATTTTATTCACATTACATCCCAGCTGAAGCTCCCTCCCTCATGCCCTCCCAATCCCACCCTCCCTCTCTCATCTCCTCCTATGCTCCTCTCCAAGTTCACTGATAGGGGAGGTCTACCTCCCTTTCCATCCACACTAGTTTATCAGATCTCATCAGGACTGGCTGCAATGTCCTCCTCTGTGGCCTGGCAAGGCTGCTCCTCCCTCAGGGAGGGTGGTTTAAGAGCCAGCCACTGAATTCATGTCAGAGACAATCCCTCTTCCCCTTACTAGGGAACCCATTTGGACACTGAGCTGCCATGGGCTACATCTGAGCAGGGGTTCTAGGTTATATTCATCAGTGTACCTTGGTTGGAGTATCAATCTCAGAAAATACCCCTGAGCCCAGATATTTTGGTTCTGTTGCTCTACTTGTGGAGCTTCTGTACTTTCCAGGTCTTACTAACCACCTCTTCTTTCATATGATTCCCTGCACTCTGCACAAGTCATAAAATTTTCAGACAAATGGTAGGATCTAGAAAAGATCATCCTGTGTGAGGTATCCCAGGAGCAGAAAGACACACACGGTATATACTCACTTATAAGTGGATACTAGACCTATAAGATAGGATAAACATACTAAAATCTGTACACCTAAAGAAGCTAAACAAGAAGGAGGACCCAGGGTAAGAGGATTAATCCCCACTTAGAAGGACAAAGGGGAGGACACTGGAAGAAGGAGAAAACAAGAAACGACAGGAGCCTACCATTGAGGGCCTCTGAAAGACTACCTAGCAGTGTATCAAAGCAGGTAGTTTTCTTGTTACTGCTGTCACTAATGCTGTCGCTGATAGGTTTGTGGCTGGGCTTTCTACTAGTAATGCTAGTTCAGTATTATCACCATTGCCATTTGTAAATGCAGACCAATCCAGGTACTGGAACAGGGAAGGGTCCACTTGACCAGCAACCCACCGAGGGTGACCGTGACACTCACATGGTGACACTTTACACTTGATCTTGCCCGTTAAAGAGAGACACCACTTTAGTCTAAGGGAAGGGCGGCAGGATCTGTCCAAAGCAGTAAATGACCTTGATGCCTCTGGCTTCTCTGCCTTCATTGCTGTGTGGGCAGCCCCATCCACCCCTCCCCCTCCAGCTAGTAGAGATAAGCAAATGACTGCTTATGTGTGCAGTATTTTAGAAGTTGCAAAATAGAATTTCTCAGAAGGTCGCCTCTCTGTGCCTTACACACTTCATCACCATGGCCTGGTAATTCTCGTAGATTGTGAAAATGGTAGCGCAGAGCAGAAGAGGGTTGGCCCTCATGGAGTGAGACGTGGCAGATGTGGCAGTGAGATGCAGAGGCAGTGTGGAAGGGACTGAGAACATGGAGGGGAAGCGAGAAATAGCAGAGGTGACGTGACGACAAGGGAATTTGCTGGTCAAGAAGCAACTTTGACTATCTGTAATGCGGATAAAGTGCAGATGTACCTACCCTTGGATATGAGCACAGCCATGGTCTTCATCACGTCCTTTGTTTTCCTTTTCCATCAAGACACCCCGCTCTGTGAGGCTCTGGAGGCTGTCCTTGGTGAGTGAGAAATTTCCATGAGCTGTAACCTGACTCCCATGGGCTGACTCCCAACTCACAGCCTGGAACACTTCCTGTCACCCCGTGGCTTTCTGTCCTCACCTGGAGGGCTTGCAGGTCTGAGGAGAAAAAAATGAACTTCTGCGTCTTTCCCCAAAACTGTGAAAATCAGCCTGTAAGCAACAGCAGTATGAAAGTGCCTGCAGTGAGATGGCAGCCGTAAGTAGAGAAGCTTGAGGCTGGCTGAGCCAGCTGTGGCTTATTGTCTGTTCAGAGGCAGGGATAGCAAGATCAGGAAGACTGGATTCTTGCCTTGGTGACCTCGAGTTTCAGTGTAAACTAACTTACCCGTGGTGCATTTGAATAGAGTCTCTAACTCCTTAAATCTGAAGAAAGAGTATCAAAAGTTCAGGCTGGCTTGTGTGTGCAGTTGAGTGGGGTGGCACTCTGTCCGGAAGTCATAGTGAATTGTGGATGTAGTAAATATTATCCGTCCAGTGGTCTTGTCTCCATGCCCTCCATACTCACTAAGAACCCTTGGATAGCTCTTCTTACTACATAGTGTATATGTTCGGTATTTCTTTGGACCAGTTCTTCTAAGGTGGGCTATGTGTGTCTCTTGGCCACAGACCCAATAGGATAGGTTAGTAAAGTTGGAAACATTTGACAGAATGAAGGAACATAGAACCTGTCAGTTTTAGAAAAATGCCTACCAATGTGTGTGGAGATGGGTATAAAATTAAAAGCTCATTATTTTTAAAAATTTATATACTTTTAACTTACGTATTTGAGTGTTCGTCTGTGCACAGTGTGTATGCCTCGTTCCCTCAGAGGCCAGAAGAGGGAATCAGATCCTCTGTAACTGGACTTACAGACTGTTGTAAGCAGCTACGTGGGCCGGAATGAAATCTGGTTCCTCTGCATGAGTAGCCCATGCTCTTGACATCTGCGACATTTCTCCAGACCCTGAACTTGTATTTTATCCTATGCTAATGTAGGACTGCAGGGCAGATGCTGGTGGGACTCTGGGGTGCTTTGCTTGGCTGTCTATGGCCTCCCGTGCTCTAGAGGTCGCCTTGGTTCCCCGAGCCAGACCCCACTGTCATTTGCGTTCTCAGCAGTTGGATTGCAGAAACATCTAGGTTGGACCAACCAGGGCTGGCCTGCTATGCTTCCTCCAGAAGCTGGCTTCTCTTGTGGCTCATTTTAGGTGAGGCTTTTCATAAATTTTTCAACTGATTAAAAAGGCTATGTTTATATGACTCATAAAACTATCTCCAAGAGAGGAAGAAATGATTCATTTTGGAAAAAAAACTATAAACTATTAGGAGCACACTTCATGGTTTGTCAGGTTATACTTGGCATAATGTATTTATTTATTTTCATGAAGACACAACTATTAAAATAGGTTGTCAGGTGTGGGTATGTTCGTTCTGTGGCCTGTTGTGTGACATGTTTCAGTCATTCCACCGTCTGCTTATGTGTGCTCTTGGCTTGGTGTTGTCCTCCACACATGCCCTGGGAGAAATGAGAGGCAAGTGGCACTAAACCACAATGGACCAAAGAACTTGCAGCCCTTTGCCAGTTTTCTAACGTTAGGCTTGATGGGAAGGTTATTTTGGGGACCAGAATGTGTTTGTGGAAGTGACTAGAATTCAATTTCCTGAATGTTTTCCTTGGTTCAGAAGGTGTGTGTGTGTGTGTGTGTGTGTGTGTGTGTGTGTGTGGCTATTTGAACTGGTTCTGTAGTGTACCCCTGGGCTTCAGGATGCTCCTGCCCCAGTTTATGTTAATTGATTTGTTTCTTAAACACATGTCCCACTGCAGCCCACACAGGCCTCCACCTCTCTCTCAAATGCTAGGTTACAAGAATGAGTCACCATGCCGGTGAAAACGGTGATTTTTTTTTTTTTTTAATTGCATGTTGGACCAAATTAGCAACTGGGAGATTGGCCCCCAGCTCCTCAGTGCTAAAACCTTCTGGATAATGTATTTCCATAAGATTTTGCTACCAGGAATACTACAGAACAGCTTTTGCCTAGACTTCTCATTTCTTCCTCTCACAGAGCTGTGCCTGTGGAGATGAACCCTTGCCTTTGCCACATGTCCATAGTTAGAGAGGTTTGATGTATGCAAATCTGACCCATATGCAGCATTCATTTTCAAGAAGGCAAAAGTCTTCCTTGAAGTTGACATCCTTACTGCTTAGTTATTTTGTTTGTCTGGTGCCAGTGATTCAGGCCAGGTATAAACTTAAGCTCTGGCGCTGAGATGAGCCTGAGTCTAATGGCTTAATCTGAATAAATCTCAGCTTGCTTTCAGCCAATTTTTCTACGCTTCCTTTCAATTTTCTCATCCAGGGAATACAGTAATGTAACCCACCCAAGGCAGCAAAGTCTCTGTTAGGGTGTTGAGGGGGGCGGTGGCTTACTCACTGAAGCCAGAGCAGGCAGCCTCTACCTCCTGCCTGGACTTCAGCAAGGATTTGGAATTCCTTCCTGAAAGGAAGGATTTGACATTGAAGTTGAATGGTATGAAATTCCTTTTAAGATTATGGTACTAGCTCAGTTGGGAGAATGCTTGCCTAGCAGACATGAAGCCCTGATTTTAACCCCCAGTACAACATACAGCAGGCATAGTGCTGTCCACTTACAATCTCAGAACTCAGGACTCGAAGGTCAGTTCAAGGTCATTAGAGGCCACACAGGAAGTTTGAGGCTAGGGGATACATGAGACTTCATCTCAAAAAAAAAAAAACCTAATGTAGTCATGATGGTAATTACAATGAGTTACAAAGTCATCCATTTATGAATTTATAGTCAGATATAACGTGGTATCTCTGCTAGAGACAATCATTTCCCCCTTTCAAACCCAATGTTTTTACAACCCTGTAACTTATGTTAAGTGTAGTGATGGACGACAGACTTCTGCATAGTGATGGTGGTGCAGTAGCACAGCCAGTGGCATCTTTCAAAGTTGTCCTTACTTAGATGGCCACCCTTCTCACCTTGTTGTGCAGTATTCTTCAATAGTCTATTCTCCTAGGGGACTTCATGGTGCGCAGAGATTTTGTCCTTGTCCTGGGGTCATAGGCACCCTGGTACCTTAGCATGTACAACTTGGGCTAGCACCCTGTGATGGCCTGGATTCTCATGCCTGCACTTTTCTAGGCTTTCCTGTGGCTTTGTGTATTGTCTTCCTGATGCTCAGAAGCATCCTAATATCAAAGGCCTGCAGGTAAGAGGCAGGAAAGGAGGCCTAGGTCTGGAGGACAGCTGGTAAGGGGCCTGACATGCTATCATAAGGATATGAGCTCAGTTTCTAGAACCAACTCAGAAATCTGGGCATGGTGGCACACCCTTGTATTCCCAAGACTGCAAAAGAAGAAACAGGAGGATCACTGGGCCTCCCTGGCTAGACAGTCTACCTTAATCAGTATGGTGCAGGCCCCTATGAGAGGGCCTGTTGCCTGAGAAATGACAGCCCAGATGGTCCTGTGAACTGCACACACACACACAGGGAGAGCACAAGTAAACAGACAGATGCTAGACAGACAGACAGACAGACAAATGAAATGCCCACAGATAATAAACTCAGTCAGCTTTCTTTGATTTACTAAGTACAGGTGGAACCCCCCCCCCCTTGCCACAGGCAGGTGACACACTTCCTGTTGTTGTGTCATGTGCATGACCCAAGGCTGGGTCACATCTTGGGGCAGTCAGATTTAGAAGGGTATGCACATCTGACTCTGTCTCCACTATGAAGCCTTTTGTGGACCTCTGCCCCTCCTTGCCAGGTCCGCTGCCCTTGTATTTAAATTTTCAGTGGCAAACCTTTGCCCATGATTTATTTAACTTGCTCTGTTCCCAGTTATCTGTTTCTGTCTGGGTATTTTGCCTTCTTATTTCATATTGAAGAAGAGGACTTTTTTCTTTCTTTCTTTTTTTTTTTTTTTTACATTTTCTAAGCGATGCTCTTTTTTTTTTTCCTTCTGTATTTGACTGAATTCCTGAAGCATAGGTTAAAACTGTTTTTATCTTGCCTCCAGTATGCCAGCCTTCTCTAGCTATCACCCCTGAGTCATTTTAAAAAGCTCAGTGCCTACTGGGCCTTTATTGTATTTTTTTTCCTACTTCCTCCATTGGTGGGGGTCACACTTAAAGTCATCAGAAAGGTGTGAGGCAGATGCTCACTGAACTGCATTCCTAGCTTGTTCTCTTCTGTATTGTACTTTTTAGATAGGGTCTTACTATATAGCCCGAGCTGGTCCTACACCAAATTTCCCTGGCTCAGTTTCCTGATTACAGACATACACTGTGATAACCAGCCTTTTATTCAGAGTTATTTTAATTACGTTTTGTTTGTCTTTTAGACAAGGTCACACTTGCTTGAAGCCCTGGCTGGCCTGGGACTCACTATGTAGATCAGGCTGACTTTGAACTTGCTTGATCCTCCTGCCGCAGTGTTGGCAGTAACTGTAACTATAGGCATGCTCCATGGCCATCCAATTCAGGCACCACATGATTGACTTGTTGAAAACAAGTGTTTCTGTGGTTTTTGAATTTTCTACAGGTGTGCAGCTATGACCAAAGTCAGCATTTGGAACATAGCCACTATCTCAAAGAGAACCTCCCTTTCTGTCACCCCATGCCACCCTTGCTTTGTTGATCCTAGCTCCTTCATCAGTCCACTTTCTGTTTGTATATATTTTCCTCTTCTGAATATTTCAATAGAACTGAATTATAGAGTGCATGATATTTTGTGATGGATTCTTTCACTTTACACAGCGGTTCTCAACCTGTGGGTCATCTAAGACCATCAAAAACCACAGATATTTACATTACAATGTATTACAGTAGCAAAATTACACTTATGGAGTAACAATGAAAATAATTTTATGAGGGCTGGAGAGATGTCTCAGTAGCTAAGAGCATTGTCTGCTCCTCCAGAGGTCCTGAGTTCAATTCCCAGCAACCACATGGTGGCTCACAACCATCTATACTGGGATCTGATGCCCTCTTCTGGCACGTAGCCATACATGCAGATAGAGCACTCATAATAAGTAAAAAAATTTTTTTTAAACTTATGGTTGAAAGTCACCACAAGATGAGGAAGTGCATGAAAGAGCCTGAAGCACGCTACCTACGGCTGTCCTGCGGTGTCTTCTCATCTGCATACATGTACCTGCACAGTCATGAACACACACAAAGCTGTGCTCTTCTGAAACGTCTTTAAAGATAGACGCATACTGAAACTTTTTACGTTATTAATGCAGTCTGGTTATTTTTTTCCTCCTCCTTTTCTTCTCCACAGTGTCTCTGCACTCCCGCCTGCATTTGCCTACATGTGTGTCTTGGCATGTAGTCACTCACAGGTGCAGCCAGCTTTTCAGGAAGGGGCTATTGATTGCACATGACTCTCCAGGAACTTCCTTTTCAGTGAGCCAGGAATCAGTGGCTGGCTCTTTCCGTCTTACTTGTTGAAGGTGCTGACACTCCTGGTGTGCTGGTATCAGGTGGCCCCTGTCCTTCCTGTGGTGGCCTTGTTTTTAGTGTTTTCTTGCCAGCAAGGTTGTCCTTTCATAACAAATGTCTGGTTGTGCCCACACCCAGCCGCTCCATTTGGACCCCATTCCATCTTGAATGGCATGGCCCTCTTCAGCCTCAGTTTCCTGCATCCCATTCCTGCCCTCTATGAAAGCCATGGCAGGCAGGTTCTTTCTTACTCTGTCGCTTTGTGCTGCTTCTCTCCATCAGAATAATGTTTCTTCTCCTTTAGCTCTTCATGACTCTGAATTCAGGTTGCATGTGCTGCTATCTCCCATTGTGTGCCTTTTTAAAACAGTATTTTCTTGTTCTCTTTCATAGACATGTATACAATGTATCTTGGTTATATCCCTTCCTCCCTTCTCCTGCTTTGGTGTCATCTTTTTAAAAGCTGAGTCCAGTTGGTGTTGTCTGCATGCATGTAGGGGTTAGAGCATGGCCAACCTACCAGGGACGACATACTAGAAGGAAGTTGACTCTCCCTTTCCCAGGAGCTATCAACTGCCAGAAGCTTGTCAGCTAGGGCAAGGCCTTATGAGCCCATCTGACATCTTGTTGGAATGCTGAGTGGTTTGATCTGGCACAAGAACCCAGCTGCTGGGAGACCATGGGTTTAATAAGCAGGCCGTGTCCAGAAGACAGCGTGTCTCAGCATTCTTGCCCATCCTGCGGCTCCAGCGCTTCTTTCCTCCCCTCCCCCTGTGTTGTTCTCTGAGCCTTGGGAGGATGATGACTGCCTCAGTTAGGGCTGAGCCCCCAACAGCTGTTTGACCAGTTCTGAGTATATACTAACTACTACCCACTGCTAAAAGAAACTGTTCTGACCGACGCAGAGGGCAGCACTAATCGTTATAGACAAATCTTTAGAAGGCAGTTTGACAACCTGAGCATTTGGGAAAACAGCAGTGTTAGGTAGCCCCCGACACCATCCTCCCAGGCCTATGATCCCAGCCTTAGACTTCAGCATTTGAACATCAGGCACGAATTCCTTCCTGGGGAACAGACCTCAAATCCAATCAAAGTGGCTAGTTACTCCCATCACAGTAACGCCACTAGCGAATCAGTAGCTATATCTTGATGAGTACGACCATTCATTCTTGTCTTTCTGTTTGCATGTTAAATACGGTGTGATATTAGACTTTCTATTGTACATGTAGTTTCTGTGCGCACCTGTATATGTATGTGCATTCTCTGCTTCTATTTGTGTGTATTTTACTGTTCCTCGCTTCTTCTTTTTTTTTTTTTTTCCTTTATATTATCCATTTATGAAAGGGCATACTCACGGATGGAGGGAATTCTCTTCTATGTGTGTTTCTGGGATGAGATTCTGGTGCAAACACCTTTAGCCACTGAGTCACCTCAGTGTCCCATGAGCTGATTTTTGAGACAAGGCTCCCCACTTAACCTGTAGTTCCCTCTTTGAGATAGACCCCTTGGCTAGTGAGTTCCTAAAATCTACCTGTCTATGTTGCCTAGCATTGGGGTCACAGAAGTGCCACTGTGTCCCTCTTATGTGAGCGCACATCTCCCCAACTTAGATCAGTGGTGATTTTTGACACACCTGATCTCTCCCAAACTTCAGAAACCCTGGAAACAAATGCACCCTCCACTTGTGAATCTTCCACAAGCACAAATCACAAAAATCTTGTACATAGTAGGTATTAATAACTATTCACTAAGCAATCTAGCCGAGGCTGTAATTGCCTGGGGTTAGGACTGTTCCTTCCAAAAATTTATTTGTCCCCATCTAAAGCTAGCTTTTAGAGCTCTGCAGGCAGTCTTTGTTGGGGTGCAGTGCAGCCCCGAGAACTGGGTACCAGTGAGGACTAGCAAGCATTAGGCAGGCTTTGAAAAGCAAAATGCTCCTTGTCCAGCCTCCAGCTGTGACATCTTTGAAAGTTAAATTCACCAGAAAAGGAAGTTGCCACTGAAAACTGAAGCACCAATGGCAAGCTGGGGTTGCCCCCTCGTGACCACCGTAGGCGGGTTGCCCGGGGCGACAATCGCCCTATAGATCCCCCTTCCCCTGGTTAAATTACTGGGAAGGAGTAGAAGCACAATGGCAGTGGGAGTCTGCAAAAAGCAACAGCTCCCAGCGTCCCTCACTCCCTTCCCGGGGCTGTATCAAATCCGAGAACCACACCACACTAATTAGCCCGGAGTGGAAGGGGTTGTCATGGTGACCGGGCACTTTTTAAAGCACAGGAATGGTGTTCATTATTGTTCCAAGTCTTTAGCTGTGGGGAAAAGGTCAGGGTGGCAGTTGTCTTTCGTATGAAGTTTGGCCTGAGAGCCTAACAGAAGGCGGAATGTCCCTCGGAGACACAGGACGATGGTGAGTGTCCTATCGGGTTTGTAGGGGCGGCCCCTGGAGTCGTGTCCTTTAGAATGTTTTCATAACTTGGGTGCCAGGCTAAGGAATTACATGGAGGAAGGAAGACGTGACAGGGCCAGAATGTGCGTCTGGCCCAGTGAGAGCAGAAGGAGGAGTGTTAAGAGTTCTCACTTGGCACCTCAGATCGTTGTGCCAGTTAAGTTTCTCTGCTCCCATAAATTTAACTGAAGTTGAAGAAGTCTGATACTTTATTTGGTGTTTGCCTTGTAAATTCACTCTGTACTATTCCTTGGAGATCACTACTGTATTTTTAAGTCCCTGAAGCAAAAAGGTGCCTTAGACAAGTGCTTTCAGAGCAGCTACTACCTCACGGTCCCATTCTTTAAGCCAGAGGTACAGCATAAAGTGTCGTGGGTGATTTGCTTTTCATAGCCTTATGCTTGTCTTACTTTTTTAGGAGAGTTCAAATGCATAGACTAAAAATTCAAGTCACTGGTCTCTGGCTGCCTGCCCTAATTTGTTGGCTACACTCGGTTAGAATATTGCTAAGTAAAGACAGCCTGACCACAGTGTTTGTGTAAGACATTCTTGAGAGAGGTCTGCCTGCTGGAGATGAGGTGTGTGTGTGTGTGTGTGTGTGTGTGTGTGTGTGTGTGTGTGTGTG
>NW_026593602.1:0-11022 GCF_907164565.1 Psammomys obesus | reverse complement strand
CAATTTTATTACTTTGAGTTACTCTAGGGTTTGGAGGACTTCCATTAATCACTATATAAAGCTTTTCTGAAGCTATCAGGTTCTACTAACAGTATAGCTAAGATAAATATATAATTATCTAGCACATTTGTGTTATTGCTTAATGTATTGTAAGTCATTCTGTCATATGTTTAACACTTCTGCCCAAAAATTGCCTTGTCCCTAAGCTATCAAACAGAATATTGTACATGCATTTATATAATTTCTAAGATTTAATTTAATTATATAGCTTTAGATTCTAATCTGTACTAAAAATATTAATACATCATACAGTAGGCTATTTTATATGTATTTATATAATGCATATCTAATAATTTTATAAAATATATAAATGTAATTAGGCATTCTATAATTTCCATTTGATTAGTTTTTAAGATTTTGTATTAAAACATGAATATTTGTGAGTTGTTTTAAAAATGCAGTTTTATATATGTTCTATAGAGAGCAAAAGAATATATGTGTAGGAAAGACCAATGAGGGAGAAATTTATTGGTCCCCTCTCGCTAGCACAGATACTTATAATCTTTCTGCATCTCTCGGCCAATCTCTCTATCCTCTGCTTTATCATTATACCTTTATTACCACAGTTTGTGAATATTTATTTATTTATGTATTATCATTTATTATTTTACCTGGCAGCAGTTTATTGATGTATGTAGATACGGATTAACGTATACCCCACACATCTATAGAAAATGAGCAAACAGCCATGTTCAAGTCACCCAGGTGTAGTGTTTTATCATTTTGCATTTCTAATAACTGTAACTTCATTAGAAGTATATATTTGTACATTTTCCCAAGAAAATTTTTGACAGAAAGTTAAATGTTATAATAAATACTGCCAAAATTAAAAAAAAATACTTTATTTATATCTTTTTCAAGAAATGGTGGTTTTTCCCTATCAGCATGTGAACTTTCAGGCAGTGCTAAATTCTGTGCAACAATTATACTTGTCAGCATTTAACTGACAAGTGTTAAATTGAACTTCTATTTCTTCATATATCCATTTACCAAATTTTGACAATTATGTGGAGATAAAAGCACTTCGATATCCCCAAATGAAAGATGTAAAAATATGTAAAGAATGAAAAATTGACCTAAACTTGGGTCAGGTGTAAGCACAGTGTGAAGTGTGAAGTGAAGGTGAAGCACGGTGTCGCCATGTCTGAGGATATGTAAAGCAGGAATACGTAGTGGTCGATAGAGCTGTCAGCAGAAAGCTTTCCAGTGGTCAAGGATGGAAGCTGTGCTCCTAAGTCCTGCTCTCCTTGGATGCTTGAAGTGAAAGACACAGAACAAACACACAAGCAAGCAAAAACCCCACTCTCTTCCTTCTCATTCCTCAATGTTCCCCTGACTGCCCTCCGTGTGAATCCAAGGAGCAAGAGAGCACAGATCATTTAGCTATGCAGAACTGACTATGGGTGTTCAGAATTGAAGACAAGTTATACGGAACAGAAAACCGTGATGATTCTCATGATGAGATCTTGCTTTTGGAGCTTTGGTTTTGCATGTGTGTATGTGTGTGTGCGTGTGCGTGTGCGTGTGCGCACACTCACGTGTGTCATAGTTTAATATAAGCATTTTTTTATACAGCGTAAAAATATATTTAAGTACGTTTTTAAATTATTTATTTATCTTTCTTCTTTTATGTACATTGGTATTCTGCAGGCTTGTTTGTGTGTGAGGGTGCCTGATTCCCTGAAACTTGAGTTGCAGACAGCTGTCTGTAGCTGCACATGGGTGCTGGGAATTGAACCCAGGGCCTTTGTAAGAGCACCGGTGCTCTTAACCGTTGCGCCATACATATTCTCATACACAGAGTTGTCTCACCTTCATTCCAGGAAGTGTCTGTTTTTATAAAACCTGCCATTTGTTTATCCTTACAAAACTCACACACGCATGCAGGTATGTGCAACCTACCTTTGTTTTATTCAATCACTTATCTGGGCAAACCTGAAGTGTTTATTTCTGCTTTTTTCCTAAGGGTTTTTAGCTAGGGTGTCTATAGTATTTATGACTAAAATGTTTTCTTTGTGGACATTGGAACCTAGCTTATCAGTCAAAAATGACTTTGAAAGATAATCTGCAATTCATCATGAGTAATTTCACTTTTATTCACATTCACTGAATCATTTTGCATCTAATTCTGTAATTATCATGGAACCTCCAACATATATCTTTATGTTGACCAGACTATCAATTCTATTATGAAAATGAAGTTAAAACTAACATTAATGCATTCTAGGAAATAAATGTTTACAGAGCTTCATTTGTAATCAATTAAACAATAATTTTCTTCAGTGAGTGAATGCATGAGCAAATAGTTCCACATTCATGCAATGGGGTCATACTTTAGCTATAAGGAGGGATGAACAAAAATAGCAGTTGCAAGAGCAAGGTAGGAACTCTGAAATTATAATGACACATGACAGGAAGCAAAATGTCACAGCTAAATGGTCACAAATAATGTGTTCATTATGCAATAATTTTCCTTAAAAGCAAACAATACAGAAAATAGTCTCATCACAAGTTCCTGACTTTGAGTGGAAGTCAGTGTTATCTAGGAAAGCAAGCACTGAGATGTTGGTGGATTAAAGAAATATATTATATTACAATAATTTCAATAGTTATAAAACAGGAACTGTCGCAATCATGGTATGGATGTTATACAGTGAAATACAAGCTAGTCACTACAGAGACAGAAATGCCGTCTTCCTTTTTCTTTTCCACTTACTATAATTATCTCAAATCTTTTTTTTTTCTTTATTCTAAAGGTTTATATCTTTTTTTTTATTAATTACACTTTATTCATTTTGTATCCCCCCATAAGCCCCTCCCTCCTACCCTGCCGATCCCACCCTCCCTCCCCTTTCTGCATGCATGCCACTCCCCAAGTCCACTGATAGGGGAGGTCCTCCTCTCCTTTCTGATCTTAGTCTATCAGTTCTCATCAAAAGTGGCTGCATTGTCCTCTACTGTGGCCTGGTAAGGCTGCTCCCCCCTCAGGGGGAAGTTGATGAAAAAAAACAGGAAGAGAAGTATTGCTTGATATGAGGAATGTAATTTTGTTGTGCTAATAGAAGTTGAGAGCATGAAATTGGTTTCTCTGAGGTTGGGGAGAAAAAAAAAAAGTGTGAGGGTGGAGGAAGAAAAGTCTAGCAGAAAGCTCCTAAGTTCCACTAAGTACCAGGATGGAGAGCTGGTATTGCGCACCTTGGAGAGTAGACTAAGAACAATCCTATATATTATGTTTAGAGTGTGTAGGATGTTAAATGATTTGATCTTGAAAAATCAGAAGTTAGAAACATTAAAACTTAATTGAGCAGAACAAAATATATACACATATCAAAATGGCATAAGGTGACTCAAAATGCATTTTTATATTTTCATGCAACACTGAAGAATAAACTTCAGATAAAATTTTAAAAGTTTATAATCTACTCAATTTTTCTTTAGTACAGGGAAAGAGTGAAAAAGAAACAGAATACAAGTTTAATGAATACATTTTTTCCACAAAATTGAAAGCAGAAGCAATTTAAACAAGGTAAGAACAACAAAAAATTATTAAATTTGATGATGGCAAAAATTATATCTTGATTAATAGAAATATTCACAAAAAGCAAAGTTGACTTAATGAAAATTCATAGAAATCAGAATAACAGGACATAGATGCCTTCAAAATTATAACACAAGTGAGAAATCTATGGCCAAAAGAAAAGGCTGTAAAAGTAAAACAAAAAGTAATCTTTTTTACATAAAATGCTGAAAAGCTTATTGTTACTATCTTCCCTTATGTGAACTGCTAAATAATGGTTTCCATTATAAAAAAATATATGCAAAGAATGTCGAATTATAAAGTAGCATAAAAATTTCTGAATGATTAATTATGTGCCCAAATGAAGAACAATAATGAACTATTTGAAGCAATGAAATTATATATATATTTTTTATCAGTACATTCCACCAGGGAAGAGTTTTAACCAATTGAGATATAATGAAGTTTTTGTAAGGTTTTTAAAGTAGGAAACATGGCTTGCTGTTAGAGTGCAATGAGTCTAAGCTGCACCATACTTGGTTTCGTGTAAGCAAAATGTCGAAAACAAATGGTGTTAAGTGAGAGACTAATGTAAAGAGAAATAGGGAGTAAATTGCATTTCTTCCTCTTAAAAGAAAGTAAAGAAGTAGACAATTTATTCTTTTCTCCCTGTCATAAAATATTTCTTTTTATTTTATTTCTAAATTAAGCATGTGTTCTAGACATGAAATATGACTGGGCTAGAGAGGTGATTGAAGGTTAAGTGCTTTTCCAGAAGACAGGGATGCTGCTTGCAGTACCCTTGCTTCTTTCCTCCCTGGGCACCTACACAGACTTATACACATGTACACACAACCAAGAACACATTTATGAGTACGTAAACACAAACATACGGACATAAATAGACACACGCACACAAATAAACATGCGAAATACATACACAAACACACACATAACATACAAACACACACGCTAACACATACACACAACACAAACACACACATGCTAATACAAACACACACACATTCTCACAAACACACAAAGATAACACGCACACATATGCATAGCTGCTAACACACTCATATACACAAATGCACATACACATGCAAGCACATACAACCACACATATACAAACTTTCACGCAACTGAGGAGGACCTCCCCTATCAGTGAAATAGGGGAAGGGCCTGGGAGAAGAAGGAGGGAGAGTAGGATTGGGAGAGACCGGGCGGGGGCACAGCCAGGATATAAATTGAATAAATGATAATAAAAAAGAAGAGAAATAAACATAGTCCTAAATATAGATTTTATAAATTAAGATATCATTCTTGAAATCTAAACAGTAAAATATGCAAAGAAGATTTACTATTAATATGCCCAGAAAAACAAATATTAAGAAGAAAAATTGAGACAATAAAGTTTGTACAAATCCAGTTGCCCTAAGTAATCTCTGGCTTTGACAATCATCCCTTTATGACAGATGAACTAAGGTATTTTCTGTACATTTGTTCATTTACAGTGGTTTGGCAGAAAGAATGTCTATCATAAAATTATACACAGTTTATGTTTTTATAAGCCTATGAGTAATTGCATTTGTTTTATGTTCTTTAAATATGATAATCTTTAAAAACTGAATTAACATATATTCAAAAATTATACATTCATAATTAAGAATATTGTCAAAAATATACCCGTGTTGTCAATGGAAAATATATATTATCACTATAATTTAATTACAGATTATAAGAATTATACCTGACAGATGAAGCGTTATTTAATACACCCAGCTCCTGTTTAAGAATATGTGAATAAAAATGCATATCATTCATTACCTAGATTTACAATTGATGAGAAACACAAATTACCAAATAATAACTGAAATCAATACAGATAGAAAGGAGAACAAAACTGGATCTGTTGCTACAAACTTTGCTGAGTTTTCCTGCCTTTTAATATAGTGTCTCTTGATGTATTGTGCCTCTTGAACATATACTCATAACAAAACATATGAGAAAAATTAAATATTGATGCTCACTGTAGGATAGTTGCAATGATCCATAAGCTTTTTACCAAGGAAACAATATTTCTACCTGCCAGGACATTCTCCACTGGTGAAATACTTTTCTTCTCACTGCAAAGGAAATCCAACAAGTCATTTTAAACTATGTTTAGCTGATAAGGGAATACTCTTTGTTATTCAGAAGCAAATAGACATGAAATGAAACAAAAAGTTGACAGACTAGCTTTTGACAAAACTGTTGGTTTGAATGTTTAAAATAATGTTGTAACTTAGACACAGTTTTGGCTTTTGTTTGAAGTTTATGACTAAATATAAGAAACGTTGATTACCAATTTAATGAAAGCTATTTTTATATTTTACTTTAATATAAAATTTAAAATACATGTGTGCAAATATTCAGGTAAAAGTTTAAGGTTCACAGAGACTAGCAGAATAGCAGACATGCAAAGTAGAATGCAGCTGTGTTACTTACAAGCATAATCCCATATAAGTCAGCATGAAAGATGAGTATCATGTCTCTATATATCCTGGATATATTTTTAAAAATAAGTTTATTACCCTTGAAATAGAGATGCACTACAAACAAGAGCCTTACTAAGCATACCAATTCTTCTGTAGGATAACTGCTACACTACAGATCATTATAAATTGGAGAAATGATAAAACAGGCATCAGTATTTATATAACAAATTGATTTATAGTGGAACTCATAATTTTCTGTGTGAAATTTAAAAGATTGTTTTGTAAAGTATTTTTTTAAACATACAATATATTAAATTTTTTTTCAAGTAAGAATCCTATGTTATGTAAGATTATCATAAGAAGGCACATGAAAGAAATTGAGTTATATCTTGTGAGTAATAGAACAATGTACATAAACTTCCATATTTTCTTAATGTTTGGAGACTTCAGAGAATTAGTAAATATCAAATTAATTGTAGCTCTTGAGCTACAATTGAGCTGTTGGTGTTCTGTTAAAGAAGTTGCCTTCTGTTCCAATGAATACAAGGCTCTTACCCACTTTTTCTTTTTGAAGATTTAGTGTCAAGTTTTATACTGAGGGTTTTGATCCATTTGAACTTTAGTTTTGTGCAGTGTAAAAAATATGGTTTTATTTGTTTTTGTTTTTTCAATGTAGACATCCAGTTAAACCAGCACCATTTGCTGAAGATGCTATCTTTTTTCCATTGTATGGTTTTAGCAACTTTATAAAAAAATCAAGTGTCTGTAGGTATATGGGTTTATCTCTGAGTCTTTTGATTTGATTCCATTGATCCACCAGGCTGTTTCTATGCCAGTACCATGTAGTTTTTATTACTTTTGCTCTATAGTAAAGCTTGAGATCAGGGATGGTAATACCTCCAGAAGATCTTCATTGTATTCTGTTTTCTTTATTTGTTTGTTTCTTTTTTTTCATATGAAGTTGAGAATTGTTCTTTCAAGGTTTGTAAAAAATTGTGTTGCTATTTTGATGGTAATTACAAGGATATTATGAAATATTGTGAAAATAGATGGATCTGGAAAAGATCATCCTGAGTAAGGTAGCCCAGACTCAGAAAGACAAGCACTTATAGGTGGATATTAGCTATACAATACAGTATAACCACACAATCCACAGACCAAAAAACCTAAGTCACTAGGAGGACCCTAAAGGGGATTTTTAATTCTCATTCAGAGGGGCAAATAGAATAAACAGAGAGGGAACGGAATGGGAGTCTACCATATATGTCCTCTGAAAGGCTCTTCCCACCAGGGGATGGAGGCAGATTCTGAGATTCACAGCCAAACTTTGGGCAAAGCACAGGAAGAGTCGGATAAATAAAAGGACCCAAAAGCAACAGGAACTGTACAAAAAGACCAACAGAGCCAACAAATCTGAGCCCAGGCACACCTGTGAAAACTGATTCACCAATCAAACACCATGCATGGAGAAGACCTAAGCACCCCGCTCAGATGTAGCCTATATCTAGCTCAGTCTACAAGTGGGTTCCGCAGTATGGGGAGCAGAGGTTGTCTCTGAACTGGACTCTGCTCCTCTATCACTTCCCCCTGGAGTAACTGCCTTGCCAGTCCACAAAGGAAGAAGATACAGGCAGTCCTGATAAGACTTGCAATTGGTTGGAGAAATGGGTTCCCTCTTTCTGAAGAAAAGGGAGGGAAATAGGAAGAAGTGAAAGGGTGGGACCAGGAAGGGCTATGATGGGGATGCAAAATAAATACATTTAAATTAAAAAAAGAAACAGACTGTACTATGAAATATCACAACAGAAATGGGAGAATATAATTATACACATCTGATAACTAACATTGATTTATTTATGGAAGTAATAAAAACATTGAAGTCAAATTTTAAGTTAATAACATTAAATTCATGATAAATAAATGGATGCATAAATGAACTTATAATTATGAACTTATAATATATGAACTTATAATTACCATATTATTTCAATTTCTACATTCTGTCACTCATTTACTTTGTTTACTACACTGATTATTTAAAAATAAAATAAGGCAGAAATACCTCAATAATTAAAGGCAAATTTTCCTGAGCCTGAGAACCTGAGGTCAAACCATAGGACCCACATGGTAGATGGACAAAGTTAGGAAGACCTTGACCTTGCCTCGTAAATTGTGAGACACACATGTATATTGTGAGACACAATAAATCAAGCAGAGATAAAAGAATGCTGTATTTAGGTCAGAAACTATGATACTTATAGGGATAATGGCATAAGTTAAGAGTTATACATTGATGTAAATACTTAAAATGTTGAACATATAATCTTCAATTTCAGTCAAATATGATAGTAATGTGGTTATTTATGATATTTTACAATTCTCAACATTTTGAAATATGTAATGACTCTTTTATCTGCATATGAAGTATATTAATAAATATGTATCAATAGATATATAAATACATTTAACAGTAATTACTTGCATATATAAATGTAGAAGTAATTTTTATTTTACTGGTAAAGTATTAGAAATAAAGAATTTTATGCAATTGTGACTAGAAATTTTACAGAAAGGCTAATTTTCTTGTATTCCAATCATTCTCATTTGTTATTTACATAAAAATTTACACATTGAACTCTAAAATACTTAGTTTTTATTTTCATTTTATTTAATCATCAAACGTGGTAATGTACTACATTAAGGAATCTATCCCTTATACACTTGTTTCTCATATCTTTCCCACTGTTAATCCTTTAGGTACCCCATAGAAAGCTCATTAACACGTTCCTATAATAAATTCATGCATAATTTTATGTACGTGAAGCCATCGAACAACAAGCAAATCAAATACAATGCATATTTTTTTGTGGACTCAGTTACTGTAATTATCTCCAGTTATATCTCCAGTTTATTTCTTGTAAAAATCATAACTTAATTTTCCTTATAGCTTAAGAAATAACTCTGCCTTCTGCTTTTATCACACTTCTTGATTCGTCCCTCTGTTGCTGGGTAATTTGATTGGTCCCATAACTTGGTTACTGTGATTACTCTGAATAGTGCAGCAACAGTAGTGAACATTGATGTGTACTATGGGATATGGTAACTTTCATACTTTTAGGACAAGACTCAAGAGTGATTATATAAAGTATTTACATATGTATGTATGTATCTATGCATGTATACATATTATATAATAAGTGAATATAGAAAGGAAAACAGGGACAAAAGAAAACAAGATAAGCAGTCAGGCAGTTCTGGCTAAAAGCAAAATGAAAAAAAAAGCTAAAACATTCCATGTAGATAACCTAAAACAGATTTTCCAGGTGCAGAGACTTGCTGACTTGCAAACCACAGCCCTAGCCAGCATACAGAGCCTCACAAATGAAAAGGAAAAAGATTGAATCTAGATTAATTTTAAAAAATAATAGAAAAACGTAAGAGGCTGAAAATGTAAAGATGAAGATGAGAGAGAGAAGATAGGGCAGAGCAGAGCTCATGGCCAAATTATCCTAGGTATAAAGTAAAGGACAGGTGGATATGAAGGGAGAGAAGTAGGGTAGGATTCAACATCTGAATGCAATCTCTCTATTCTTGGTATTCCTACCTGAATCTTTGGACATCTATCACACATCCGGGTAGTCTTCTGATAGGTTGGGTCTCAGAAATTTATCCTGTGACTCAATAGTGATTGTTTGTTTACTGATTTGGTCACACACCTGGTCATTTGTATGTGAATCAAATGCATTTAGTGACTAACTCCAAATCACCAATAATGCATTGGTGTCACTGTAAGAAAATAAATAAAATAACTTCTCCTTGGTGTCATGTAACTAAAATTGAGCGTAGATTTTATTGTTCTACTTCATGTTCCTTGGGTCTTGTTTCCTCTGTCTCTTTTTATGAATATAAATTTGTGTCTGTCTGAAGTCTGTTCTGTGAATGGGTCCTTGTGTCTGTGCGCATGCATGAGTGAGTGGTTTGACTGTCTTGACTGTCTGCCCATCACAAAGGGCTTCACTCTGTGTTTTCTGAATAGCATCACATAGGAAAGAATGGAGTCCTTTACAGAAAACTGTAAAATAGTTTTCAAGGGATTAGGTCATGGTTCCACATGATCCTACCTTACTCAAACAACAAACATCCATAAATGTTACTTCTAAATTTTATGGTAGATTTTAGAATGTTGTATTTAACCTCTGCATTTGCTGCTCTCGGCAAGTGATAAACATGCATTGTTCTGGATCACGGGTGTGGAAGAGTCTATAATTTAAGGTTACACAGCAATGCATTAGTTTAGGGAATAAACATTGATTACATGGAAAATCCAAAGCAAGTAAGATTGATTGTCATATTATTCTCCTAGAAACAGGTTAGACTAATAGTCTGAGTACACTGTGGGAGAACAGTCTTAAATTTTATGTGAGCTCAAGGTGTTCAAAGTAGTGTGACTCCAGCTTTGGGCCCAGCGATTGATCCAGTCTCTTAGAATGGAAGAAATATTTCCATCCTATTGTATTACTATACTTTGGAGATACCGTTCTGATTACTGCCTGTAGGACTGGGGGTTCTTTTTGATGTAGTGTGCACTGCTTAGAACCTGTGTCTGTGTTTCCTCTTTAGACTCTGGCTCTGATCAGTTTTCTGTCCTGTTGAATACTGTTCATATTGAATTATATATATGACTTATTGCCTAAATGCATTCTGGTACTCATAGTTCAGTTTATAATCAGGGAACAATTGGTCTGAGTTTCCTAAAGGTAGGCTTCATGGAGGGTGTCCGACTTTACAGCTACAAACACAGCAGGGGTCTGTTTTAATGAAGCTTTTCTGTTGCTCTTTTAAAGTGCTTACCTGGACTTTCCTAGTATCTCTCCTCTCTCTGTCACTGCTGCAAACAGCTATTGTCTCTCTTCCTCCATCTGTTTTACCTCATTAAAGTATCTGTTACTGAGAGTACCATGATGA
>NW_026593601.1:0-4848 GCF_907164565.1 Psammomys obesus | reverse complement strand
AGAATTCTGAATTTAAACCATCTGGCCCTGGCTTTTTTTTTTTTTTTTGCATGAAAGACTTTTGATGACAGCTTCTATTTCATTAGGGGATATGGGAGTATTTAAATGATTTCCCTGGTCTTGATTCAGCTTTGGCAAGTGGAATCTATCAAGAAATTGAGCATTTTATTTAGATTTTAAAATTTTGTGGCATATAGGCTTTTGAAGTAAGACCTAATGATTGTTTGGATTTCCTCAGTGTCTGTTATGTCCCCCTTTTCATTTCTGATTTTGTTAATTTGGATAGTGTCTCTCTGCCTTTTAGTTAGTTTGGCTAAGGTTTTGTCTATCTTGTTGATTTTTCTCAAAGAAACAGCTCTTGGTTTCATTGATTCTTTGAATTATTTTATTTGTTTCTAGTTGATTGATTTCAGCCCTGAATTTTTATTGTTTCCAGCTGTCTACTTCTCTTTGGTGTCTCTCCTTCTTTTTTCCTAGGGCTTTTGGGGAGCCATTAAGTTGCTAGAATGAGCTGTCTCAAATTTCTTCTTGAAAGCACTTATTGCTATGAGCTTTCCTTTTAGCACTGCTTTCAACGTGTCCCATAAGTTTGTGCATGTTGTGCCTTCATCTTCATTGAATTCTAGGAAGACTTTAATTTCTTTATTTATTTTTTCCCTGACCTAGCTGTCATCTAGTAGCAGGTTGTCAGTTTCCATGTGTGTGTAGGCTTTTTGCTATTTCTGTTGTTGTTGAGGTCCAGCTTTAATCCATGGTGAGTGATAGGACACAACGGATTATTTCAATCTTCTTGTGTCTCTTGAGTCTTGCTTTGTGACCAACTATGTGGTCTATTTTGGAGAAGATTCCATGAGGTGCTGAGAAGAAGGTAAATTCTTTTATGTTTGGGTGAAAGGTTCTGTAGATGTCCGTGAGGTCCATTTGATTCATGACCTCTGTTAGAGATACTGTTTCTTTGTTTGATTTCTGTTTTGTTGACCTGTCCTTTGTTGAGAGTGGGGTGTTTAAGTCTCCCACTATTTATGTGTGGGGATCTATGTGTAGTTTGTTTCTTTTACAAATGTGGGTGCCCTTGTATTTGAGGCATAGATGTTCAGGACTGTGATCTCATCTTGGTGGAATTTTCCCTTGATGAGTATGAAGTGTCCTTCCCCATCTCTTATGATTTTTGTTGAAAGTTTATTTTATTAAATATTAGAATGGCTACTCCTGCTTGTTTCTTGGATTCATTTGCTGATAGACTAGAATCAGAAGAAAGGAGAGGAAGAGCTCCCCTATCAGTGGACTTGGGGAGGGGCATGGTGGAGAAGGGAGAGGGATGGTAGGATTGAGAGGCGAGGAGGGAGGGAGCTACAGGGAGGATATAAAGTGAATAAACTGTAATTAATAAAAATAAAAATTAAATTATCTTAAAAGTGTCAATAAGTAATTCACAAATATTAGGTAATTAAGTTAGAGACATCATTACTCAAGCCAGGACATTAATTTGACATACAGTTTTCCTGTATTTTTCTGTATTATTCTTCTTATTCTGAAGAACTATGTGAAAATAAAAGCTAGCTTTGAAATTAACATGTACACACTCTGGAATTGGAACAGCCGTCATAATTCCCAAACACATGATGTGAGTAAAATTGTCAAGCTCTCCTGAGAATTACTGTTATGTAAAGCAAGCTTTCAAAGATTAAATAACACAAAAGAGAGTCTGACTGAAAGAAATGTCAGACATTTATTCTGGGTTTTACATTGATTTTATATTGAGTGCAACTACTTCTCTTCCTTTTAGGAAGTCAAGTGACAGTTATAGAAAACAAAACAATGGCTATTCTTTAAACAGTCATAGCTAAAAAAGGATATAGTAGAACCTTCATTTGATAAGAAGGTCTAGAGAATGGTAATGATGATGAGATTTGGATACATGTTTGCTTGTTTTTTTCTTTTGCGACTGATCTCCCTAGAATTACCCCGCCTCATCCTCAGCTCATGGGTTAACTGCAGCCTCTACCCTAGGTGTGACTGTGCTTATATGCTTATATGCCACTGATCCTGTGTTGCTTACAGTCAATAGACTCATCTATAATGCAACTCCAGCACGTAAGATTCATGAGGCACCTCAGAAGAGTGATTACTGTAAGGGTAGAAGACCAAGATGTTTTCTGTTAGAACTCACCTACAAGAAAGGACAGAGAAGTTTCACCCATGATAACTAAACAATATGATTTCCTGAATAGTTCCTAAGGTTGTCAGGTACTTCTCAAATAAAAAGCCAAGAAAAGCTGAGACATTTCAAAAATGTAAATATATTTGTGGAAAATGTTTGCAATTAAAGTTTAGATTAACAAGGTTGTAGTTTATTTAAAAATTATTCTAACAACCTCTTATTTCTTATGATTCCCTGCACTCTGCCCAAAGTTTGGTTGTGAGTCAGCATCTGCTTTGATACACTGCTAGGTGAAGTCTTTGAGTAGGACATAGCACTCAGTCCTGATGAGACCTGAGAAGCTAGGTTTGGATGGAAGGGGAGGTGGACCTCCCTATTGGTGGACTTGGAAAGTGGCATAGGAGAAGATGAGAGAGGGAGGATGGGATTGGGAGGGAAAGAGGGAGGAGGCTACAACTGGGATGCAAAGCGAATAAAATGTGATTAATGTAAAAAAAGTAATTAAAATTATTATGGACTTTTTAAATAGTTTTCAAATATATGTATTTGTTGTAAATGAAATATTATATCCTATTTATTATTTTACTGGAAAAAATTATGTAATATATTTTGATCACACTTTCCCCTTCTGCAATTTCTCCCAGATCTTCCCTATCATTTCTTTCTCTCTTTCCTTTTAAAAAATAAACAGGCAAACAAAAAAAAATCATAATTAAAAAAAACCCAAATGCATGAAACACATAAAACAGACATAGACCATAAAGACACAAAATTAGAAAATATAATATGCAAGCAATAGAAATGTCCAAACAAAACAATATTGAGACAAAATATACACAAAAATATTATGAAGTTAAAATTGAGGTGACTCTCTCCCAGTAAGCATGCTACTGCCCTTAAGTGTCGTTAATATTCCCAGTGAGACACTATATGAGACAACTAATTTTTTTATTGAAAGTTGTATGAATTGGAGATAGCTCCTTGGTGAGTGATAGAAGCTTGAATCTGCTTCTCAGCCATGAGAACTTGTCTGTCTTGAAGAGGTGAAATACCTGTGCATGCTGTCACAGTCTTTGTGAAATCATATGTATATTAGTCTTATTGTGGCTAGGAGACACTGTTTTCTTGGACTACTCGTCCTCTCTGACTTTTATGAACTTTCTGCTTTCTCTTTTGCAAAGCTTGTTGAACACTTTGGAGAGGTGTTTAATGAAGACATCTATCTCATTTAGGACTTAGCATTCCAAAATAACTTACTCTCAGCACATTGTCCTGTTGTGGGCCTTTGCATTATTTTCCATCTAATACAAGAGGAAGTTTCTCTGATGACAGGTGAGCTAGGCATGAGTATAGTGGAACATTACAGGGAATCACTTTATTGCTACATTCCTTCAGTAGAACAGTAGCATTTGATAGTCCCCTAAATGCATGCTGTTTTCAGTCTCAGGTTCTTGCCTATTGGGTTTAAATCTAATCAGAGAGTGGCTAGTTTTCCTGCTGTATTTGTTCCATTATTGCACTATTAAAAATGCAAGCAGGTCGTCATTATTGATCATAGGGTTGATAACTGGGTTGATCTGTAGCACAGACAAGTGTTTGCAACAGTGTTTCACGTTGTTGCAACTTCATTTCCTGATGTTTGCAATTTCAAATTTCACCTTTCCTCATAACTTTCTCAAAGTTAAGCTTTCCTATGATCTGTGCACCGATTTTTTCTTTTCTTGTAAAATCTTCATAATATATTCTGGGAGGATCATTCAGATAAATACAGATTTTTCTAGAGCATTATATGCTGTTGTTTTTTTTTTTTGTTTGTTTGTTTCTCTAGTTACATTGGGTATAATAAAACTCAAGGTAAATTCAGTAAACAGAGAAGAGGATATACATACTTCTCCAAACTCAACAATGGCAGGAAATGATACATATCATCTTAATTTCTCCACAGAATCATTTGATTAGGTAGCATAGTTTGAATTACCTTTATTTTTTGAAATATTAGACAAATGCAGTTTTTTAGGATGATGATTGTGGAATAAAACATCCCCACTTCATGGATTTTAAGCTGTTAGTACTCACTGCTTCTTCCGAAGGATCTGAAGGATACCTGTGTATCCTTCTTCATAGCCACGGGTGGAAAGCTGCTCATTTCACAGGTTAATGTGACTTCACTCCGCTGTGTTTTTTTTGCAGATAACCTCAGTTTAGTTGTCGGTTCGACGGGTTATTGTCTCAGAAGCAAAGGACTAGTAACTTGGTGAATGAATATAGTTGAAATGATATTGCATAGCTTCATTCTTGAGATTTAAATGGATTCACAGATATCAACAAATGGATTTGTGTTGTATCTGTTATGTGTATATTTGTGAAGACCTTGTGATATGAGATGATAGAAATTCAAAGAAGACCTAAGAAATATGTTTATATTATATATATGTTTATATTCTATATTTACTTACACATTAATTAAAGTTTATGAAAAATTCCATAATGTTGGAGGCAAGAAAGTGAATATTAACAATATTCACTGGGACTCCGAATATCCCTGGTTCAACTCTTCAGTCTTGTTTATTAGTGTATGTCAAATCATAGACTGATCCAATCAGCTGACGTATACCTGATTTTGTTTCTATCAAACTAAACAGTCTCTGTAGATTAACTTTAAATTAGAAAAATTAATCTTCTTACCT